>NW_027325407.1:0-519064 GCF_036924035.1 Leuresthes tenuis | reverse complement strand
TTCAGTGAAGTGACTTAAACGTTTTTCATGAGGTGACTTTTCTTAAACGTTCTTCATGAAGTGACTTTTCTTTAAACGTTCTTCATGAAGTGACTTTTCTTTAAACGTTTTTCATGAGGTGACTTTTCTTAAACGTTCTTCATGAAGTGACTTTTCTTTAAACGTTCTTGATGAAGTGACTTTTTTTTAAACGTTCTTCATGAAGTGACTTTTCTTTAAACGTTCTTCATGAGGTGACTTTTCTTTAAACGTTCTTCAGTGAAGTGACTTTTCTTTTAATTTTTCTTCAGTGAAGACTTTTCTTTAAACGTTCTTCAGTGAAGATTTTCTTTAAACGTTCTTCATGAAGTGACTTTTCTTTAAACGTTCTTCATGAAGTGACTTTTCTTTAAACGTTCTTCAGTGAAGACTTTTCTTTAAACGTTCTTCATAAGGTGACTTTTCTTTAAACGTTCTTCATGAAGTGACTTTTTTTTAAACGTTCTTCATGAAGTGACTTTTCTTTAAACGTTCTTCATGACGTGACTTTTCTTTAAACGTTCTTCATGAAGTGACTTTTCTTTTAAACGTTCTTCAGTGAAGTGACTTTTCTTTAAACGTTCTTCAGTGAAGTCACTTTTCTTTTAAACGTTCTTCAGTGAAGTGACTTTTCTTTAAACGTTCTTCAGTGAAGTCACTTTTCTTTAAACGTTCTTCAGTGAAGTGACTTTTCTTTAAACGTTCTTCATGAAGTGACTTTTCTTTAAACGTTCTTCATGAAGTGACTTTTCTTTAAACATTCTTCAGTGAAGTGACTTTTCTTTTAAACGTTCTTCATGAAGTGACTTTTCTTTAAACATTCTTCAGTGAAGTGACTTTTCTTTTAAACGTTCTTCATGAAGTGACTTTTCTTTAAACGTTCTTCAGTGAAGTGACTTTTCTTTAAACGTTCTTCATGAAGTGACTTTTCTTTAAACGTTCTTCATGAAGTGACTTTTTTTAAACGTTCTTCAGTGAAGTTACTTTTCTTTTAAACGTTCTTCATGAAGTGACTTTTCTTTAGACGTTCTTCATGAAGTGACTTTTCTTTTAAACGTGAGTTGATTTTCTTTTAAACGTTCTTCAGTGAAGTGACTTTTCTTTTAAACGTGAGTTGATTTTCTTTTAAACGTTCTTCAGTGAAGACTTTTCTTTAAACGTTCTTCAGTGAAGATTTTCTTTAAACGTTCTTCATGAAGTGACTTTTCTTTAAACGTTTTCAGTGAAGTGACTTTTCTTTAAACGTTCTTCATGAGGTGACTTTTCTTTTAAACGTTCTTCAGTGAAGATTTTCTTTAAACGTTCTTCAGTGAAGTGACTTTTCTTTAAACGTTCTTCATGAGGTGACTTTTCTTTAAACGTTCTTCAGTGAAGTGACTTTTCTTTTAATTTTTCTTCAGTGAAGACTTTTCTTTAAACGTTCTTCAGTGAAGATTTTCTTTAAACGTTCTTCATGAAGTGACTTTTCTTTCAACGTTTTCAGTGAAGTGACTTTTCTTTAAACGTTCTTCATGAGGTGACTTTTCTTTTAAACGTTCTTCAGTGAAGTGACTTTTCTTTAAACGTTCTTCATGAAGTGACTTTTCTTTAAACGTTCTTTCATGACGTGACTTTTCTTTAAACGTTCTTTCATGAAGTGACTTTTCTTTAAACGTTTTCAGTGAAGTGACTTTTCTTTAAACGTTCTTCATGAAGTGACTTTTCTTTAAACGTTTTCAGTGAAGACTTTTCTTTAAACGTTCTTCAGTGAAGTGACTTTTCTTTAAACGTTCTTCATGAAGTGACTTTTCTTTAAACGTTCTTCAGTGAAGTGACTTTTCTTTAAACGTTCTTCATGAAGTGACTTTTCTTTAAACGTTCTCCATGAAGTGACTTTTCTTTAAACGTTCTTCAGTGAAGTGACTTTTCTTTAAACGTTCTTCATGAAGTGACTTTTCTTTAAACGTTTTTCATGAGGTGACTTTTCTTAAACGTTCTTCATGAAGTGACTTTTCTTTTAAACGTTTTCAGTGAAGTGACTTTTTTTAAACGTTCTTCATGAAGTGACTTTTTTTTAAACGTTCTTCATGACGTGACTTTTCTTTAAACGTTTTCAGTGAAGTGACTTTTTTTAAACGTTCTTCATGAAGTGACTTTTTTTTAAACGTTCTTCATGACGTGACTTTTCTTTAAACGTTCTTCATGAAGTGACTTTTCTTTAAACGTTCTCCATGAGGTGACTTTTCTTTAAACGTTCTTCAGTGAAGACTTTTCTTTAAACGTTCTTCATGAAGTGACTTTTCTTTAAACGTTCTTCATGAAGTGACATTTCTTTTAAACGTTCTTCAGTGAAGACTTTTCTTTAAACGTTCTTCATGAAGTGACTTTTCTTTAAACGTTCTTCATAAGGTGACTTTTCTTTAAACGTTCTTCATGAAGTGACTTTTCTTTTAATTTTTCTTCAGTGAAGACTTTTCTTTTATACGTTCTTCAAGTGACTTTTTTTAAACGTTCTTCATGAAGTGACTTTTTTTTAAACGTTCTTCATGAAGTGACTTTTCTTTAAACGTTCTTCATGAAGTGACTTTTCTTTTAAACGTTCTTCAGTGAAGATTTTCTTTAAACGTTCTTCAGTGAAGTGACTTTTCTTTAAACGTTCTTCATGAAGTGACTTTTCTTTTAATTTTTCTTCAGTGAAGTGACTTTTCTTTAAACATTCTTCATGAAGTGACATTTCTTTTAAACGTTCTTCAGTGAAGACTTTTCTTTAAACGTTCTTCATGAAGTGACTTTTCTTTAAACGTTCTTCAGTGAAGTCACTTTTCTTTTAAACGTTCTTCAGTGAAGTGACTTTTCTTTTAATTTTTCTTCAGTGAAGTGACTTTTCTTTAAACGTTCTTCATGAAGTGACTTTTCTTTAAACGTTCTTCATAAGGTGACTTTTCTTTAAACGTTCTTCATGAAGTGACTTTTTTTTAAACGTTCTTCATGAAGTGACTTTTCTTTAAACGTTCTTCATGAAGTGACTTTTCTTTTAAACGTTCTTCAGTGAAGATTTTCTTTAAACGTTCTTCATGAAGTGACTTTTCTTTAAACGTTCTTCATGAAGTGACTTTTCTTTAAACGTTCTTCATGAAGTGACTTTTCTTTTAAACGTTCTTCAGTGAAGATTTTCTTTAAACGTTCTTCAGTGAAGTGACTTTTCTTTAAACGTTCTTCATGAAGTGACTTTTCTTTTAATTTTTCTTCAGTGAAGTGACTTTTCTTTAAACGTTCTTCAGTGAAGTCACTTTTCTTTAAACGTTCTTCATGAAGTGACTTTTCTTTAAACGTTTTTCATGAGGTGACTTTTCTTTAAACGTTCTTCAGTGAAGTGACTTTTCTTTTAATTTTTCTTCAGTGAAGTGACTTTTCTTTAAACTATCTTCATGAAGTGACTTTTCTTTTAAACGTTCTTCAGTGAAGTGACTTTTCTTTAAACGTTCTTCAGTGAAGTCACTTTTCTTTTAAACGTTCTTCAGTGAAGTGACTTTTCTTTAAACGTTTTCAGTGAAGTGACTTTTCTTTAAACGTTCTTCAGTGAAGTGACTTTTCTTTTATACGTTCTTCAAGTGAATTTTTTGTAAACGTTCTTCATGAAGTGACTTTTTTTTAAACGTTCTTCATGAAGTGACTTTTCTTTAAACGTTCTTCATGAAGTGACTTTTCTTTTAAACGTTCTTCAGTGAAGTGACTTTTCTTTAAACGTTCTTCAGTGAAGATTTTCTTTAAACCTTCTTCAGTGAAGTGACTTAAACGTTTTTCATGAGGTGACTTTTCTTAAACGTTCTTCATGAAGTGACTTTTCTTTAAACGTTCTTCATGAAGTGACTTTTCTTTAAACGTTCTTCATGAGGTGACTTTTCTTAAACGTTCTTCATGAAGTGACTTTTCTTTAAACGTTCTTCATGAAGTGACTTTTCTTTAAACGTTCTTCATGAAGTGACTTTTCTTTAAACGTTCTTCATGAAGTGACTTTTCTTTTAAACGTTCTTCAGTGAAGTTACTTTTCTTTTAAACGTTCTTCATGAAGTGACTTTTCTTTAGACGTTCTTCATGAAGTGACTTTTCTTTTAAACGTGAGTTGATTTTCTTTTAAACGTTCTTCAGTGAAGTGACTTTTCTTTTAAACGTGAGTTGATTTTCTTTTAAACGTTCTTCAGTGAAGTGACTTTTCTTTAAACGTTCTTCAGTGAAGTGACTTTTCTTTAAACGTTCTTCATGAAGTGACTTTTCTTTAAACGTTCTTCATGAAGTGACTTTTCTTTAAACGTTCTTCATGAAGTGACTTTTCTTTTAAACGTTCTTCAGTGAAGTTACTTTTCTTTTAAACGTTCTTCATGAAGTGACTTTTCTTTAGACGTTCTTCATGAAGTGACTTTTCTTTTAAACGTGAGTTGATTTTCTTTTAAACGTTCTTCAGTGAAGTGACTTTTCTTTTAAACGTGAGTTGATTTTCTTTTAAACGTTCTTCAGTGAAGTGACTTTTCTTTAAACGTTCTTCAGTGAAGTGACTTTTCTTTAAACGTTCTTCATGAAGTGACTTTTCTTTAAACGTTCTTCATGAAGTGACTTTTCTTTAAACATTCTTCAGTGAAGTGACTTTTCTTTTAAACGTTCTTCATGAAGTGACTTTTCTTTAAACGTTCTTCATAAGGTGACTTTTCTTTAAACGTTCTTCATGAAGTGACTTTTCTTTTAATTTTTCTTCAGTGAAGACTTTTCTTTTATACGTTCTTCAAGTGACTTTTTTTAAACGTTCTTCATGAAGTGACTTTTCTTTAAACGTTCTTCATGAAGTGACTTTTCTTTTAAACGTTCTTCAGTGAAGATTTTCTTTAAACGTTCTTCATGAAGTGACTTTTCTTTAAACGTTCTTCATGAAGTGACTTTTCTTTTAAACGTTCTTCAGTGAAGATTTTCTTTAAACGTTCTTCAGTGAAGTGACTTTTCTTTAAACGTTCTTCATGAAGTGACTTTTCTTTTAATTTTTCTTCAGTGAAGTGACTTTTCTTTTAAACGTTCTTCAGTGAAGACTTTTCTTTAAACGTTCTTCATGAAGTGACTTTTCTTTAAACGTTCTTCAGTGAAGTCACTTTTCTTTTAAACGTTCTTCAGTGAAGTGACTTTTCTTTAAACGTTCGTCAGTGAAGTCACTTTTCTTTAAACGTTCTTCATGAAGTGACTTTTCTTTAAACGTTTTTCATGAGGTGACTTTTCTTTAAACGTTCTTCAGTGAAGTGACTTTTCTTTTAATTTTTCTTCAGTGAAGTGACTTTTCTTTAAACGTTCTTCATGAAGTGACTTTTCTTTAAACGTTTTCAGTGAAGTGACTTTTCTTTAAACGTTCTTCATGAGGTGACTTTTCTTTTAAACGTTCTTCAGTGAAGATTTTCTTCAAACGTTCTTCAGTGAAGTGACTTTTCTTTAAACGTTCTTCATGACGTGACTTTTCTTTTAAACGTTCTTCAGTGAAGATTTTCTTTAAACGTTCTTCAGTGAAGTGACTTTTCTTTAAACGTTCTTCAGTGAAGTGACTTTTCTTTAAACGTTCTTCATGAAGTGACTTTTCTTTAAACGTTCTTCATGAAGTGACTTTTCTTTAAACATTCTTCAGTGAAGTGACTTTTCTTTTAAACGTTCTTCATGAAGTGACTTTTCTTTAAACGTTCTTCATAAGGTGACTTTTCTTTAAACGTTCTTCATGAAGTGACTTTTCTTTTAATTTTTCTTCAGTGAAGACTTTTCTTTTATACGTTCTTCAAGTGACTTTTTTTAAACGTTCTTCATGAAGTGACTTTTCTTTAAACGTTCTTCATGAAGTGACTTTTCTTTTAAACGTTCTTCAGTGAAGATTTTCTTTAAACGTTCTTCATGAAGTGACTTTTCTTTAAACGTTCTTCATGAAGTGACTTTTCTTTTAAACGTTCTTCAGTGAAGATTTTCTTTAAACGTTCTTCAGTGAAGTGACTTTTCTTTAAACGTTCTTCATGAAGTGACTTTTCTTTTAATTTTTCTTCAGTGAAGTGACTTTTCTTTTAAACGTTCTTCAGTGAAGACTTTTCTTTAAACGTTCTTCATGAAGTGACTTTTCTTTAAACGTTCTTCAGTGAAGTCACTTTTCTTTTAAACGTTCTTCAGTGAAGTGACTTTTCTTTAAACGTTCGTCAGTGAAGTCACTTTTCTTTAAACGTTCTTCATGAAGTGACTTTTCTTTAAACGTTTTTCATGAGGTGACTTTTCTTTAAACGTTCTTCAGTGAAGTGACTTTTCTTTTAATTTTTCTTCAGTGAAGTGACTTTTCTTTAAACGTTCTTCATGAAGTGACTTTTCTTTAAACGTTTTCAGTGAAGTGACTTTTCTTTAAACGTTCTTCAGTGAAGATTTTCTTCAAACGTTCTTCAGTGAAGTGACTTTTCTTTAAACGTTCTTCATGACGTGACTTTTCTTTTAAACGTTCTTCAGTGAAGATTTTCTTTAAACGTTCTTCAGTGAAGTGACTTTTCTTTAAAGTTCTTCCTGAAGTGACTTTTCTTTAAACGTTCTTCATGAAGTGACTTTTCTTTAAACGTTTTTCATGAGGTGACTTTTCTTTAAAGTTCTTCCTGAAGTGACTTTTCTTTAAACGTTCTTCATGAAGTGACTTTTCTTTAAACGTTTTTCATGAGGTGACTTTTCTTAAACGTTCTTCATGAAGTGACTTTTCTTTAAACGTTCTTCAGTGAAGTCACTTTTCTTTTAAACGTTCTTCAGTGAAGTGACTTTTCTTTAAACGTTCTTCAGTGAAGTCACTTTTCTTTAAACGTTCTTCATGAAGTCACTTTTCTTTAAACGTTCTTCAGTGAAGTGACTTTTCTTTAAACGTTCTTCAGTGAAGTGACTTTTCTTTAAACGTTCTTCAGTGAAGTGACTTTTCTTTAAACGTTTTTCATGAGGTGACTTTTCTTTAAACGTTCTTCAGTGAAGTGACTTTTCTTTTAATTTTTCTTCAGTGAAGTGACTTTTCTTTAAACGTTCTTCATGAAGTGACTTTTCTTTAAACGTTCTTCAGTGAAGTGACTTTTCTTTTAAACGTTCTTCAGTGAAGTGACTTTTCTTTAAACGTTTTCAGTGAAGTGACTTTTCTTTAAACGTTCTTCAGTGAAGTGACTTTTCTTTTATACGTTCTTCAAGTGACTTTTTTTAAACGTTCTTCATGAAGTGACTTTTTTTTAAACGTTCTTCATGAAGTGACTTTTCTTTAAACGTTCTTCATGACGTGACTTTTCTTTAAACGTTCTTCATGAAGTGACTTTTCTTTTAAACGTTCTTCAGTGAAGTGACTTTTCTTTAAACGTTCTTCAGTGAAGTGACTTAAACGTTTTTCATGAGGTGACTTTTCTTAAACGTTCTTCATGAAGTGACTTTTCTTTAAACGTTCTTCATGAAGTGACTTTTCTTTAAACGTTTTTCATGAGGTGACTTTTCTTAAACGTTCTTCATGAAGTGACTTTTCTTTAAACGTTCTTCATGAAGTGACTTTTCTTTAAACGTTCTTCATGAAGTGACTTTTCTTTAAACGTTCTTCATGAATGACTTTTCTTTAAACGTTCTTCATGAAGTGACTTTTTTTTAAATGTTCATTGAAGACTTTTCTTTAAACGTTCTTCAGTGAAGTGACTTTTCTTTAAACGTTCTTCATGAAGTGACTTTTCTTTAAACGTTCTTCATGAAGTGACTTTTCTTTAAACGTTCTTCATGAAGTGACTTTTCTTTAAACGTTCTTCATGAAGTGACTTTTCTTTAAACGTTCTTCAGTGAAGTGACTTTTCTTTTAAACGTTCTTCATGAAGTGACTTTTCTTTTAAACGTTCTTCAGTGAAGACTTTTCTTTAAACGTTCTTCAGTGAAGTTACTTTTCTTTTAAACGTTCTTCATGAAGTGACTTTTCTTTAGACGTTCTTCATGAAGTGACTTTTCTTTAGACGTTCTTCATGAAGTGACTTTTCTTTAAACGTTCTTCAGTGAAGTCACTTTTCTTTTAAACGTTCTTCAGTGAAGTGACTTTTCTTTAAACGTTCGTCAGTGAAGTCACTTTTCTTTAAACGTTCTTCATGAAGTGACTTTTCTTTAAACGTCTTTCATGAGGTGACTTTTCTTTAAACGTTCTTCAGTGAAGTGACTTTTCTTTTAATTTTTCTTCAGTGAAGTGACTTTTCTTTAAACGTTCTTCATGAAGTGACTTTTCTTTAAACGTTTTCAGTGAAGTGACTTTTCTTTAAACGTTCTTCATGAGGTGACTTTTCTTTTAAACGTTCTTCAGTGAAGATTTTCTTCAAACGTTCTTCAGTGAAGTGACTTTTCTTTAAACGTTCTTCATGACGTGACTTTTCTTTTAAACGTTCTTCAGTGAAGATTTTCTTTAAACGTTCTTCAGTGAAGTGACTTTTCTTTAAAGTTCTTCCTGAAGTGACTTTTCTTTAAACGTTCTTCATGAAGTGACTTTTCTTTAAACGTTTTTCATGAGGTGACTTTTCTTTAAAGTTCTTCCTGAAGTGACTTTTCTTTAAACGTTCTTCATGAAGTGACTTTTCTTTAAACGTTTTTCATGAGGTGACTTTTCTTAAACGTTCTTCATGAAGTGACTTTTCTTTAAACGTTCTTCAGTGAAGTCACTTTTCTTTTAAACGTTCTTCAGTGAAGTGACTTTTCTTTAAACGTTCTTCAGTGAAGTCACTTTTCTTTAAACGTTCTTCATGAAGTCACTTTTCTTTAAACGTTCTTCAGTGAAGTGACTTTTCTTTAAACGTTCTTCAGTGAAGTGACTTTTCTTTAAACGTTTTTCATGAGGTGACTTTTCTTTAAACGTTCTTCAGTGAAGTGACTTTTCTTTAAACGTTCTTCATGAAGTGACTTTTCTTTAAACGTTCTTCATGAAGTGACTTTTCTTTAAACGTTCTTCATGAAGTGACTTTTCTTTAAACGTTCTTCATGAAGTGACTTTTCTTTAAACGTTCTTCATGAAGTGACTTTTTTTTAAATGTTCATTGAAGACTTTTCTTTAAACGTTCTTCAGTGAAGTGACTTTTCTTTAAACGTTCTTCATGAAGTGACTTTTCTTTAAACGTTCTTCATGAAGTGACTTTTCTTTAAACGTTCTTCATGAAGTGACTTTTCTTTAAACGTTCTTCATGAAGTGACTTTTCTTTAAACGTTCTTCAGTGAAGTGACTTTTCTTTTAAACGTTCTTCATGAAGTGACTTTTCTTTTAAACGTTCTTCAGTGAAGACTTTTCTTTAAACGTTCTTCAGTGAAGTTACTTTTCTTTTAAACGTTCTTCATGAAGTGACTTTTCTTTAGACGTTCTTCATGAAGTGACTTTTCTTTAGACGTTCTTCATGAAGTGACTTTTCTTTAAACGTTCTTCAGTGAAGTCACTTTTCTTTTAAACGTTCTTCAGTGAAGTGACTTTTCTTTAAACGTTCGTCAGTGAAGTCACTTTTCTTTAAACGTTCTTCATGAAGTGACTTTTCTTTAAACGTCTTTCATGAGGTGACTTTTCTTTAAACGTTCTTCAGTGAAGTGACTTTTCTTTTAATTTTTCTTCAGTGAAGTGACTTTTCTTTAAACGTTCTTCATGAAGTGACTTTTCTTTAAACGTTTTCAGTGAAGTGACTTTTCTTTAAACGTTCTTCATGAGGTGACTTTTCTTTTAAACGTTCTTCAGTGAAGATTTTCTTCAAACGTTCTTCAGTGAAGTGACTTTTCTTTAAACGTTCTTCATGACGTGACTTTTCTTTTAAACGTTCTTCAGTGAAGATTTTCTTTAAACGTTCTTCAGTGAAGTGACTTTTCTTTAAAGTTCTTCCTGAAGTGACTTTTCTTTAAACGTTCTTCATGAAGTGACTTTTCTTTAAACGTTTTTCATGAGGTGACTTTTCTTTAAAGTTCTTCCTGAAGTGACTTTTCTTTAAACGTTCTTCATGAAGTGACTTTTCTTTAAACGTTTTTCATGAGGTGACTTTTCTTAAACGTTCTTCATGAAGTGACTTTTCTTTAAACGTTCTTCAGTGAAGTCACTTTTCTTTTAAACGTTCTTCAGTGAAGTGACTTTTCTTTAAACGTTCTTCAGTGAAGTCACTTTTCTTTAAACGTTCTTCATGAAGTCACTTTTCTTTAAACGTTCTTCAGTGAAGTGACTTTTCTTTAAACGTTCTTCAGTGAAGTGACTTTTCTTTAAACGTTCTTCAGTGAAGTGACTTTTCTTTAAACGTTCTTCAGTGAAGTGACTTTTCTTTAAACGTTTTTCATGAGGTGACTTTTCTTTAAACGTTCTTCAGTGAAGTGACTTTTCTTTTAATTTTTCTTCAGTGAAGTGACTTTTCTTTAAACGTTCTTCATGAAGTGACTTTTCTTTAAACGTTCTTCAGTGAAGTGACTTTTCTTTTAAACGTTCTTCAGTGAAGTGACTTTTCTTTAAACGTTTTCAGTGAAGTGACTTTTCTTTAAACGTTCTTCAGTGAAGTGACTTTTCTTTTATACGTTCTTCAAGTGACTTTTTTTAAACGTCTTCATGAAGTGACTTTTTTTTAAACGTTCTTCATGAAGTGACTTTTCTTTAAACGTTCTTCATGACGTGACTTTTCTTTAAACGTTCTTCATGAAGTGACTTTTCTTTTAAACGTTCTTCAGTGAAGTGACTTTTCTTTAAACGTTCTTCAGTGAAGTGACTTAAACGTTTTTCATGAGGTGACTTTTCTTAAACGTTCTTCATGAAGTGACTTTTCTTTAAACGTTCTTCATGAAGTGACTTTTCTTTAAACGTTTTTCATGAGGTGACTTTTCTTAAACGTTCTTCATGAAGTGACTTTTCTTTAAACGTTCTTCATGAAGTGACTTTTCTTTAAACGTTCTTCATGAAGTGACTTTTCTTTAAACGTTCTTCATGAAGTGACTTTTCTTTAAACGTTCTTCATGAAGTGACTTTTTTTTAAATGTTCATTGAAGACTTTTCTTTAAACGTTCTTCAGTGAAGTGACTTTTCTTTAAACGTTCTTCATGAAGTGACTTTTCTTTAAACGTTCTTCATGAAGTGACTTTTCTTTAAACGTTCTTCATGAAGTGACTTTTCTTTAAACGTTCTTCATGAAGTGACTTTTCTTTAAACGTTCTTCAGTGAAGTGACTTTTCTTTTAAACGTTCTTCATGAAGTGACTTTTCTTTTAAACGTTCTTCAGTGAAGACTTTTCTTTAAACGTTCTTCAGTGAAGTTACTTTTCTTTTAAACGTTCTTCATGAAGTGACTTTTCTTTAGACGTTCTTCATGAAGTGACTTTTCTTTTAAACGTGAGTTGATTTTCTTTTAAACGTTCTTCAGTGAAGTGACTTCTTTTAAACGTGAGTTGATTTTCTTTTAAACGTTCTTCAGTGAAGACCTTTCTTTAAACGTTCTTCATGAAGTGACTTTTCTTTAAACGTTCTTCAGTGAAGTGACTTTTCTTTTAAACGTTCTTCATGAAGTGACTTTTCTTTAAACGTTCTTCATGAAGTGACTTTTCTTTAAACATTCTTCAGTGAAGTGACTTTTCTTTTAAACGTTCTTCATGAAGTGACTTTTCTTTAAACATTCTTCAGTGAAGTGACTTTTCTTTTAAACGTTCTTCATGAAGTGACTTTTCTTTAAACGTTCTTCAGTGAAGTGACTTTTCTTTAAACGTTCTTCATGAAGTGACTTTTCTTTAAACGTTCTTCATGAAGTGACTTTTCTTTAAACGTTCTTCATGAGGTGACTTTTCTTTTAAACGTTCTTCAGTGAAGATTTTCTTTAAACGTTCTTCAGTGAAGTGACTTTTCTTTAAACGTTCTTCATGAAGGGACTTTTCTTTAAACGTTCTTCATGACGTGACTTTTCTTTTAAACGTTCTTCAGTGAAGATTTTCTTTAAACGTTCTTCAGTGAAGTGACTTTTCTTTAAACGTTCTTCATGAAGTGACTTTTCTTTAAACGTTCTTCATGAAGTGACTTTTCTTTAAACGTTTTCAGTGAAGTGACTTTTCTTTAAACGTTCTTCATGAGGTGACTTTTCTTTTAAACGTTCTTCAGTGAAGATTTTCTTCAAACGTTCTTCAGTGAAGTGACTTTTCTTTAAACGTTCTTCATGACGTGACTTTTCTTTTAAACGTTCTTCAGTGAAGATTTTCTTTAAACGTTCTTCAGTGAAGTGACTTTTCTTTAAAGTTCTTCCTGAAGTGACTTTTCTTTAAACGTTCTTCATGAAGTGACTTTTCTTTAAACGTTTTTCATGAGGTGACTTTTCTTAAACGTTCTTCATGAAGTGACTTTTCTTTAAACGTTCTTCAGTGAAGTCACTTTTCTTTTAAACGTTCTTCAGTGAAGTGACTTTTCTTTAAACGTTCTTCAGTGAAGTCACTTTTCTTTAAACGTTCTTCATGAAGTCACTTTTCTTTAAACGTTCTTCAGTGAAGTGACTTTTCTTTAAACGTTCTTCATGAGGTGACTTTTCTTTTAAACGTTCTTCATGAAGTGACTTTTCTTTAAACGTTCTTCAGTGAAGTGACTTTTCTTTAAACGTTCTTCAGTGAAGTGACTTTTCTTTAAACGTTTTTCATGAGGTGACTTTTCTTTAAACGTTCTTCAGTGAAGTGACTTTTCTTTTAATTTTTCTTCAGTGAAGTGACTTTTCTTTAAACGTTCTTCATGAAGTGACTTTTCTTTAAACGTTCTTCAGTGAAGTGACTTTTCTTTTAAACGTTCTTCAGTGAAGTGACTTTTCTTTAAACGTTTTCAGTGAAGTGACTTTTCTTTAAACGTTCTTCAGTGAAGTGACTTTTCTTTTATACGTTCTTCAAGTGACTTTTTTTAAACGTTCTTCATGAAGTGACTTTTTTTTAAACGTTCTTCATGAAGTGACTTTTCTTTAAACGTTCTTCATGACGTGACTTTTCTTTAAACGTTCTTCATGAAGTGACTTTTCTTTTAAACGTTCTTCAGTGAAGTGACTTTTCTTTAAACGTTCTTCAGTGAAGTGACTTAAACGTTTTTCATGAGGTGACTTTTCTTAAACGTTCTTCATGAAGTGACTTTTCTTTAAACGTTCTTCATGAAGTGACTTTTCTTTAAACGTTTTTCATGAGGTGACTTTTCTTAAACGTTCTTCATGAAGTGACTTTTCTTTAAACGTTCTTCATGAAGTGACTTTTCTTTAAACGTTCTTCATGAAGTGACTTTTCTTTAAACGTTCTTCATGAAGTGACTTTTCTTTAAACGTTTTTCATGAGGTGACTTTTCTTAAACGTTCTTCATGAAGTGACTTTTCTTTAAACGTTCTTCATGAAGTGACTTTTCTTTAAACGTTCTTCATGAAGTGACTTTTCTTTAAACGTTCTTCATGAAGTGACTTTTCTTTAAACGTTCTTCAGTGAAGTGACTTTTCTTTAAACGTTCTTCATGAAGTGACTTTTCTTTAAACGTTCTTCAGTGAAGTGACTTTTCTTTTAAACGTTCTTCAGTGAAGTGACTTTTCTTTAAACGTTTTCAGTGAAGTGACTTTTCTTTAAACGTTCTTCAGTGAAGTGACTTTTCTTTTATACGTTCTTCAAGTGACTTTTTTTAAACGTTCTTCATGAAGTGACTTTTTTTTAAACGTTCTTCATGAAGTGACTTTTCTTTAAACGTTCTTCATGACGTGACTTTTCTTTAAACGTTCTTCATGAAGTGACTTTTCTTTTAAACGTTCTTCAGTGAAGTGACTTTTCTTTAAACGTTCTTCAGTGAAGTGACTTAAACGTTTTTCATGAGGTGACTTTTCTTAAACGTTCTTCATGAAGTGACTTTTCTTTAAACGTTCTTCATGAAGTGACTTTTCTTTAAACGTTTTTCATGAGGTGACTTTTCTTAAACGTTCTTCATGAAGTGACTTTTCTTTAAACGTTCTTCATGAAGTGACTTTTCTTTAAACGTTCTTCATGAAGTGACTTTTCTTTAAACGTTCTTCATGAATGACTTTTCTTTAAACGTTCTTCATGAAGTGACTTTTTTTTAAATGTTCATTGAAGACTTTTCTTTAAACGTTCTTCAGTGAAGTGACTTTTCTTTAAACGTTCTTCATGAAGTGACTTTTCTTTAAACGTTCTTCATGAAGTGACTTTTCTTTAAACGTTCTTCATGAAGTGACTTTTCTTTAAACGTTCTTCATGAAGTGACTTTTCTTTAAACGTTCTTCAGTGAAGTGACTTTTCTTTTAAACGTTCTTCATGAAGTGACTTTTCTTTTAAACGTTCTTCAGTGAAGACTTTTCTTTAAACGTTCTTCAGTGAAGTTACTTTTCTTTTAAACGTTCTTCATGAAGTGACTTTTCTTTAGACGTTCTTCATGAAGTGACTTTTCTTTAGACGTTCTTCATGAAGTGACTTTTCTTTAAACGTTCTTCAGTGAAGTCACTTTTCTTTTAAACGTTCTTCAGTGAAGTGACTTTTCTTTAAACGTTCGTCAGTGAAGTCACTTTTCTTTAAACGTTCTTCATGAAGTGACTTTTCTTTAAACGTCTTTCATGAGGTGACTTTTCTTTAAACGTTCTTCAGTGAAGTGACTTTTCTTTTAATTTTTCTTCAGTGAAGTGACTTTTCTTTAAACGTTCTTCATGAAGTGACTTTTCTTTAAACGTTTTCAGTGAAGTGACTTTTCTTTAAACGTTCTTCATGAGGTGACTTTTCTTTTAAACGTTCTTCAGTGAAGATTTTCTTCAAACGTTCTTCAGTGAAGTGACTTTTCTTTAAACGTTCTTCATGACGTGACTTTTCTTTTAAACGTTCTTCAGTGAAGATTTTCTTTAAACGTTCTTCAGTGAAGTGACTTTTCTTTAAAGTTCTTCCTGAAGTGACTTTTCTTTAAACGTTCTTCATGAAGTGACTTTTCTTTAAACGTTTTTCATGAGGTGACTTTTCTTTAAAGTTCTTCCTGAAGTGACTTTTCTTTAAACGTTCTTCATGAAGTGACTTTTCTTTAAACGTTTTTCATGAGGTGACTTTTCTTAAACGTTCTTCATGAAGTGACTTTTCTTTAAACGTTCTTCAGTGAAGTCACTTTTCTTTTAAACGTTCTTCAGTGAAGTGACTTTTCTTTAAACGTTCTTCAGTGAAGTCACTTTTCTTTAAACGTTCTTCATGAAGTCACTTTTCTTTAAACGTTCTTCAGTGAAGTGACTTTTCTTTAAACGTTCTTCAGTGAAGTGACTTTTCTTTAAACGTTTTTCATGAGGTGACTTTTCTTTAAACGTTCTTCAGTGAAGTGACTTTTCTTTAAACGTTCTTCATGAAGTGACTTTTCTTTAAACGTTCTTCATGAAGTGACTTTTCTTTAAACGTTCTTCATGAAGTGACTTTTCTTTAAACGTTCTTCATGAAGTGACTTTTCTTTAAACGTTCTTCATGAAGTGACTTTTTTTTAAATGTTCATTGAAGACTTTTCTTTAAACGTTCTTCAGTGAAGTGACTTTTCTTTAAACGTTCTTCATGAAGTGACTTTTCTTTAAACGTTCTTCATGAAGTGACTTTTCTTTAAACGTTCTTCATGAAGTGACTTTTCTTTAAACGTTCTTCATGAAGTGACTTTTCTTTAAACGTTCTTCAGTGAAGTGACTTTTCTTTTAAACGTTCTTCATGAAGTGACTTTTCTTTTAAACGTTCTTCAGTGAAGACTTTTCTTTAAACGTTCTTCAGTGAAGTTACTTTTCTTTTAAACGTTCTTCATGAAGTGACTTTTCTTTAGACGTTCTTCATGAAGTGACTTTTCTTTAGACGTTCTTCATGAAGTGACTTTTCTTTAAACGTTCTTCAGTGAAGTCACTTTTCTTTTAAACGTTCTTCAGTGAAGTGACTTTTCTTTAAACGTTCGTCAGTGAAGTCACTTTTCTTTAAACGTTCTTCATGAAGTGACTTTTCTTTAAACGTCTTTCATGAGGTGACTTTTCTTTAAACGTTCTTCAGTGAAGTGACTTTTCTTTTAATTTTTCTTCAGTGAAGTGACTTTTCTTTAAACGTTCTTCATGAAGTGACTTTTCTTTAAACGTTTTCAGTGAAGTGACTTTTCTTTAAACGTTCTTCATGAGGTGACTTTTCTTTTAAACGTTCTTCAGTGAAGATTTTCTTCAAACGTTCTTCAGTGAAGTGACTTTTCTTTAAACGTTCTTCATGACGTGACTTTTCTTTTAAACGTTCTTCAGTGAAGATTTTCTTTAAACGTTCTTCAGTGAAGTGACTTTTCTTTAAAGTTCTTCCTGAAGTGACTTTTCTTTAAACGTTCTTCATGAAGTGACTTTTCTTTAAACGTTTTTCATGAGGTGACTTTTCTTTAAAGTTCTTCCTGAAGTGACTTTTCTTTAAACGTTCTTCATGAAGTGACTTTTCTTTAAACGTTTTTCATGAGGTGACTTTTCTTAAACGTTCTTCATGAAGTGACTTTTCTTTAAACGTTCTTCAGTGAAGTCACTTTTCTTTTAAACGTTCTTCAGTGAAGTGACTTTTCTTTAAACGTTCTTCAGTGAAGTCACTTTTCTTTAAACGTTCTTCATGAAGTCACTTTTCTTTAAACGTTCTTCAGTGAAGTGACTTTTCTTTAAACGTTCTTCAGTGAAGTGACTTTTCTTTAAACGTTCTTCAGTGAAGTGACTTTTCTTTAAACGTTTTTCATGAGGTGACTTTTCTTTAAACGTTCTTCAGTGAAGTGACTTTTCTTTTAATTTTTCTTCAGTGAAGTGACTTTTCTTTAAACGTTCTTCATGAAGTGACTTTTCTTTAAACGTTCTTCAGTGAAGTGACTTTTCTTTTAAACGTTCTTCAGTGAAGTGACTTTTCTTTAAACGTTTTCAGTGAAGTGACTTTTCTTTAAACGTTCTTCAGTGAAGTGACTTTTCTTTTATACGTTCTTCAAGTGACTTTTTTTAAACGTCTTCATGAAGTGACTTTTTTTTAAACGTTCTTCATGAAGTGACTTTTCTTTAAACGTTCTTCATGACGTGACTTTTCTTTAAACGTTCTTCATGAAGTGACTTTTCTTTTAAACGTTCTTCAGTGAAGTGACTTTTCTTTAAACGTTCTTCAGTGAAGTGACTTAAACGTTTTTCATGAGGTGACTTTTCTTAAACGTTCTTCATGAAGTGACTTTTCTTTAAACGTTCTTCATGAAGTGACTTTTCTTTAAACGTTTTTCATGAGGTGACTTTTCTTAAACGTTCTTCATGAAGTGACTTTTCTTTAAACGTTCTTCATGAAGTGACTTTTCTTTAAACGTTCTTCATGAAGTGACTTTTCTTTAAACGTTCTTCATGAAGTGACTTTTCTTTAAACGTTCTTCATGAAGTGACTTTTTTTTAAATGTTCATTGAAGACTTTTCTTTAAACGTTCTTCAGTGAAGTGACTTTTCTTTAAACGTTCTTCATGAAGTGACTTTTCTTTAAACGTTCTTCATGAAGTGACTTTTCTTTAAACGTTCTTCATGAAGTGACTTTTCTTTAAACGTTCTTCATGAAGTGACTTTTCTTTAAACGTTCTTCAGTGAAGTGACTTTTCTTTTAAACGTTCTTCATGAAGTGACTTTTCTTTTAAACGTTCTTCAGTGAAGACTTTTCTTTAAACGTTCTTCAGTGAAGTTACTTTTCTTTTAAACGTTCTTCATGAAGTGACTTTTCTTTAGACGTTCTTCATGAAGTGACTTTTCTTTAGACGTTCTTCATGAAGTGACTTTTCTTTTAAACGTGAGTTGATTTTCTTTTAAACGTTCTTCAGTGAAGTGACTTCTTTTAAACGTGAGTTGATTTTCTTTTAAACGTTCTTCAGTGAAGACCTTTCTTTAAACGTTCTTCATGAAGTGACTTTTCTTTAAACGTTCTTCAGTGAAGTGACTTTTCTTTTAAACGTTCTTCATGAAGTGACTTTTCTTTAAACGTTCTTCATGAAGTGACTTTTCTTTAAACATTCTTCAGTGAAGTGACTTTTCTTTTAAACGTTCTTCATGAAGTGACTTTTCTTTAAACATTCTTCAGTGAAGTGACTTTTCTTTTAAACGTTCTTCATGAAGTGACTTTTCTTTAAACGTTCTTCAGTGAAGTGACTTTTCTTTAAACGTTCTTCATGAAGTGACTTTTCTTTAAACGTTCTTCATGAAGTGACTTTTCTTTAAACGTTCTTCATGAGGTGACTTTTCTTTTAAATGTTCTTCAGTGAAGATTTTCTTTAAACGTTCTTCAGTGAAGTGACTTTTCTTTAAACGTTCTTCATGAAGGGACTTTTCTTTAAACGTTCTTCATGACGTGACTTTTCTTTTAAACGTTCTTCAGTGAAGATTTTCTTTAAACGTTCTTCAGTGAAGTGACTTTTCTTTAAACGTTCTTCATGAAGTGACTTTTCTTTAAACGTTCTTCATGAAGTGACTTTTCTTTAAACGTTTTCAGTGAAGTGACTTTTCTTTAAACGTTCTTCATGAGGTGACTTTTCTTTTAAACGTTCTTCAGTGAAGATTTTCTTCAAACGTTCTTCAGTGAAGTGACTTTTCTTTAAACGTTCTTCATGACGTGACTTTTCTTTTAAACGTTCTTCAGTGAAGATTTTCTTTAAACGTTCTTCAGTGAAGTGACTTTTCTTTAAAGTTCTTCCTGAAGTGACTTTTCTTTAAACGTTCTTCATGAAGTGACTTTTCTTTAAACGTTTTTCATGAGGTGACTTTTCTTAAACGTTCTTGATGAAGTGACTTTTCTTTAAACGTTCTTCAGTGAAGTCACTTTTCTTTTAAACGTTCTTCAGTGAAGTGACTTTTCTTTAAACGTTCTTCAGTGAAGTCACTTTTCTTTAAACGTTCTTCATGAAGTCACTTTTCTTTAAACGTTCTTCAGTGAAGTGACTTTTCTTTAAACGTTCTTCATGAGGTGACTTTTCTTTTAAACGTTCTTCATGAAGTGACTTTTCTTTAAACGTTCTTCAGTGAAGTGACTTTTCTTTAAACGTTCTTCAGTGAAGTGACTTTTCTTTAAACGTTTTTCATGAGGTGACTTTTCTTTAAACGTTCTTCAGTGAAGTGACTTTTCTTTTAATTTTTCTTCAGTGAAGTGACTTTTCTTTAAACGTTCTTCATGAAGTGACTTTTCTTTAAACGTTCTTCAGTGAAGTGACTTTTCTTTTAAACGTTCTTCAGTGAAGTGACTTTTCTTTAAACGTTTTCAGTGAAGTGACTTTTCTTTAAACGTTCTTCAGTGAAGTGACTTTTCTTTTATACGTTCTTCAAGTGACTTTTTTTAAACGTTCTTCATGAAGTGACTTTTTTTTAAACGTTCTTCATGAAGTGACTTTTCTTTAAACGTTCTTCATGACGTGACTTTTCTTTAAACGTTCTTCATGAAGTGACTTTTCTTTTAAACGTTCTTCAGTGAAGTGACTTTTCTTTAAACGTTCTTCAGTGAAGTGACTTAAACGTTTTTCATGAGGTGACTTTTCTTAAACGTTCTTCATGAAGTGACTTTTCTTTAAACGTTCTTCATGAAGTGACTTTTCTTTAAACGTTTTTCATGAGGTGACTTTTCTTAAACGTTCTTCATGAAGTGACTTTTCTTTAAACGTTCTTCATGAAGTGACTTTTCTTTAAACGTTCTTCATGAAGTGACTTTTCTTTAAACGTTCTTCATGAAGTGACTTTTCTTTAAACGTTTTTCATGAGGTGACTTTTCTTAAACGTTCTTCATGAAGTGACTTTTCTTTAAACGTTCTTCATGAAGTGACTTTTCTTTAAACGTTCTTCATGAAGTGACTTTTCTTTAAACGTTCTTCATGAAGTGACTTTTCTTTAAACGTTCTTCAGTGAAGTGACTTTTCTTTAAACGTTCTTCATGAAGTGACTTTTCTTTAAACGTTCTTCATGAAGTGACTTTTCTTTAAACGTTCTTCAGTGAAGTGACTTTTCTTTAAACGTTCTTCATGAAGTGACTTTTCTTTAAACGTTCTTCAGTGAAGATTTTCTTTAAACGTTCTTCATGAAGTGACTTTTCTTTAAACGTTCTTCATGAAGTGACTTTTTTTAAACGTTCTTCAGTGAAGTGACTTTTCTTTTAAACGTTCTTCATGAAGTGACTTTTCTTTAAACGTTCTTCAGTGAAGTTACTTTTCTTTTAAACGTTCTTCATGAAGTGACTTTTCTTTAGACGTTCTTCATGAAGTGACTTTTCTTTTAAACGTGAGTTGATTTTCTTTTAAACGTTCTTCAGTGAAGTGACTTTTCTTTTAAACGTGAGTTGATTTTCTTTTAAACGTTCTTCAGTGAAGACTTTTCTTTAAACGTTCTTCAGTGAAGATTTTCTTTAAACGTTCTTCAGTGAAGTGACTTTTCTTTAAACGTTCTTCATGAAGTGACTTTTCTTTAAACATTTTCAGTGAAGTGACTTTTCTTTAAACGTTCTTCATGAGGTGACTTTTCTTTTAAACGTTCTTCAGTGAAGATTTTCTTTAAACGTTCTTCAGTGAAGTGACTTTTCTTTAAACGTTCTTCATGACGTGACTTTTCTTTTAAACGTTCTTCAGTGAAGATTTTCTTTAAACGTTCTTCAGTGAAGTGACTTTTCTTTAAACGTTCTTCATGAAGTGACTTTTCTTTAAACGTTCTTCATGAAGTGACTTTTCTTTAAACGTTTTCAGTGAAGTGACTTTTCTTTAAACGTTCTTCATGAGGTGACTTTTCTTTTAAACGTTCTTCAGTGAAGATTTTCTTTAAACGTTCTTCAGTGAAGTGACTTTTCTTTAAACGTTCTTCATGAAGTGACTTTTCTTTAAACGTTCTTCATGAAGTGACTTTTTTTAAACGTTCTTCATGAAGTGACTTTTTTTTAAACGTTCTTCATGAAGTGACTTTTCTTTAAACGTTCTTCATGACGTGACTTTTCTTTAAACGTTCTTCATGAAGTGACTTTTCTTTTAAACGTTCTTCAGTGAAGTGACTTTTCTTTAAACGTTCTTCAGTGAAGTGACTTAAACGTTTTTCATGAGGTGACTTTTCTTAAACGTTCTTCATGAAGTGACTTTTCTTTAAACGTTCTTCATGAAGTGACTTTTCTTTAAACGTTTTTCATGAGGTGACTTTTCTTAAACGTTCTTCATGAAGTGACTTTTCTTTAAACGTTCTTCATGAAGTGACTTTTCTTTAAACGTTCTTCATGAAGTGACTTTTCTTTAAACGTTCTTCATGAAGTGACTTTTCTTTAAACGTTTTTCATGAGGTGACTTTTCTTAAACGTTCTTCATGAAGTGACTTTTCTTTAAACGTTCTTCATGAAGTGACTTTTCTTTAAACGTTCTTCATGAAGTGACTTTTCTTTAAACGTTCTTCATGAAGTGACTTTTCTTTAAACGTTCTTCAGTGAAGTGACTTTTCTTTAAACGTTCTTCATGAAGTGACTTTTCTTTAAACGTTCTTCATGAAGTGACTTTTCTTTAAACGTTCTTCAGTGAAGTGACTTTTCTTTAAACGTTCTTCATGAAGTGACTTTTCTTTAAACGTTCTCCAGTGAAGATTTTCTTTAAACGTTCTTCATGAAGTGACTTTTCTTTAAACGTTCTTCATGAAGTGACTTTTTTTAAACGTTCTTCAGTGAAGTGACTTTTCTTTTAAACGTTCTTCATGAAGTGACTTTTCTTTAAACGTTCTTCAGTGAAGTTACTTTTCTTTTAAACGTTCTTCATGAAGTGACTTTTCTTTAGACGTTCTTCATGAAGTGACTTTTCTTTTAAACGTGAGTTGATTTTCTTTTAAACGTTCTTCAGTGAAGTGACTTTTCTTTTAAACGTGAGTTGATTTTCTTTTAAACGTTCTTCAGTGAAGACTTTTCTTTAAACGTTCTTCAGTGAAGATTTTCTTTAAACGTTCTTCAGTGAAGTGACTTTTCTTTAAACGTTCTTCATGAAGTGACTTTTCTTTAAACATTTTCAGTGAAGTGACTTTTCTTTAAACGTTCTTCATGAGGTGACTTTTCTTTTAAACGTTCTTCAGTGAAGATTTTCTTTAAACGTTCTTCAGTGAAGTGACTTTTCTTTAAACGTTCTTCATGACGTGACTTTTCTTTTAAACGTTCTTCAGTGAAGATTTTCTTTAAACGTTCTTCAGTGAAGTGACTTTTCTTTAAACGTTCTTCATGAAGTGACTTTTCTTTAAACGTTCTTCATGAAGTGACTTTTCTTTAAACGTTTTCAGTGAAGTGACTTTTCTTTAAACGTTCTTCATGAGGTGACTTTTCTTTTAAACGTTCTTCAGTGAAGATTTTCTTTAAACGTTCTTCAGTGAAGTGACTTTTCTTTAAACGTTCTTCATGAAGTGACTTTTCTTTAAACGTTCTTCATGACGTGACTTTTCTTTTAAACGTTCTTCAGTGAAGATTTTCTTTAAACGTTCTTCAGTGAAGTGACTTTTCTTTAAACGTTCTTCATGAAGTGACTTTTCTTTAAACGTTCTTCATGAAGTGACTTTTCTTTAAACGTTCTTCATGAGGTGACTTTTCTTTTAAACGTTCTTCAGTGAAGATTTTCTTTAAACGTTCTTCAGTGAAGTGACTTTTCTTTAAACGTTCTTCATGACGTGACTTTTCTTTTAAACGTTCTTCAGTGAAGATTTTCTTTAAACGTTCTTCAGTGAAGTGACTTTTCTTTAAACGTTCTTCATGAAGTGACTTTTCTTTAAACGTTCTTCATGAAGTGACTTTTCTTTAAACGTTTTCAGTGAAGTGACTTTTCTTTAAACGTTCTTCATGAGGTGACTTTTCTTTTAAACGTTCTTCAGTGAAGATTTTCTTTAAACGTTCTTCAGTGAAGTGACTTTTCTTTAAACGTTCTTCATGAAGTGACTTTTCTTTAAACGTTCTTCATGACGTGACTTTTCTTTTAAACGTTCTTCAGTGAAGATTTTCTTTAAACGTTCTTCAGTGAAGTGACTTTTCTTTAAACGTTCTTCATGAAGTGACTTTTCTTTAAACGTTCTTCATGAAGTGACTTTTCTTTAAACGTTCTTCATGACGTGACTTTTCTTTTAAACGTTCTTCAGTGAAGATTTTCTTTAAACGTTCTTCAGTGAAGTGACTTTTCTTTAAACGTTCTTCATGAAGTGACTTTTCTTTAAACGTTCTTCATGAGGTGACTTTTCTTTTAAACGTTCTTCAGTGAAGATTTTCTTCAAACGTTCTTCAGTGAAGTGACTTTTCTTTAAACGTTCTTCATGACGTGACTTTTCTTTTAAACGTTCTTCAGTGAAGTGACTTTTCTTTAAACGTTCTTCAGTGAAGTGACTTTTCTTTAAACGTTCTTCAGTGAAGTGACTTTTCTTTAAACGTTCTTCAGTGAAGTGACTTTTCTTTAAACGTTCTTCAGTGAAGTCACTTTTCTTTTAAACGTTCTTCAGTGAAGTGACTTTTCTTTTAATTTTTCTTCAGTGAAGTGACTTTTCTTTAAACGTTCTTCATGAAGTGACTTTTCTTTAAACGTTCTTCAGTGAAGTGACTTTTCTTTTAAACGTTCTTCAGTGAAGTGACTTTTCTTTAAACGTTTTCAGTGAAGTGACTTTTCTTTAAACGTTCTTCAGTGAAGTGACTTTTCTTTTATACGTTCTTCAAGTGACTTTTTTTAAACGTTCTTCATGAAGTGACTTTTCTTTAAACGTTCTTCATGACGTGACTTTTCTTTAAACGTTCTTCAGTGAAGATTTTCTTTAAACGTTCTTCATGAAGTGACTTTTCTTTAAACGTTCTTCATGAAGTGACTTTTCTTTAAACGTTCTTCATGAAGTGACTTTTCTTTAAACGTTCTTGATGAAGTGACTTTTTTTTAAATGTTCATTGAAGACTTTTCTTTAAACGTTCTTCAGTGAAGTGACTTTTCTTTAAACGTTCTTCATGAAGTGACTTTTCTTTAAACGTTCTTCATGAAGTGACTTTTCTTTAAACGTTCTTCATGAAGTGACTTTTCTTTAAACGTTCTTCATGAAGTGACTTTTCTTTAAACGTTCTTCAGTGAAGTGACTTTTCTTTTAAACGTTCTTCATGAAGTGACTTTTCTTTTAAACGTTCTTCAGTGAAGACTTTTCTTTAAACGTTCTTCAGTGAAGTTACTTTTCTTTTAAACGTTCTTCATGAAGTGACTTTTCTTTAGACGTTCTTCATGAAGTGACTTTTCTTTTAAACGTGAGTTGATTTTCTTTTAAACGTTCTTCAGTGAAGTGACTTCTTTTAAACGTGAGTTGATTTTCTTTTAAACGTTCTTCAGTGAAGACCTTTCTTTAAACGTTCTTCATGAAGTGACTTTTCTTTAAACGTTCTTCAGTGAAGTGACTTTTCTTTTAAACGTTCTTCATGAAGTGACTTTTCTTTAAACGTTCTTCATGAAGTGACTTTTCTTTAAACATTCTTCAGTGAAGTGACTTTTCTTTAAACGTTCTTCAGTGAAGTGACTTTTCTTTTAAACGTTCTTCATGAAGTGACTTTTCTTTAAACGTTCTTCATGAAGTGACTTTTCTTTAAACATTCTTCAGTGAAGTGACTTTTCTTTTAAACGTTCTTCATGAAGTGACTTTTCTTTAAACATTCTTCAGTGAAGTGACTTTTCTTTTAAACGTTCTTCATGAAGTGACTTTTCTTTAAACGTTCTTCAGTGAAGTGACTTTTCTTTAAACGTTCTTCATGAAGTGACTTTTCTTTAAACGTTCTTCATGAAGTGACTTTTTTTAAACGTTCTTCAGTGAAGTTACTTTTCTTTTAAACGTTCTTCATGAAGTGACTTTTCTTTAGACGTTCTTCATGAAGTGACTTTTCTTTTAAACGTGAGTTGATTTTCTTTTAAACGTTCTTCAGTGAAGTGACTTTTCTTTTAAACGTGAGTTGATTTTCTTTTAAACGTTCTTCAGTGAAGACTTTTCTTTAAACGTTCTTCAGTGAAGATTTTCTTTAAACGTTCTTCATGAAGTGACTTTTCTTTAAACGTTTTCAGTGAAGTGACTTTTCTTTAAACGTTCTTCATGAGGTGACTTTTCTTTTAAACGTTCTTCAGTGAAGATTTTCTTTAAACGTTCTTCAGTGAAGTGACTTTTCTTTAAACGTTCTTCATGAGGTGACTTTTCTTTAAACGTTCTTCAGTGAAGTGACTTTTCTTTTAATTTTTCTTCAGTGAAGACTTTTCTTTAAACGTTCTTCAGTGAAGATTTTCTTTAAACGTTCTTCATGAAGTGACTTTTCTTTCAACGTTTTCAGTGAAGTGACTTTTCTTTAAACGTTCTTCATGAGGTGACTTTTCTTTTAAACGTTCTTCAGTGAAGTGACTTTTCTTTAAACGTTCTTCATGAAGTGACTTTTCTTTAAACGTTCTTCATGACGTGACTTTTCTTTAAACGTTCTTTCATGAAGTGACTTTTCTTTAAACGTTCTTTCATGAAGTGACTTTTCTTTAAACGTTTTCAGTGAAGTGACTTTTCTTTAAACGTTCTTCATGAAGTGACTTTTCTTTAAACGTTTTCAGTGAAGACTTTTCTTTAAACGTTCTTCAGTGAAGTGACTTTTCTTTAAACGTTCTTCATGAAGTGACTTTTCTTTAAACGTTCTTCATGAAGTGACTTTTCTTTAAACGTTCTTCATGAAGTGACTTTTCTTTTAAACGTTCTTCAGTGAAGATTTTCTTTAAACGTTCTTCATGAAGTTACTTTTCTTTTAATTTTTCTTCAGTGAAGTGACTTTTCTTTAAACGTTCTTCATGAAGTGACATTTCTTTTAAACGTTCTTCAGTGAAGACTTTTCTTTAAACGTTCTTCATGAAGTGACTTTTCTTTAAACGTTCTTCAGTGAAGTCACTTTTCTTTTAAACGTTCTTCAGTGAAGTGACTTTTCTTTAAACGTTCTTCAGTGAAGTCACTTTTCTTTAAACGTTCTTCATGAAGTGACTTTTCTTTAAACGTTTTTCATGAGGTGACTTTTCTTTAAACGTTCTTCAGTGAAGTGACTTTTCTTTTAATTTTTCTTCAGTGAAGTGACTTTTCTTTAAACGTTCTTCAGTGAAGTCACTTTTCTTTTAAACGTTCTTCAGTGAAGTGACTTTTCTTTTAATTTTTCTTCAGTGAAGTGACTTTTCTTTAAACGTTCTTCATGAAGTGACTTTTCTTTTAAACGTTCTTCAGTGAAGTGACTTTTCTTTAAACGTTCTTCAGTGAAGTCACTTTTCTTTTAAACGTTCTTCAGTGAAGTGACTTTTCTTTAAACGTTTTCAGTGAAGTGACTTTTCTTTAAACGTTCTTCAGTGAAGTGACTTTTCTTTTATACGTTCTTCAAGTGAATTTTTTGTAAACGTTCTTCATGAAGTGACTTTTTTTTAAACGTTCTTCATGAAGTGACTTTTCTTTAAACGTTCTTCATGAAGTGACTTTTCTTTTAAACGTTCTTCAGTGAAGTGACTTTTCTTTAAACGTTCTTCAGTGAAGATTTTCTTTAAACGTTCTTCAGTGAAGTGACTTAAACGTTTTTCATGAGGTGACTTTTCTTAAACGTTCTTCATGAAGTGACTTTTC
The DNA here is from genome assembly GCF_036924035.1 of Leuresthes tenuis. Lineage (NCBI taxonomy): Eukaryota > Metazoa > Chordata > Actinopteri > Atheriniformes > Atherinopsidae > Leuresthes > Leuresthes tenuis. The sequence continues at coordinate 492,465 of NW_027325407.1, read as the reverse complement.
TTTAAACGTTCTTCATGAAGTGACTTTTCTTTAAACGTTTTTCATGAGGTGACTTTTCTTAAACGTTCTTCATGAAGTGACTTTTCTTTAAACGTTCTTGATGAAGTGACTTTTTTTTAAACGTTCTTCATGAAGTGACTTTTCTTTAAACGTTCTTCATGAGGTGACTTTTCTTTAAACGTTCTTCAGTGAAGTGACTTTTCTTTTAATTTTTCTTCAGTGAAGACTTTTCTTTAAACGTTCTTCAGTGAAGATTTTCTTTAAACGTTCTTCATGAAGTGACTTTTCTTTAAACGTTCTTCATGAAGTGACTTTTCTTTAAACGTTCTTCAGTGAAGACTTTTCTTTAAACGTTCTTCATAAGGTGACTTTTCTTTAAACGTTCTTCATGAAGTGACTTTTTTTTAAACGTTCTTCATGAAGTGACTTTTCTTTAAACGTTCTTCATGACGTGACTTTTCTTTAAACGTTCTTCATGAAGTGACTTTTCTTTTAAACGTTCTTCAGTGAAGTGACTTTTCTTTAAACGTTCTTCAGTGAAGTCACTTTTCTTTTAAACGTTCTTCAGTGAAGTGACTTTTCTTTAAACGTTCTTCAGTGAAGTCACTTTTCTTTAAACGTTCTTCATGAAGTGACTTTTCTTTAAACGTTCTTCAGTGAAGTGACTTTTCTTTAAACGTTTTTCATGAGGTGACTTTTCTTTAAACGTTCTTCAGTGAAGTGACTTTTCTTTTAATTTTTCTTCAGTGAAGTGACTTTTCTTTTAAACGTTCTTCAGTGAAGTGACTTTTCTTTAAACGTTCTTCAGTGAAGTCACTTTTCTTTTAAACGTTCTCCATGAAGTGACTTTTTTTTAAACGTTCTTCAGTGAAGACTTTTCTTTAAACGTTCTTCATGAAGTGACTTTTCTTTAAACGTTCTCCATGAGGTGACTTTTCTTTAAACGTTCTTCAGTGAAGACTTTTCTTTAAACGTTCTTCATGAAGTGACTTTTCTTTAAACGTTCTCCATGAAGTGACTTTTCTTTAAACGTTCTTCAGTGAAGTGACTTTTCTTTAAACGTTCTTCATGAAGTGACTTTTCTTTAAACGTTTTTCATGAGGTGACTTTTCTTTAAACGTTCTTCATGAAGTGACTTTTCTTTAAACGTTTTTCATGAGGTGACTTTTCTTTAAACGTTCTCCATGAAGTGACTTTTCTTTAAACGTTCTTCAGTGAAGTGACTTTAAACGTTCTTCATGAAGTGACTTTTCTTTAAACATTTTTCATGAGGTGACTTTTCTTAAACGTTCTTCATGAAGTGACTTTTCTTTTAAACGTTTTCAGTGAAGTGACTTTTTTTAAACGTTCTTCATGAAGTGACTAAACGTTCTTCATGACGTGACTTTTCTTTTAATTTTTCTTCAGTGAAGACTTTTCTTTTATACGTTCTTCAAGTGACTTTTTTTAAACATTCTTCAGTGAAGTGACTTTTCTTTTAAACGTTCTTCAGTGAAGTGACTTTTCTTTAAACGTTCTTCATGAAGTGACTTTTTTTTAAACGTTCTTCATGACGTGACTTTTCTTTAAACGTTCTTCATGAAGTGACTTTTCTTTAAACGTTCTTCATGAAGTGACTTTTCTTTAAACGTTCTCCATGAGGTGACTTTTCTTTAAACGTTCTTCAGTGAAGACTTTTCTTTAAACGTTCTTCATGAAGTGACTTTTCTTTTAATTTTTCTTCAGTGAAGACTTTTCTTTTATACGTTCTTCAAGTGACTTTTTTTAAACGTTCTTCATGAAGTGACTTTTTTTTAAACGTTCTTCATGAAGTGACTTTTCTTTTAATAGTTCTTCAGTGAAGTGACTTTTCTTTAAACGTTTTCAGTGAAGTGACTTTTCTTTAAACGTTCTTCATGAGGTGACTTTTCTTTTAAACGTTCTTCAGTGAAGATTTTCTTCAAACGTTCTTCAGTGAAGTGACTTTTCTTTAAACGTTCTTCATGACGTGACTTTTCTTTTAAACGTTCTTCAGTGAAGATTTTCTTTAAACGTTCTTCATGAAGTGACTTTTCTTTAAACGTTCTTCATGAAGTGACTTTTCTTTAAACGTTTTTCATGAGGTGACTTTTCTTAAACGTTCTTCATGAAGTGACTTTTCTTTAAACGTTCTTCATGAAGTGACTTTTTTTAAACGTTCTTCATGAAGTGACTTTTCTTTAAACGTTCTTCATGAGGTGACTTTTCTTTAAACGTTCTTCAGTGAAGTGACTTTTCTTTTAATTTTTCTTCAGTGAAGACTTTTCTTTAAACGTTCTTCAGTGAAGATTTTCTTTAAACGTTCTTCAGTGAAGTGACTTTTCTTTAAACGTTCTTCATGAAGTGACTTTTCTTTAAACGTTTTCAGTGAAGTGACTTTTCTTTAAACGTTCTTCATGAGGTGACTTTTCTTTTAAACGTTCTTCAGTGAAGTGACTTTTCTTTTAATTTTTCTTCAGTGAAGTGACTTTTCTTTTAATTTTTCTTCAGTGAAGTGACTTTTCTTTAAACGTTCTTCATGAAGTGACTTTTCTTTTAAACGTTCTTCAGTGAAGTGACTTTTCTTTAAACGTTCTTCAGTGAAGTCACTTTTCTTAAAACGTTCTTCAGTGAAGTGACTTTTCTTTTAATTTTTCTTCAGTGAAGACTTTTCTTTAAACGTTCTTCAGTGAAGTCACTTTTCTTTAAACGTTCTTCATGAAGTGACTTTTCTTTAAACGTTCTTCAGTGAAGTGACTTTTCTTTAAACGTTTTTCATGAGGTGACTTTTCTTTAAACGTTCTTCAGTGAAGTGACTTTTCTTTTAATTTTTCTTCAGTGAAGTGACTTTTCTTTAAACGTTCTTCAGTGAAGTGACTTTTCTTTTAATTTTTCTTCAGTGAAGTCACTTTTCTTTAAACGTTCTTTCTGAAGTCACTTTTCTTAAAACGTTCTTCAGTGAAGTGACTTTTCTTTTAATTTTTCTTCAGTGAAGACTTTTCTTTAAACGTTCTTCATGACGTGACTTTTCTTTTAATAGTTCTTCAGTGAAGTGACTTTTCTTTAAACGTTCTTCAGTGAAGTGACTTTTCTTTAAACGTTCTACATGAAGTGACTTTTCTTTAAACGTTCTTCATGAAGTGACTTTTCTTTAAACGTTCTTCATGAAGTGACTTTTCTTTAAACGTTCTTCAGTGAAGTGACTTTTCTTTAAATTTTTCTTCAGTGAAGACTTTTCTTTAAACGTTCTTCATGACGTGACTTTTCTTTTAATAGTTCTTCAGTGAAGTGACTTTTCTTTAAACGTTCTTCAGTGAAGTGACTTTTCTTTAAACGTTCTTCATGAAGTGACTTTTCTTTAAACGTTCTTCATGAAGTGACTTTTCTTTAAACATTCTTCAGTGAAGTGACTTTTCTTTAAACGTTCTTCAGTGAAGTGACTTTTCTTTTAAACGTTCTTCATGAAGTGACTTTTCTTTAAACGTTCTTCATGAAGTGACTTTTCTTTAAACATTCTTCAGTGAAGTGACTTTTCTTTAAACGTTCTTCAGTGAAGTGACTTTTCTTTAAACGTTCTTCAGTGAAGTGACTTTTCTTTTAAACGTTCTTCATGAAGTGACTTTTCTTTAAACGTTCTTCATGAAGTGACTTTTCTTTAAACATTCTTCAGTGAAGTGACTTTTCTTTAAACGTTCTTCAGTGAAGTGACTTTTCTTTTAAACGTTCTTCATGAAGTGACTTTTCTTTAAACGTTCTTCATGAAGTGACTTTTCTTTAAACGTTCTTCATGAAGTGACTTTTCTTTAAACGTTCTTCATGAGGTGACTTTTCTTTTAAACGTTCTTCAGTGAAGATTTTCTTTAAACGTTCTTCAGTGAAGTGACTTTTCTTTAAACGTTCTTCATGACGTGACTTTTCTTTTAAACGTTCTTCAGTGAAGATTTTCTTTAAACGTTCTTCAGTGAAGTGACTTTTCTTTAAACGTTCTTCATGAAGTGACTTTTCTTTAAACGTTCTTCATGAAGTGACTTTTCTTTAAACGTTTTCAGTGAAGTGACTTTTCTTTAAACGTTCTTCATGAGGTGACTTTTCTTTTAAACGTTCTTCAGTGAAGATTTTCTTTAAACGTTCTTCAGTGAAGTGACTTTTCTTTAAACGTTCTTCATGAAGTGACTTTTCTTTAAACGTTCTTCATGACGTGACTTTTCTTTTAAACGTTCTTCAGTGAAGATTTTCTTTAAACGTTCTTCAGTGAAGTGACTTTTCTTTAAACGTTCTTCATGAAGTGACTTTTCTTTAAACGTTCTTCATGAAGTGACTTTTCTTTAAACGTTCTTCATGACGTGACTTTTCTTTAAACGTTCTTCAGTGAAGATTTTCTTTAAACGTTCTTCAGTGAAGTGACTTTTCTTTAAACGTTCTTCATGAAGTGACTTTTCTTTAAACGTTCTTCATGAGGTGACTTTTCTTTTAAACGTTCTTCAGTGAAGATTTTCTTCAAACGTTCTTCAGTGAAGTGACTTTTCTTTAAACGTTCTTCAGTGAAGATTTTCTTTAAACGTTCTTCAGTGAAGTGACTTTTCTTTAAACGTTCTTCATGAAGTGACTTTTCTTTAAACGTTCTTCATGAGGTGACTTTTCTTTTAAACGTTCTTCAGTGAAGATTTTCTTCAAACGTTCTTCAGTGAAGTGACTTTTCTTTAAACGTTCTTCATGACGTGACTTTTCTTTTAAACGTTCTTCAGTGAAGTGACTTTTCTTTAAACGTTCTTCAGTGAAGTGACTTTTCTTTAAACGTTCTTCAGTGAAGTGACTTTTCTTTAAACGTTCTTCAGTGAAGTGACTTTTCTTTAAACGTTCTTCAGTGAAGTCACTTTTCTTTTAAACGTTCTTCAGTGAAGTGACTTTTCTTTTAATTTTTCTTCAGTGAAGTGACTTTTCTTTAAACGTTCTTCATGAAGTGACTTTTCTTTAAACGTTCTTCAGTGAAGTGACTTTTCTTTTAAACGTTCTTCAGTGAAGTGACTTTTCTTTAAACGTTTTCAGTGAAGTGACTTTTCTTTAAACGTTCTTCAGTGAAGTGACTTTTCTTTTATACGTTCTTCAAGTGACTTTTTTTAAACGTTCTTCATGAAGTGACTTTTCTTTAAACGTTCTTCATGACGTGACTTTTCTTTAAACGTTCTTCAGTGAAGATTTTCTTTAAACGTTCTTCATGAAGTGACTTTTCTTTAAACGTTCTTCATGAAGTGACTTTTCTTTAAACGTTCTTCATGAAGTGACTTTTCTTTAAACGTTCTTGATGAAGTGACTTTTTTTTAAATGTTCATTGAAGACTTTTCTTTAAACGTTCTTCAGTGAAGTGACTTTTCTTTAAACGTTCTTCATGAAGTGACTTTTCTTTAAACGTTCTTCATGAAGTGACTTTTCTTTAAACGTTCTTCATGAAGTGACTTTTCTTTAAACGTTCTTCATGAAGTGACTTTTCTTTAAACGTTCTTCAGTGAAGTGACTTTTCTTTTAAACGTTCTTCATGAAGTGACTTTTCTTTTAAACGTTCTTCAGTGAAGACTTTTCTTTAAACGTTCTTCAGTGAAGTTACTTTTCTTTTAAACGTTCTTCATGAAGTGACTTTTCTTTAGACGTTCTTCATGAAGTGACTTTTCTTTTAAACGTGAGTTGATTTTCTTTTAAACGTTCTTCAGTGAAGTGACTTCTTTTAAACGTGAGTTGATTTTCTTTTAAACGTTCTTCAGTGAAGACCTTTCTTTAAACGTTCTTCATGAAGTGACTTTTCTTTAAACGTTCTTCAGTGAAGTGACTTTTCTTTTAAACGTTCTTCATGAAGTGACTTTTCTTTAAACGTTCTTCATGAAGTGACTTTTCTTTAAACATTCTTCAGTGAAGTGACTTTTCTTTAAACGTTCTTCAGTGAAGTGACTTTTCTTTTAAACGTTCTTCATGAAGTGACTTTTCTTTAAACGTTCTTCATGAAGTGACTTTTCTTTAAACATTCTTCAGTGAAGTGACTTTTCTTTTAAACGTTCTTCATGAAGTGACTTTTCTTTAAACATTCTTCAGTGAAGTGACTTTTCTTTTAAACGTTCTTCATGAAGTGACTTTTCTTTAAACGTTCTTCAGTGAAGTGACTTTTCTTTAAACGTTCTTCATGAAGTGACTTTTCTTTAAACGTTCTTCATGAAGTGACTTTTTTTAAATGTTCTTCAGTGAAGTTACTTTTCTTTTAAACGTTCTTCATGAAGTGACTTTTCTTTAGACGTTCTTCATGAAGTGACTTTTCTTTTAAACGTGAGTTGATTTTCTTTTAAACGTTCTTCAGTGAAGTGACTTTTCTTTTAAACGTGAGTTGATTTTCTTTTAAACGTTCTTCAGTGAAGACTTTTCTTTAAACGTTCTTCAGTGAAGATTTTCTTTAAACCTTCTTCATGAAGTGACTTTTCTTTAAACGTTCTTCAGTGAAGTGACTTTTCTTTAAACGTTCTTCATGAAGTGACTTTTCTTTAAACGTTCTTCATGAAGTGACTTTTCTTTAAACGTTCTTCATGAAGTGACTTTTCTTTTAAACGTTCTTCAGTGAAGATTTTCTTTAAACGTTCTTCATGAAGTTACTTTTCTTTTAATTTTTCTTCAGTGAAGTGACTTTTCTTTAAACGTTCTTCATGAAGTGACATTTCTTTTAAACGTTCTTCAGTGAAGACTTTTCTTTAAACGTTCTTCATGAAGTGACTTTTCTTTAAACGTTCTTCAGTGAAGTCACTTTTCTTTTAAACGTTCTTCAGTGAAGTGACTTTTCTTTAAACGTTCTTCAGTGAAGTCACTTTTCTTTAAACGTTCTTCATGAAGTGACTTTTCTTTAAACGTTTTTCATGAGGTGACTTTTCTTTAAACGTTCTTCAGTGAAGTGACTTTTCTTTTAATTTTTCTTCAGTGAAGTGACTTTTCTTTAAACGTTCTTCAGTGAAGTCACTTTTCTTTTAAACGTTCTTCAGTGAAGTGACTTTTCTTTTAATTTTTCTTCAGTGAAGTGACTTTTCTTTAAACGTTCTTCATGAAGTGACTTTTCTTTTAAACGTTCTTCAGTGAAGTGACTTTTCTTTAAACGTTCTTCAGTGAAGTCACTTTTCTTTTAAACGTTCTTCAGTGAAGTGACTTTTCTTTAAACGTTTTCAGTGAAGTGACTTTTCTTTAAACGTTCTTCAGTGAAGTGACTTTTCTTTTATACGTTCTTCAAGTGAATTTTTTGTAAACGTTCTTCATGAAGTGACTTTTTTTTAAACGTTCTTCATGAAGTGACTTTTCTTTAAACGTTCTTCATGAAGTGACTTTTCTTTTAAACGTTCTTCAGTGAAGTGACTTTTCTTTAAACGTTCTTCAGTGAAGATTTTCTTTAAACGTTCTTCAGTGAAGTGACTTAAACGTTTTTCATGAGGTGACTTTTCTTAAACGTTCTTCATGAAGTGACTTTTCTTTAAACGTTCTTCATGAAGTGACTTTTCTTTAAACGTTCTTGATGAAGTGACTTTTTTTTAAACGTTCTTCATGAAGTGACTTTTCTTTAAACGTTCTTCATGAGGTGACTTTTCTTTAAACGTTCTTCAGTGAAGTGACTTTTCTTTTAATTTTTCTTCAGTGAAGACTTTTCTTTAAACGTTCTTCAGTGAAGATTTTCTTTAAACGTTCTTCATGAAGTGACTTTTCTTTAAACGTTCTTCATGAAGTGACTTTTCTTTAAACGTTCTTCAGTGAAGACTTTTCTTTAAACGTTCTTCATAAGGTGACTTTTCTTTAAACGTTCTTCATGAAGTGACTTTTTTTTAAACGTTCTTCATGAAGTGACTTTTCTTTAAACGTTCTTCATGACGTGACTTTTCTTTAAACGTTCTTCATGAAGTGACTTTTCTTTTAAACGTTCTTCAGTGAAGTGACTTTTCTTTAAACGTTCTTCAGTGAAGTCACTTTTCTTTTAAACGTTCTTCAGTGAAGTGACTTTTCTTTAAACGTTCTTCAGTGAAGTCACTTTTCTTTAAACGTTCTTCATGAAGTGACTTTTCTTTAAACGTTCTTCAGTGAAGTGACTTTTCTTTAAACGTTTTTCATGAGGTGACTTTTCTTTAAACGTTCTTCAGTGAAGTGACTTTTCTTTTAATTTTTCTTCAGTGAAGTGACTTTTCTTTTAAACGTTCTTCAGTGAAGTGACTTTTCTTTAAACGTTCTTCAGTGAAGTCACTTTTCTTTTAAACGTTCTCCATGAAGTGACTTTTTTTTAAACGTTCTTCAGTGAAGACTTTTCTTTAAACGTTCTTCATGAAGTGACTTTTCTTTAAACGTTCTCCATGAGGTGACTTTTCTTTAAACGTTCTTCAGTGAAGACTTTTCTTTAAACGTTCTTCATGAAGTGACTTTTCTTTAAACGTTCTCCATGAAGTGACTTTTCTTTAAACGTTCTTCAGTGAAGTGACTTTTCTTTAAACGTTCTTCATGAAGTGACTTTTCTTTAAACGTTTTTCATGAGGTGACTTTTCTTTAAACGTTCTTCATGAAGTGACTTTTCTTTAAACGTTTTTCATGAGGTGACTTTTCTTTAAACGTTCTCCATGAAGTGACTTTTCTTTAAACGTTCTTCAGTGAAGTGACTTTAAACGTTCTTCATGAAGTGACTTTTCTTTAAACATTTTTCATGAGGTGACTTTTCTTAAACGTTCTTCATGAAGTGACTTTTCTTTTAAACGTTTTCAGTGAAGTGACTTTTTTTAAACGTTCTTCATGAAGTGACTAAACGTTCTTCATGACGTGACTTTTCTTTTAATTTTTCTTCAGTGAAGACTTTTCTTTTATACGTTCTTCAAGTGACTTTTTTTAAACATTCTTCAGTGAAGTGACTTTTCTTTTAAACGTTCTTCAGTGAAGTGACTTTTCTTTAAACGTTCTTCATGAAGTGACTTTTTTTTAAACGTTCTTCATGACGTGACTTTTCTTTAAACGTTCTTCATGAAGTGACTTTTCTTTAAACGTTCTTCATGAAGTGACTTTTCTTTAAACGTTCTCCATGAGGTGACTTTTCTTTAAACGTTCTTCAGTGAAGACTTTTCTTTAAACGTTCTTCATGAAGTGACTTTTCTTTTAATTTTTCTTCAGTGAAGACTTTTCTTTTATACGTTCTTCAAGTGACTTTTTTTAAACGTTCTTCATGAAGTGACTTTTTTTTAAACGTTCTTCATGAAGTGACTTTTCTTTTAATAGTTCTTCAGTGAAGTGACTTTTCTTTAAACGTTTTCAGTGAAGTGACTTTTCTTTAAACGTTCTTCATGAGGTGACTTTTCTTTTAAACGTTCTTCAGTGAAGATTTTCTTCAAACGTTCTTCAGTGAAGTGACTTTTCTTTAAACGTTCTTCATGACGTGACTTTTCTTTTAAACGTTCTTCAGTGAAGATTTTCTTTAAACGTTCTTCATGAAGTGACTTTTCTTTAAACGTTCTTCATGAAGTGACTTTTCTTTAAACGTTTTTCATGAGGTGACTTTTCTTAAACGTTCTTCATGAAGTGACTTTTCTTTAAACGTTCTTCATGAAGTGACTTTTTTTAAACGTTCTTCATGAAGTGACTTTTCTTTAAACGTTCTTCATGAGGTGACTTTTCTTTAAACGTTCTTCAGTGAAGTGACTTTTCTTTTAATTTTTCTTCAGTGAAGACTTTTCTTTAAACGTTCTTCAGTGAAGATTTTCTTTAAACGTTCTTCAGTGAAGTGACTTTTCTTTAAACGTTCTTCATGAAGTGACTTTTCTTTAAACGTTTTCAGTGAAGTGACTTTTCTTTAAACGTTCTTCATGAGGTGACTTTTCTTTTAAACGTTCTTCAGTGAAGTGACTTTTCTTTTAATTTTTCTTCAGTGAAGTGACTTTTCTTTTAATTTTTCTTCAGTGAAGTGACTTTTCTTTAAACGTTCTTCATGAAGTGACTTTTCTTTTAAACGTTCTTCAGTGAAGTGACTTTTCTTTAAACGTTCTTCAGTGAAGTCACTTTTCTTAAAACGTTCTTCAGTGAAGTGACTTTTCTTTTAATTTTTCTTCAGTGAAGACTTTTCTTTAAACGTTCTTCAGTGAAGTCACTTTTCTTTAAACGTTCTTCATGAAGTGACTTTTCTTTAAACGTTCTTCAGTGAAGTGACTTTTCTTTAAACGTTTTTCATGAGGTGACTTTTCTTTAAACGTTCTTCAGTGAAGTGACTTTTCTTTTAATTTTTCTTCAGTGAAGTGACTTTTCTTTAAACGTTCTTCAGTGAAGTCACTTTTCTTTAAACGTTCTTTCTGAAGTCACTTTTCTTAAAACGTTCTTCAGTGAAGTGACTTTTCTTTTAATTTTTCTTCAGTGAAGACTTTTCTTTAAACGTTCTTCATGACGTGACTTTTCTTTTAATAGTTCTTCAGTGAAGTGACTTTTCTTTAAACGTTCTTCAGTGAAGTGACTTTTCTTTAAACGTTCTACATGAAGTGACTTTTCTTTAAACGTTCTTCATGAAGTGACTTTTCTTTAAACGTTCTTCATGAAGTGACTTTTCTTTAAACGTTCTTCAGTGAAGTGACTTTTCTTTAAATTTTTCTTCAGTGAAGACTTTTCTTTAAACGTTCTTCATGACGTGACTTTTCTTTTAATAGTTCTTCAGTGAAGTGACTTTTCTTTAAACGTTCTTCAGTGAAGTGACTTTTCTTTAAACGTTCTTCATGAAGTGACTTTTCTTTAAACGTTCTTCATGAAGTGACTTTTCTTTAAACATTCTTCAGTGAAGTGACTTTTCTTTAAACGTTCTTCAGTGAAGTGACTTTTCTTTTAAACGTTCTTCATGAAGTGACTTTTCTTTAAACGTTCTTCATGAAGTGACTTTTCTTTAAACATTCTTCAGTGAAGTGACTTTTCTTTAAACGTTCTTCAGTGAAGTGACTTTTCTTTAAACGTTCTTCAGTGAAGTGACTTTTCTTTTAAACGTTCTTCATGAAGTGACTTTTCTTTAAACGTTCTTCATGAAGTGACTTTTCTTTAAACATTCTTCAGTGAAGTGACTTTTCTTTAAACGTTCTTCAGTGAAGTGACTTTTCTTTTAAACGTTCTTCATGAAGTGACTTTTCTTTAAACGTTCTTCATGAAGTGACTTTTCTTTAAACGTTCTTCATGAAGTGACTTTTCTTTAAACGTTCTTCATGAGGTGACTTTTCTTTTAAACGTTCTTCAGTGAAGATTTTCTTTAAACGTTCTTCAGTGAAGTGACTTTTCTTTAAACGTTCTTCATGACGTGACTTTTCTTTTAAACGTTCTTCAGTGAAGATTTTCTTTAAACGTTCTTCAGTGAAGTGACTTTTCTTTAAACGTTCTTCATGAAGTGACTTTTCTTTAAACGTTCTTCATGAAGTGACTTTTCTTTAAACGTTTTCAGTGAAGTGACTTTTCTTTAAACGTTCTTCATGAGGTGACTTTTCTTTTAAACGTTCTTCAGTGAAGATTTTCTTTAAACGTTCTTCAGTGAAGTGACTTTTCTTTAAACGTTCTTCATGAAGTGACTTTTCTTTAAACGTTCTTCATGACGTGACTTTTCTTTTAAACGTTCTTCAGTGAAGATTTTCTTTAAACGTTCTTCAGTGAAGTGACTTTTCTTTAAACGTTCTTCATGACGTGACTTTTCTTTAAACGTTCTTCAGTGAAGATTTTCTTTAAACGTTCTTCATGAAGTGACTTTTCTTTAAACGTTTTTCATGAGGTGACTTTTCTTTAAACGTTCTCCATGAAGTGACTTTTCTTTAAACGTTCTTCAGTGAAGTGACTTTAAACGTTCTTCATGAAGTGACTTTTCTTTAAACATTTTTCATGAGGTGACTTTTCTTAAACGTTCTTCATGAAGTGACTTTTCTTTTAAACGTTTTCAGTGAAGTGACTTTTTTTAAACGTTCTTCATGAAGTGACTAAACGTTCTTCATGACGTGACTTTTCTTTTAATTTTTCTTCAGTGAAGACTTTTCTTTTATACGTTCTTCAAGTGACTTTTTTTAAACATTCTTCAGTGAAGTGACTTTTCTTTTAAACGTTCTTCAGTGAAGTGACTTTTCTTTAAACGTTCTTCATGAAGTGACTTTTTTTTAAACGTTCTTCATGACGTGACTTTTCTTTAAACGTTCTTCATGAAGTGACTTTTCTTTAAACGTTCTTCATGAAGTGACTTTTCTTTAAACGTTCTCCATGAGGTGACTTTTCTTTAAACGTTCTTCAGTGAAGACTTTTCTTTAAACGTTCTTCATGAAGTGACTTTTCTTTTAATTTTTCTTCAGTGAAGACTTTTCTTTTATACGTTCTTCAAGTGACTTTTTTTAAACGTTCTTCATGAAGTGACTTTTTTTTAAACGTTCTTCATGAAGTGACTTTTCTTTTAATAGTTCTTCAGTGAAGTGACTTTTCTTTAAACGTTTTCAGTGAAGTGACTTTTCTTTAAACGTTCTTCATGAGGTGACTTTTCTTTTAAACGTTCTTCAGTGAAGATTTTCTTCAAACGTTCTTCAGTGAAGTGACTTTTCTTTAAACGTTCTTCATGACGTGACTTTTCTTTTAAACGTTCTTCAGTGAAGATTTTCTTTAAACGTTCTTCATGAAGTGACTTTTCTTTAAACGTTCTTCATGAAGTGACTTTTCTTTAAACGTTTTTCATGAGGTGACTTTTCTTAAACGTTCTTCATGAAGTGACTTTTCTTTAAACGTTCTTCATGAAGTGACTTTTTTTTAAACGTTCTTCATGAAGTGACTTTTCTTTAAACGTTCTTCATGAGGTGACTTTTCTTTAAACGTTCTTCAGTGAAGTGACTTTTCTTTTAATTTTTCTTCAGTGAAGACTTTTCTTTAAACGTTCTTCAGTGAAGATTTTCTTTAAACGTTCTTCAGTGAAGTGACTTTTCTTTAAACGTTCTTCATGAAGTGACTTTTCTTTAAACGTTTTCAGTGAAGTGACTTTTCTTTAAACGTTCTTCATGAGGTGACTTTTCTTTTAAACGTTCTTCAGTGAAGTGACTTTTCTTTTAATTTTTCTTCAGTGAAGTGACTTTTCTTTTAATTTTTCTTCAGTGAAGTGACTTTTCTTTAAACGTTCTTCATGAAGTGACTTTTCTTTTAAACGTTCTTCAGTGAAGTGACTTTTCTTTAAACGTTCTTCAGTGAAGTCACTTTTCTTAAAACGTTCTTCAGTGAAGTGACTTTTCTTTTAATTTTTCTTCAGTGAAGACTTTTCTTTAAACGTTCTTCAGTGAAGTCACTTTTCTTTAAACGTTCTTCATGAAGTGACTTTTCTTTAAACGTTCTTCAGTGAAGTGACTTTTCTTTAAACGTTTTTCATGAGGTGACTTTTCTTTAAACGTTCTTCAGTGAAGTGACTTTTCTTTTAATTTTTCTTCAGTGAAGTGACTTTTCTTTAAACGTTCTTCAGTGAAGTCACTTTTCTTTAAACGTTCTTTCTGAAGTCACTTTTCTTAAAACGTTCTTCAGTGAAGTGACTTTTCTTTTAATTTTTCTTCAGTGAAGACTTTTCTTTAAACGTTCTTCATGACGTGACTTTTCTTTTAATAGTTCTTCAGTGAAGTGACTTTTCTTTAAACGTTCTTCAGTGAAGTGACTTTTCTTTAAACGTTCTACATGAAGTGACTTTTCTTTAAACGTTCTTCATGAAGTGACTTTTCTTTAAACGTTCTTCATGAAGTGACTTTTCTTTAAACGTTCTTCAGTGAAGTGACTTTTCTTTAAATTTTTCTTCAGTGAAGACTTTTCTTTAAACGTTCTTCATGACGTGACTTTTCTTTTAATAGTTCTTCAGTGAAGTGACTTTTCTTTAAACGTTCTTCAGTGAAGTGACTTTTCTTTAAACGTTCTTCATGAAGTGACTTTTCTTTAAACGTTCTTCATGAAGTGACTTTTCTTTAAACATTCTTCAGTGAAGTGACTTTTCTTTAAACGTTCTTCAGTGAAGTGACTTTTCTTTTAAACGTTCTTCATGAAGTGACTTTTCTTTAAACGTTCTTCATGAAGTGACTTTTCTTTAAACATTCTTCAGTGAAGTGACTTTTCTTTAAACGTTCTTCAGTGAAGTGACTTTTCTTTTAAACGTTCTTCATGAAGTGACTTTTCTTTAAACGTTCTTCATGAAGTGACTTTTCTTTAAACATTCTTCAGTGAAGTGACTTTTCTTTTAAACGTTCTTCATGAAGTGACTTTTCTTTAAACATTCTTCAGTGAAGTGACTTTTCTTTTAAACGTTCTTCATGAAGTGACTTTTCTTTAAACGTTCTTCAGTGAAGTGACTTTTCTTTAAACGTTCTTCATGAAGTGACTTTTCTTTAAACGTTCTTCATGAAGTGACTTTTTTTAAACGTTCTTCAGTGAAGTGACTTTTCTTTTAAACGTTCTTCATGAAGTGACTTTTCTTTAAACGTTCTTCAGTGAAGTTACTTTTCTTTTAAACGTTCTTCATGAAGTGACTTTTCTTTAGACGTTCTTCATGAAGTGACTTTTCTTTTAAACGTGAGTTGATTTTCTTTTAAACTTCTTCAGTGAAGTGACTTTTCTTTTAAACGTGAGTTGATTTTCTTTTAAACGTTCTTCAGTGAGGACTTTTCTTTAAACGTTCTTCAGTGAAGATTTTCTTTAAACGTTCTTCATGAAGTGACTTTTCTTTAAACGTTTTCAGTGAAGTGACTTTTCTTTAAACGTTCTTCATGAGGTGACTTTTCTTTTAATTTTTCTTCAGTGAAGACTTTTCTTTAAACGTTCTTCAGTGAAGATTTTCTTTAAACGTTCTTCATGAAGTGACTTTTCTTTAAACGTTTTCAGTGAAGTGACTTTTCTTTAAACGTTCTTCATGAGGTGACTTTTCTTTTAAACGTTCTTCAGTGAAGTGACTTTTCTTTAAACGTTCTTCATGAAGTGACTTTTCTTTAAACGTTCTTCATGACGTGACTTTTCTTTAAACGTTCTTTCATGAAGTGACTTTTCTTTAAACGTTCTTTCATGAAGTGACTTTTCTTTAAACGTTTTCAGTGAAGTGACTTTTCTTTAAACGTTCTTCATGAAGTGACTTTTCTTTAAACGTTTTCAGTGAAGACTTTTCTTTAAACGTTCTTCAGTGAAGTGACTTTTCTTTAAACGTTCTTCATGAAGTGACTTTTCTTTAAACGTTCTTCATGAAGTGACTTTTCTTTAAACGTTCTTCATGAAGTGACTTTTCTTTTAAACGTTCTTCAGTGAAGACTTTTCTTTAAACGTTCTTCATGAAGTGACTTTTCTTTAAACGTTCTTCAGTGAAGTCACTTTTCTTTTAAACGTTCTTCAGTGAAGTGACTTTTCTTTAAACGTTCTTCAGTGAAGTCACTTTTCTTTAAACGTTCTTCATGAAGTGACTTTTCTTTAAACGTTTTTCATGAGGTGACTTTTCTTTAAACGTTCTTCAGTGAAGTGACTTTTCTTTTAATTTTTCTTCAGTGAAGTGACTTTTCTTTAAACGTTCTTCAGTGAAGTCACTTTTCTTTTAAACGTTCTTCAGTGAAGTGACTTTTCTTTTAATTTTTCTTCAGTGAAGTGACTTTTCTTTAAACGTTCTTCATGAAGTGACTTTTCTTTTAAACGTTCTTCAGTGAAGTGACTTTTCTTTAAACATTCTTCAGTGAAGTCACTTTTCTTTTAAACGTTCTTCAGTGAAGTGACTTTTCTTTAAACGTTTTCAGTGAAGTGACTTTTCTTTAAACGTTCTTCAGTGAAGTGACTTTTCTTTTATACGTTCTTCAAGTGAATTTTTTGTAAACGTTCTTCATGAATGACTTTTTTTTAAACGTTCTTCATGAAGTGACTTTTCTTTAAACGTTCTTCATGAAGTGACTTTTCTTTTAAACGTTCTTTAGTGAAGTGACTTTTCTTTAAACGTTCTTCAGTGAAGATTTTCTTTAAACGTTCTTCAGTGAAGTGACTTAAACGTTTTTCATGAGGTGACTTTTCTTAAACGTTCTTCATGAAGTGACTTTTCTTTAAACGTTCTTCATGAAGTGACTTTTCTTTAAACGTTTTTCATGAGGTGACTTTTCTTAAACGTTCTTCATGAAGTGACTTTTCTTTAAACGTTCTTGATGAAGTGACTTTTTTTTAAACGTTCTTCATGAAGTGACTTTTCTTTAAACGTTCTTCATGAGGTGACTTTTCTTTAAACGTTCTTGATGAAGTGACTTTTTTTTAAACGTTCTTCATGAAGTGACTTTTCTTTAAACGTTCTTCATGAGGTGACTTTTCTTTAAACGTTCTTCAGTGAAGTGACTTTTCTTTTAATTTTTCTTCAGTGAAGACCTTTCTTTAAACGTTCTTCAGTGAAGATTTTCTTTAAACGTTCTTCATGAAGTGACTTTTCTTTAAACGTTCTTCATGAAGTGACTTTTCTTTAAACGTTCTTCAGTGAAGACTTTTCACGTTCTTCATAAGGTGACTTTTCTTTAAACGTTCTTCATGAAGTGACTTTTTTTTAAACGTTCTTCATGAAGTGACTTTTCTTTAAACGTTCTTCATGACGTGACTTTTCTTTAAACGTTCTTCATGAAGTGACTTTTCTTTTAAACGTTCTTCAGTGAAGTGACTTTTCTTTAAACGTTCTTCAGTGAAGTCACTTTTCTTTTAAACGTTCTTCAGTGAAGTGACTTTTCTTTAAACGTTCTTCAGTGAAGTCACTTTTCTTTAAACGTTCTTCATGAAGTGACTTTTCTTTAAACGTTCTTCAGTGAAGTGACTTTTCTTTAAACGTTTTTCATGAGGTGACTTTTCTTTAAACGTTCTTCAGTGAAGTGACTTTTCTTTTAATTTTTCTTCAGTGAAGTGACTTTTCTTTTAAACGTTCTTCAGTGAAGTGACTTTTCTTTAAACGTTCTTCAGTGAAGTCACTTTTCTTTTAAACGTTCTCCATGAAGTGACTTTTTTTTAAACGTTCTTCAGTGAAGACTTTTCTTTAAACGTTCTTCATGAAGTGACTTTTCTTTAAACGTTCTCCATGAGGTGACTTTTCTTTAAACGTTCTTCAGTGAAGACTTTTCTTTAAACGTTCTTCATGAAGTGACTTTTCTTTAAACGTTCTCCATGAAGTGACTTTTCTTTAAACGTTCTTCAGTGAAGTGACTTTTCTTTAAACGTTCTTCATGAAGTGACTTTTCTTTAAACGTTTTTCATGAGGTGACTTTTCTTTAAACGTTCTTCATGAAGTGACTTTTCTTTAAACGTTTTTCATGAGGTGACTTTTCTTTAAACGTTCTCCATGAAGTGACTTTTCTTTAAACGTTCTTCAGTGAAGTGACTTTTCTTTAAACGTTCTTCAGTGAAGTGACTTTTCTTTAAACGTTCTTCATGAAGTGACTTTTCTTTAAACATTTTTCATGAGGTGACTTTTCTTAAACGTTCTTCATGAAGTGACTTTTCTTTTAAACGTTTTCAGTGAAGTGACTTTTTTTAAACGTTCTTCATGAAGTGACTAAACGTTCTTCATGACGTGACTTTTCTTTAAACGTTCTTCATGAAGTGACTTTTCTTTAAACGTTCTTCATGAAGTGACTTTTCTTTAAACGTTCTTCATGAAGTGACTTTTCTTTTAATTTTTCTTCAGTGAAGACTTTTCTTTTATACGTTCTTCAAGTGACTTTTTTTAAACATTCTTCAGTGAAGTGACTTTTCTTTTAAACGTTCTTCAGTGAAGTGACTTTTCTTTAAACGTTCTTCATGAAGTGACTTTTTTTTAAACGTTCTTCATGACGTGACTTTTCTTTAAACGTTCTTCATGAAGTGACTTTTCTTTAAACGTTCTTCATGAAGTGACTTTTCTTTAAACGTTCTCCATGAGGTGACTTTTCTTTAAACGTTCTTCAGTGAAGACTTTTCTTTAAACGTTCTTCATGAAGTGACTTTTCTTTTAATTTTTCTTCAGTGAAGACTTTTCTTTTATACGTTCTTCAAGTGACTTTTTTTAAACGTTCTTCATGAAGTGACTTTTTTTTAAACGTTCTTCATGAAGTGACTTTTCTTTTAATAGTTCTTCAGTGAAGTGACTTTTCTTTAAACGTTCTTCAGTGAAGTGACTTTTCTTTAAACGTTCTTCATGAAGTGACTTTTCTTTAAACGTTCTTCATGAAGTGACTTTTCTTTAAACGTTCTTCATGAAGTGACTTTTCTTTTAATAGTTCTTCAGTGAAGTGACTTTTCTTTAAACGTTCTTCAGTGAAGTGACTTTTCTTTAAACGTTCTTCATGAAGTGACTTTTCTTTAAACGTTCTTCATGAAGTGACTTTTCTTTAAACGTTTTCAGTGAAGTGACTTTTCTTTAAACGTTCTTCATGAAGTGACTTTTCTTTAAACGTTCTTCATGAAGTGACTTTTCTTTAAACGTTTTCAGTGAAGTGACTTTTCTTTAAACGTTCTTCATGAGGTGACTTTTCTTTTAAACGTTCTTCAGTGAAGATTTTCTTCAAACGTTCTTCAGTGAAGTGACTTTTCTTTAAACGTTCTTCATGACGTGACTTTTCTTTTAAACGTTCTTCAGTGAAGATTTTCTTTAAACGTTCTTCATGAAGTGACTTTTCTTTAAACGTTTTTCATGAGGTGACTTTTCTTAAACGTTCTTCATGAAGTGACTTTTCTTTAAACGTTCTTCATGAAGTGACTTTTCTTTAAACGTTCTTCATGAAGTGACTTTTCTTTAAACGTTCTTCAGTGAAGTGACTTTTCTTTTAATTTTTCTTCAGTGAAGTGACTTTTCTTTTAAACGTTCTTCAGTGAAGTGACTTTTCTTTAAACGTTCTTCAGTGAAGTCACTTTTCTTTTAAACGTTCTCCATGAAGTGACTTTTTTTTAAACGTTCTTCAGTGAAGACTTTTCTTTAAACGTTCTTCATGAAGTGACTTTTCTTTAAACGTTCTCCATGAGGTGACTTTTCTTTAAACGTTCTTCAGTGAAGACTTTTCTTTAAACGTTCTTCATGAAGTGACTTTTCTTTAAACGTTCTCCATGAAGTGACTTTTCTTTAAACGTTCTTCAGTGAAGTGACTTTTCTTTAAACGTTCTTCATGAAGTGACTTTTCTTTAAACGTTTTTCATGAGGTGACTTTTCTTTAAACGTTCTTCATGAAGTGACTTTTCTTTAAACGTTTTTCATGAGGTGACTTTTCTTTAAACGTTCTCCATGAAGTGACTTTTCTTTAAACGTTCTTCAGTGAAGTGACTTTTCTTTAAACGTTCTTCAGTGAAGTGACTTTTCTTTAAACGTTCTTCATGAAGTGACTTTTCTTTAAACATTTTTCATGAGGTGACTTTTCTTAAACGTTCTTCATGAAGTGACTTTTCTTTTAAACGTTTTCAGTGAAGTGACTTTTTTTAAACGTTCTTCATGAAGTGACTAAACGTTCTTCATGACGTGACTTTTCTTTAAACGTTCTTCATGAAGTGACTTTTCTTTAAACGTTCTTCATGAAGTGACTTTTCTTTAAACGTTCTTCATGAAGTGACTTTTCTTTTAATTTTTCTTCAGTGAAGACTTTTCTTTTATACGTTCTTCAAGTGACTTTTTTTAAACATTCTTCAGTGAAGTGACTTTTCTTTTAAACGTTCTTCAGTGAAGTGACTTTTCTTTAAACGTTCTTCATGAAGTGACTTTTTTTTAAACGTTCTTCATGACGTGACTTTTCTTTAAACGTTCTTCATGAAGTGACTTTTCTTTAAACGTTCTTCATGAAGTGACTTTTCTTTAAACGTTCTCCATGAGGTGACTTTTCTTTAAACGTTCTTCAGTGAAGACTTTTCTTTAAACGTTCTTCATGAAGTGACTTTTCTTTTAATTTTTCTTCAGTGAAGACTTTTCTTTTATACGTTCTTCAAGTGACTTTTTTTAAACGTTCTTCATGAAGTGACTTTTTTTTAAACGTTCTTCATGAAGTGACTTTTCTTTTAATAGTTCTTCAGTGAAGTGACTTTTCTTTAAACGTTCTTCAGTGAAGTGACTTTTCTTTAAACGTTCTTCATGAAGTGACTTTTCTTTAAACGTTCTTCATGAAGTGACTTTTCTTTAAACGTTCTTCATGAAGTGACTTTTCTTTTAATAGTTCTTCAGTGAAGTGACTTTTCTTTAAACGTTCTTCAGTGAAGTGACTTTTCTTTAAACGTTCTTCATGAAGTGACTTTTCTTTAAACGTTCTTCATGAAGTGACTTTTCTTTAAACGTTTTCAGTGAAGTGACTTTTCTTTAAACGTTCTTCATGAAGTGACTTTTCTTTAAACGTTCTTCATGAAGTGACTTTTCTTTAAACGTTTTCAGTGAAGTGACTTTTCTTTAAACGTTCTTCATGAGGTGACTTTTCTTTTAAACGTTCTTCAGTGAAGATTTTCTTCAAACGTTCTTCAGTGAAGTGACTTTTCTTTAAACGTTCTTCATGACGTGACTTTTCTTTTAAACGTTCTTCAGTGAAGATTTTCTTTAAACGTTCTTCATGAAGTGACTTTTCTTTAAACGTTTTTCATGAGGTGACTTTTCTTAAACGTTCTTCATGAAGTGACTTTTCTTTAAACGTTCTTCATGAAGTGACTTTTTTTTAAACGTTCTTCATGAAGTGACTTTTCTTTAAACGTTCTTCATGAGGTGACTTTTCTTTAAACGTTCTTCAGTGAAGTGACTTTTCTTTTAATTTTTCTTCAGTGAAGACTTTTCTTTAAACGTTCTTCAGTGAAGATTTTCTTTAAACGTTCTTCAGTGAAGTGACTTTTCTTTAAACGTTCTTCATGAAGTGACTTTTCTTTAAACGTTTTCAGTGAAGTGACTTTTCTTTAAACGTTCTTCATGAGGTGACTTTTCTTTTAAACGTTCTTCAGTGAAGTGACTTTTCTTTTAATTTTTCTTCAGTGAAGTGACTTTTCTTTTAATTTTTCTTCAGTGAAGTGACTTTTCTTTAAACGTTCTTCATGAAGTGACTTTTCTTTTAAACGTTCTTCAGTGAAGTGACTTTTCTTTAAACGTTCTTCAGTGAAGTCACTTTTCTTAAAACGTTCTTCAGTGAAGTGACTTTTCTTTTAATTTTTCTTCAGTGAAGACTTTTCTTTAAACGTTCTTCAGTGAAGTCACTTTTCTTTAAACGTTCTTCATGAAGTGACTTTTCTTTAAACGTTCTTCAGTGAAGTGACTTTTCTTTAAACGTTTTTCATGAGGTGACTTTTCTTTAAACGTTCTTCAGTGAAGTGACTTTTCTTTTAATTTTTCTTCAGTGAAGTGACTTTTCTTTAAACGTTCTTCAGTGAAGTCACTTTTCTTTAAACGTTCTTCATGAAGTCACTTTTCTTAAAACGTTCTTCAGTGAAGTGACTTTTCTTTTAATTTTTCTTCAGTGAAGACTTTTCTTTAAACGTTCTTCATGACGTGACTTTTCTTTTAATAGTTCTTCAGTGAAGTGACTTTTCTTTAAACGTTCTTCAGTGAAGTGACTTTTCTTTAAACGTTCTACATGAAGTGACTTTTCTTTAAACGTTCTTCATGAAGTGACTTTTCTTTAAACGTTCTTCATGAAGTGACTTTTCTTTAAACGTTCTTCAGTGAAGTGACTTTTCTTTAAATTTTTCTTCAGTGAAGACTTTTCTTTAAACGTTCTTCATGACGTGACTTTTCTTTTAATAGTTCTTCAGTGAAGTGACTTTTCTTTAAACGTTCTTCAGTGAAGTGACTTTTCTTTAAACGTTCTTCATGAAGTGACTTTTCTTTAAACGTTCTTCATGAAGTGACTTTTCTTTAAACGTTTTCAGTGAAGTGACTTTTCTTTAAACGTTCTTCATGAGGTGACTTTTCTTTTAAACGTTCTTCAGTGAAGATTTTCTTCAAACGTTCTTCAGTGAAGTGACTTTTCTTTAAACGTTCTTCATGACGTGACTTTTCTTTTAAACGTTCTTCAGTGAAGATTTTCTTTAAACGTTCTTCAGTGAAGTGACTTTTCTTTAAACGTTTTTCATGAGGTGACTTTCCTTAAACGTTCTTCATGAAGTGACTTTTCTTTAAACGTTCTTCATGAAGTGACTTTTTTTTAAACGTTCTTCATGAAGTGACTTTTCTTTAAACGTTCTTCATGAGGTGACTTTTCTTTAAACGTTCTTCAGTGAAGTGACTTTTCTTTTAATTTTTCTTCAGTGAAGACTTTTCTTTAAACGTTCTTCAGTGAAGATTTTCTTTAAACGTTCTTCAGTGAAGTGACTTTTCTTTAAACGTTCTTCATGAAGTGACTTTTCTTTAAACGTTTTCAGTGAAGTGACTTTTCTTTAAACGTTCTTCATGAGGTGACTTTTCTTTTAAACGTTCTTCAGTGAAGTGACTTTTCTTTTAATTTTTCTTCAGTGAAGTGACTTTTCTTTTAATTTTTCTTCAGTGAAGTGACTTTTCTTTAAACGTTCTTCATGAAGTGACTTTTCTTTTAAACGTTCTTCAGTGAAGTGACTTTTCTTTAAACGTTCTTCAGTGAAGTCACTTTTCTTAAAACGTTCTTCAGTGAAGTGACTTTTCTTTTAATTTTTCTTCAGTGAAGACTTTTCTTTAAACGTTCTTCAGTGAAGTCACTTTTCTTTAAACGTTCTTCATGAAGTGACTTTTCTTTAAACGTTCTTCAGTGAAGTGACTTTTCTTTAAACGTTTTTCATGAGGTGACTTTTCTTTAAACGTTCTTCAGTGAAGTGACTTTTCTTTTAATTTTTCTTCAGTGAAGTGACTTTTCTTTAAACGTTCTTCAGTGAAGTCACTTTTCTTTAAACGTTCTTTCTGAAGTCACTTTTCTTAAAACGTTCTTCAGTGAAGTGACTTTTCTTTTAATTTTTCTTCAGTGAAGACTTTTCTTTAAACGTTCTTCATGACGTGACTTTTCTTTTAATAGTTCTTCAGTGAAGTGACTTTTCTTTAAACGTTCTTCAGTGAAGTGACTTTTCTTTAAACGTTCTACATGAAGTGACTTTTCTTTAAACGTTCTTCATGAAGTGACTTTTCTTTAAACGTTCTTCATGAAGTGACTTTTCTTTAAACGTTCTTCAGTGAAGTGACTTTTCTTTAAATTTTTCTTCAGTGAAGACTTTTCTTTAAACGTTCTTCATGACGTGACTTTTCTTTTAATAGTTCTTCAGTGAAGTGACTTTTCTTTAAACGTTCTTCAGTGAAGTGACTTTTCTTTAAACGTTCTTCATGAAGTGACTTTTCTTTAAACGTTCTTCATGAAGTGACTTTTCTTTAAACATTCTTCAGTGAAGTGACTTTTCTTTAAACGTTCTTCAGTGAAGTGACTTTTCTTTTAAACGTTCTTCATGAAGTGACTTTTCTTTAAACGTTCTTCATGAAGTGACTTTTCTTTAAACATTCTTCAGTGAAGTGACTTTTCTTTAAACGTTCTTCAGTGAAGTGACTTTTCTTTTAAACGTTCTTCATGAAGTGACTTTTCTTTAAACGTTCTTCATGAAGTGACTTTTCTTTAAACATTCTTCAGTGAAGTGACTTTTCTTTTAAACGTTCTTCATGAAGTGACTTTTCTTTAAACATTCTTCAGTGAAGTGACTTTTCTTTTAAACGTTCTTCATGAAGTGACTTTTCTTTAAACGTTCTTCAGTGAAGTGACTTTTCTTTAAACGTTCTTCAGTGAAGTGACTTTTCTTTAAACGTTCTTCATGAAGTGACTTTTCTTTAAACGTTCTTCATGAAGTGACTTTTTTTAAACGTTCTTCAGTGAAGTGACTTTTCTTTTAAACGTTCTTCATGAAGTGACTTTTCTTTAAACGTTCTTCAGTGAAGTTACTTTTCTTTTAAACGTTCTTCATGAAGTGACTTTTCTTTAGACGTTCTTCATGAAGTGACTTTTCTTTTAAACGTGAGTTGATTTTCTTTTAAACTTCTTCAGTGAAGTGACTTTTCTTTTAAACGTGAGTTGATTTTCTTTTAAACGTTCTTCAGTGAAGACTTTTCTTTAAACGTTCTTCAGTGAAGATTTTCTTTAAACGTTCTTCATGAAGTGACTTTTCTTTAAACGTTTTCAGTGAAGTGACTTTTCTTTAAACGTTCTTCATGAGGTGACTTTTCTTTTAAACGTTCTTCAGTGAAGATTTTCTTTAAACGTTCTTCAGTGAAGTGACTTTTCTTTAAACGTTCTTCATGAGGTGACTTTTCTTTAAACGTTCTTCAGTGAAGTGACTTTTCTTTTAATTTTTCTTCAGTGAAGACTTTTCTTTAAACGTTCTTCAGTGAAGATTTTCTTTAAACGTTCTTCATGAAGTGACTTTTCTTTAAACGTTTTCAGTGAAGTGACTTTTCTTTAAACGTTCTTCATGAGGTGACTTTTCTTTTAAACGTTCTTCAGTGAAGTGACTTTTCTTTAAACGTTCTTCATGAAGTGACTTTTCTTTAAACGTTCTTCATGACGTGACTTTTCTTTAAACGTTCTTTCATGAAGTGACTTTTCTTTAAACGTTCTTTCATGAAGTGACTTTTCTTTAAACGTTTTCAGTGAAGTGACTTTTCTTTAAACGTTCTTCATGAAGTGACTTTTCTTTAAACGTTTTCAGTGAAGACTTTTCTTTAAACGTTCTTCAGTGAAGTGACTTTTCTTTAAACGTTCTTCATGAAGTGACTTTTCTTTAAACGTTCTTCATGAAGTGACTTTTCTTTAAACGTTCTTCATGAAGTGACTTTTCTTTTAAACGTTCTTCAGTGAAGACTTTTCTTTAAACGTTCTTCATGAAGTGACTTTTCTTTAAACGTTCTTCAGTGCAGTCACTTTTCTTTTAAACGTTCTTCAGTGAAGTGACTTTTCTTTAAACGTTCTTCAGTGAAGTCACTTTTCTTTAAACGTTCTTCATGAAGTGACTTTTCTTTAAACGTTTTTCATGAGGTGACTTTTCTTTAAACGTTCTTCAGTGAAGTGACTTTTCTTTTAATTTTTCTTCAGTGAAGTGACTTTTCTTTAAACGTTCTTCAGTGAAGTCACTTTTCTTTTAAACGTTCTTCAGTGAAGTGACTTTTCTTTTAATTTTTCTTCAGTGAAGTGACTTTTCTTTAAACGTTCTTCATGAAGTGACTTTTCTTTTAAACGTTCTTCAGTGAAGTGACTTTTCTTTAAACATTCTTCAGTGAAGTCACTTTTCTTTTAAACGTTCTTCAGTGAAGTGACTTTTCTTTAAACGTTTTCAGTGAAGTGACTTTTCTTTAAACGTTCTTCAGTGAAGTGACTTTTCTTTTATACGTTCTTCAAGTGAATTTTTTGTAAACGTTCTTCATGAATGACTTTTTTTTAAACGTTCTTCATGAAGTGACTTTTCTTTAAACGTTCTTCATGAAGTGACTTTTCTTTTAAACGTTCTTTAGTGAAGTGACTTTTCTTTAAACGTTCTTCAGTGAAGATTTTCTTTAAACGTTCTTCAGTGAAGTGACTTAAACGTTTTTCATGAGGTGACTTTTCTTAAACGTTCTTCATGAAGTGACTTTTCTTTAAACGTTCTTCATGAAGTGACTTTTCTTTAAACGTTTTTCATGAGGTGACTTTTCTTAAACGTTCTTCATGAAGTGACTTTTCTTTAAACGTTCTTGATGAAGTGACTTTTTTTTAAACGTTCTTCATGAAGTGACTTTTCTTTAAACGTTCTTCATGAGGTGACTTTTCTTTAAACGTTCTTGATGAAGTGACTTTTTTTTAAACGTTCTTCATGAAGTGACTTTTTTTTAAACGTTCTTCATGAAGTGACTTTTCTTTAAACGTTCTTCATGAGGTGACTTTTCTTTAAACGTTCTTCAGTGAAGTGACTTTTCTTTTAATTTTTCTTCAGTGAAGATTTTCTTTAAACGTTCTTCATGAAGTGACTTTTCTTTAAACGTTCTTCATGAAGTGACTTTTCTTTAAACGTTCTTCAGTGAAGACTTTTCACGTTCTTCATAAGGTGACTTTTCTTTAAACGTTCTTCATGAAGTGACTTTTTTTTAAACGTTCTTCATGAAGTGACTTTTCTTTAAACGTTCTTCATGACGTGACTTTTCTTTAAACGTTCTTCATGAAGTGACTTTTCTTTTAAACGTTCTTCAGTGAAGTGACTTTTCTTTAAACGTTCTTCAGTGAAGTCACTTTTCTTTTAAACGTTCTTCAGTGAAGTGACTTTTCTTTAAACGTTCTTCAGTGAAGTCACTTTTCTTTAAACGTTCTTCATGAAGTGACTTTTCTTTAAACGTTCTTCAGTGAAGTGACTTTTCTTTAAACGTTTTTCATGAGGTGACTTTTCTTTAAACGTTCTTCAGTGAAGTGACTTTTCTTTTAATTTTTCTTCAGTGAAGTGACTTTTCTTTTAAACGTTCTTCAGTGAAGTGACTTTTCTTTAAACGTTCTTCAGTGAAGTCACTTTTCTTTTAAACGTTCTCCATGAAGTGACTTTTTTTTAAACGTTCTTCAGTGAAGACTTTTCTTTAAACGTTCTTCATGAAGTGACTTTTCTTTAAACGTTCTCCATGAGGTGACTTTTCTTTAAACGTTCTTCAGTGAAGACTTTTCTTTAAACGTTCTTCATGAAGTGACTTTTCTTTAAACGTTCTCCATGAAGTGACTTTTCTTTAAACGTTCTTCAGTGAAGTGACTTTTCTTTAAACGTTCTTCATGAAGTGACTTTTCTTTAAACGTTTTTCATGAGGTGACTTTTCTTTAAACGTTCTTCATGAAGTGACTTTTCTTTAAACGTTTTTCATGAGGTGACTTTTCTTTAAACGTTCTCCATGAAGTGACTTTTCTTTAAACGTTCTTCAGTGAAGTGACTTTAAACGTTCTTCATGAAGTGACTTTTCTTTAAACATTTTTCATGAGGTGACTTTTCTTAAACGTTCTTCATGAAGTGACTTTTCTTTTAAACGTTTTCAGTGAAGTGACTTTTTTTAAACGTTCTTCATGAAGTGACTAAACGTTCTTCATGACGTGACTTTTCTTTTAATTTTTCTTCAGTGAAGACTTTTCTTTTATACGTTCTTCAAGTGACTTTTTTTAAACATTCTTCAGTGAAGTGACTTTTCTTTTAAACGTTCTTCAGTGAAGTGACTTTTCTTTAAACGTTCTTCATGAAGTGACTTTTTTTTAAACGTTCTTCATGACGTGACTTTTCTTTAAACGTTCTTCATGAAGTGACTTTTCTTTAAACGTTCTTCATGAAGTGACTTTTCTTTAAACGTTCTCCATGAGGTGACTTTTCTTTAAACGTTCTTCAGTGAAGACTTTTCTTTAAACGTTCTTCATGAAGTGACTTTTCTTTTAATTTTTCTTCAGTGAAGACTTTTCTTTTATACGTTCTTCAAGTGACTTTTTTTAAACGTTCTTCATGAAGTGACTTTTTTTTAAACGTTCTTCATGAAGTGACTTTTCTTTTAATAGTTCTTCAGTGAAGTGACTTTTCTTTAAACGTTTTCAGTGAAGTGACTTTTCTTTAAACGTTCTTCATGAGGTGACTTTTCTTTTAAACGTTCTTCAGTGAAGATTTTCTTCAAACGTTCTTCAGTGAAGTGACTTTTCTTTAAACGTTCTTCATGACGTGACTTTTCTTTTAAACGTTCTTCAGTGAAGATTTTCTTTAAACGTTCTTCATGAAGTGACTTTTCTTTAAACGTTCTTCATGAAGTGACTTTTCTTTAAACGTTTTTCATGAGGTGACTTTTCTTAAACGTTCTTCATGAAGTGACTTTTCTTTAAACGTTCTTCATGAAGTGACTTTTTTTTAAACGTTCTTCATGAAGTGACTTTTCTTTAAACGTTCTTCATGAGGTGACTTTTCTTTAAACGTTCTTCAGTGAAGTGACTTTTCTTTTAATTTTTCTTCAGTGAAGACTTTTCTTTAAACGTTCTTCAGTGAAGATTTTCTTTAAACGTTCTTCAGTGAAGTGACTTTTCTTTAAACGTTCTTCATGAAGTGACTTTTCTTTAAACGTTTTCAGTGAAGTGACTTTTCTTTAAACGTTCTTCATGAGGTGACTTTTCTTTTAAACGTTCTTCAGTGAAGTGACTTTTCTTTTAATTTTTCTTCAGTGAAGTGACTTTTCTTTTAATTTTTCTTCAGTGAAGTGACTTTTCTTTTAATTTTTCTTCAGTGAAGTGACTTTTCTTTAAACGTTCTTCATGAAGTGACTTTTCTTTTAAACGTTCTTCAGTGAAGTGACTTTTCTTTAAACGTTCTTCAGTGAAGTCACTTTTCTTAAAACGTTCTTCAGTGAAGTGACTTTTCTTTTAATTTTTCTTCAGTGAAGACTTTTCTTTAAACGTTCTTCAGTGAAGTCACTTTTCTTTAAACGTTCTTCATGAAGTGACTTTTCTTTAAACGTTCTTCAGTGAAGTGACTTTTCTTTAAACGTTTTTCATGAGGTGACTTTTCTTTAAACGTTCTTCAGTGAAGTGACTTTTCTTTTAATTTTTCTTCAGTGAAGTGACTTTTCTTTAAACGTTCTTCAGTGAAGTCACTTTTCTTTAAACGTTCTTCATGAAGTCACTTTTCTTAAAACGTTCTTCAGTGAAGTGACTTTTCTTTTAATTTTTCTTCAGTGAAGACTTTTCTTTAAACGTTCTTCATGACGTGACTTTTCTTTTAATAGTTCTTCAGTGAAGTGACTTTTCTTTAAACGTTCTTCAGTGAAGTGACTTTTCTTTAAACGTTCTACATGAAGTGACTTTTCTTTAAACGTTCTTCATGAAGTGACTTTTCTTTAAACGTTCTTCATGAAGTGACTTTTCTTTAAACGTTCTTCAGTGAAGTGACTTTTCTTTAAATTTTTCTTCAGTGAAGACTTTTCTTTAAACGTTCTTCATGACGTGACTTTTCTTTTAATAGTTCTTCAGTGAAGTGACTTTTCTTTAAACGTTCTTCAGTGAAGTGACTTTTCTTTAAACGTTCTTCATGAAGTGACTTTTCTTTAAACGTTCTTCATGAAGTGACTTTTCTTTAAACGTTTTCAGTGAAGTGACTTTTCTTTAAACGTTCTTCATGAGGTGACTTTTCTTTTAAACGTTCTTCATGAAGTGACTTTTCTTTAAACGTTTTCAGTGAAGTGACTTTTCTTTAAACGTTCTTCATGAGGTGACTTTTCTTTTAAACGTTCTTCAGTGAAGATTTTCTTCAAACGTTCTTCAGTGAAGTGACTTTTCTTTAAACGTTCTTCATGACGTGACTTTTCTTTTAAACGTTCTTCAGTGAAGATTTTCTTTAAACGTTCTTCAGTGAAGTGACTTTTCTTTAAACGTTTTTCATGAGGTGACTTTCCTTAAACGTTCTTCATGAAGTGACTTTTCTTTAAACGTTCTTCATGAAGTGACTTTTTTTTAAACGTTCTTCATGAAGTGACTTTTCTTTAAACGTTCTTCATGAGGTGACTTTTCTTTAAACGTTCTTCAGTGAAGTGACTTTTCTTTTAATTTTTCTTCAGTGAAGACTTTTCTTTAAACGTTCTTCAGTGAAGATTTTCTTTAAACGTTCTTCAGTGAAGTGACTTTTCTTTAAACGTTCTTCATGAAGTGACTTTTCTTTAAACGTTTTCAGTGAAGTGACTTTTCTTTAAACGTTCTTCATGAGGTGACTTTTCTTTTAAACGTTCTTCAGTGAAGTGACTTTTCTTTTAATTTTTCTTCAGTGAAGTGACTTTTCTTTTAATTTTTCTTCAGTGAAGTGACTTTTCTTTAAACGTTCTTCAAGTGACTTTTCTTTAAACGTTCTTCATGACGTGACTTTTCTTTTAATAGTTCTTCAGTGAAGTGACTTTTCTTTAAACGTTCTTCAGTGAAGTGACTTTTCTTTAAACGTTCTACATGAAGTGACTTTTCTTTAAACGTTCTTCATGAAGTGACTTTTCTTTAAACGTTCTTCATGAAGTGACTTTTCTTTAAACGTTCTTCAGTGAAGTGACTTTTCTTTAAATTTTTCTTCAGTGAAGACTTTTCTTTAAACGTTCTTCATGACGTGACTTTTCTTTTAATAGTTCTTCAGTGAAGTGACTTTTCTTTAAACGTTCTTCAGTGAAGTGACTTTTCTTTAAACGTTCTTCATGAAGTGACTTTTCTTTAAACGTTCTTCATGAAGTGACTTTTCTTTAAACATTCTTCAGTGAAGTGACTTTTCTTTAAACGTTCTTCAGTGAAGTGACTTTTCTTTTAAACGTTCTTCAGTGAAGTGACTTTTCTTTTAAACGTTCTTCATGAAGTGACTTTTCTTTAAACGTTCTTCATGAAGTGACTTTTCTTTAAACGTTCTTCATGAAGTGACTTTTCTTTAAACGTTTTCAGTGAAGTGACTTTTCTTTAAACGTTCTTCATGAGGTGACTTTTCTTTTATACGTTCTTCAAGTGACTTTTTTTAAACGTTCTTCATGAAGTGACTTTTTTTTAAACGTTCTTCATGAAGTGACTTTTCTTTAAACGTTCTTCATGACGTGACTTTTCTTTAAACGTTCTTCAGTGAAGATTTTCTTTAAACGTTCTTCATGAAGTGACTTTTCTTTAAACGTTCTTCATGAAGTGACTTTTCTTTAAACGTTCTTCATGAAGTGACTTTTCTTTAAACGTTCTTGATGAAGTGACTTTTTTTTAAATGTTCATTGAAGACTTTTCTTTAAACGTTCTTCAGTGAAGTGACTTTTCTTTAAACGTTCTTCATGATGTGACTTTTCTTTAAACGTTCTTCATGAAGTGACTTTTCTTTAAACGTTCTTCATGAAGTGACTTTTCTTTAAACGTTCTTCATGAAGTGACTTTTCTTTAAACGTTCTTCAGTGAAGTGACTTTTCTTTTAAACGTTCTTCATGAAGTGACTTTTCTTTTAAACGTTCTTCAGTGAAGACTTTTCTTTAAACGTTCTTCAGTGAAGTTACTTTTCTTTTAAACGTTCTTCATGAAGTGACTTTTCTTTAGACGTTCTTCATGAAGTGACTTTTCTTTTAAACGTGAGTTGATTTTCTTTTAAACGTTCTTCAGTGAAGTGACTTCTTTTAAACGTGAGTTGATTTTCTTTTAAACGTTCTTCAGTGAAGACCTTTCTTTAAACGTTCTTCATGAAGTGATTTTTCTTTAAACGTTCTTCAGTGAAGTGACTTTTCTTTTAAACGTTCTTCATGAAGTGACTTTTCTTTAAACGTTCTTCATGAAGTGACTTTTCTTTAAACATTCTTCAGTGAAGTGACTTTTCTTTAAACGTTCTTCAGTGAAGTGACTTTTCTTTTAAACGTTCTTCATGAAGTGACTTTTCTTTAAACGTTCTTCATGAAGTGACTTTTCTTTAAACATTCTTCAGTGAAGTGACTTTTCTTTTAAACGTTCTTCATGAAGTGACTTTTCTTTAAACATTCTTCAGTGAAGTGACTTTTCTTTTAAACGTTCTTCATGAAGTGACTTTTCTTTAAACGTTCTTCAGTGAAGTGACTTTTCTTTAAACGTTCTTCATGAAGTGACTTTTCTTTAAACGTTCTTCATGAAGTGACTTTTTTTAAACGTTCTTCAGTGAAGTGACTTTTCTTTTAAACGTTCTTCATGAAGTGACTTTTCTTTAAACGTTCTTCAGTGAAGTTACTTTTCTTTTAAACGTTCTTCATGAAGTGACTTTTCTTTAGACGTTCTTCATGAAGTGACTTTTCTTTAAACGTTCTTCATGAAGTGACTTTTCTTTAAACGTTCTTCATGAAGTGACTTTTCTTTAAACGTTCTTCATGAAGTGACTTTTCTTTTAAACGTTCTTCAGTGAAGATTTTCTTTAAACGTTCTTCATGAAGTTACTTTTCTTTTAATTTTTCTTCAGTGAAGTGACTTTTCTTTAAACGTTCTTCATGAAGTGACTTTTCTTTTAAACGTTCTTCAGTGAAGTGACTTTTCTTTAAACGTTCTTCAGTGAAGTCACTTTTCTTTTAAACGTTCTTCAGTGAAGTGACTTTTCTTTAAACGTTTTCAGTGAAGTGACTTTTCTTTAAACGTTCTTCAGTGAAGTGACTTTTCTTTTATACGTTCTTCAAGTGAATTTTTTGTAAACGTTCTTAATGAAGTGACTTTTTTTTAAACGTTCTTCATGAAGTGACTTTTCTTTAAACGTTCTTCATGAAGTGACTTTTCTTTTAAACGTTCTTCAGTGAAGTGACTTTTCTTTAAACGTTCTTCAGTGAAGATTTTCTTTAAACGTTCTTCAGTGAAGTGACTTAAACGTTTTTCTTGAGGTGACTTTTCTTAAACGTTCTTCATGAAGTGACTTTTCTTTAAACGTTCTTCATGAAGTGACTTAAACGTTTTTCATGAGGTGACTTTTCTTAAACGTTCTTCATGAAGTGACTTTTCTTTAAACGTTCTTGATGAAGTGACTTTTTTTTAAACGTTCTTCATGAAGTGACTTTTCTTTAAACGTTCTTCATGAGGTGACTTTTCTTTAAACGTTCTTCAGTGAAGTGACTTTTCTTTTAATTTTTCTTCAGTGAAGACTTTTCTTTAAACGTTCTTCAGTGAAGATTTTCTTTAAACGTTCTTCATGAAGTGACTTTTCTTTAAACGTTCTTCATGAAGTGACTTTTCTTTAAACGTTCTTCAGTGAAGACTTTTCTTTAAACGTTCTTCATAAGGTGACTTTTCTTTAAACGTTCTTCATGAAGTGACTTTTTTTTAAACGTTCTTCATGAAGTGACTTTTCTTTAAACGTTCTTCATGACGTGACTTTTCTTTAAACGTTCTTCATGAAGTGACTTTTCTTTTAAACGTTCTTCAGTGAAGTGACTTTTCTTTAAACGTTCTTCAGTGAAGTCACTTTTCTTTTAAACGTTCTTCAGTGAAGTGACTTTTCTTTAAACGTTCTTCAGTGAAGTCACATTTCTTTAAACGTTCTTCATGAAGTGACTTTTCTTTAAACGTTCTTCAGTGAAGTGACTTTTCTTTAAACGTTTTTCATGAGGTGACTTTTCTTTAAACGTTCTTCAGTGAAGTGACTTTTCTTTTAATTTTTCTTCAGTGAAGTGACTTTTCTTTTAAACGTTCTTCAGTGAAGTGACTTTTCTTTAAACGTTCTTCAGTGAAGTCACTTTTCTTTTAAACGTTCTCCATGAAGTGACTTTTTTTTAAACGTTCTTCAGTGAAGACTTTTCTTTAAACGTTCTTCATGAAGTGACTTTTCTTTAAACGTTCTCCATGAGGTGACTTTTCTTTAAACGTTCTTCAGTGAAGTGACTTTTCTTTAAACGTTCTTCAGTGAAGTGACTTTTCTTTAAACGTTCTTCATGAAGTGACTTTTCTTTAAACATTTTTCATGAGGTGACTTTTCTTAAACGTTCTTCATGAAGTGACTTTTCTTTTAAACGTTTTCAGTGAAGTGACTTTTTTTAAACGTTCTTCATGAAGTGACTAAACGTTCTTCATGACGTGACTTTTCTTTAAACGTTCTTCATGAAGTGACTTTTCTTTAAACGTTCTTCATGAAGTGACTTTTCTTTAAACGTTCTTCATGAAGTGACTTTTCTTTTAATTTTTCTTCAGTGAAGACTTTTCTTTTATACGTTCTTCAAGTGACTTTTTTTAAACATTCTTCAGTGAAGTGACTTTTCTTTTAAACGTTCTTCAGTGAAGTGACTTTTCTTTAAACGTTCTTCATGAAGTGTTTTTTTAAACGTTCTTCATGACGTGACTTTTCTTTAAACGTTCTTCATGAAGTGACTTTTCTTTAAACGTTCTTCATGAAGTGACTTTTCTTTAAACGTTCTCCATGAGGTGACTTTTCTTTAAACGTTCTTCAGTGAAGACTTTTCTTTAAACGTTCTTCATGAAGTGACTTTTCTTTTAATTTTTCTTCAGTGAAGACTTTTCTTTTATACGTTCTTCAAGTGACTTTTTTTAAACGTTCTTCATGAGGTGACTTTTTTTAAACGTTCTTCATGAAGTGACTTTTCTTTTAATAGTTCTTCAGTGAAGTGACTTTTCTTTAAACGTTTTCAGTGAAGTGACTTTTCTTTAAACGTTCTTCATGAGGTGACTTTTCTTTTAAACGTTCTTCAGTGAAGATTTTCTTCAAACGTTCTTCAGTGAAGTGACTTTTCTTTAAACGTTCTTCATGACGTGACTTTTCTTTTAAACGTTCTTCAGTGAAGATTTTCTTTAAACGTTCTTCATGAAGTGACTTTTCTTTAAACGTTCTTCATGAAGTGACTTTTCTTTAAACGTTTTTCATGAAGTGACTTTTCTTAAACGTTCTTCATGAAGTGACTTTTCTTTAAACGTTCTTCATGAAGTGACTTTTTTTTAAACGTTC
Source organism: Leuresthes tenuis (assembly GCF_036924035.1). NCBI lineage: Eukaryota > Metazoa > Chordata > Actinopteri > Atheriniformes > Atherinopsidae > Leuresthes > Leuresthes tenuis. The sequence continues at coordinate 458,145 of NW_027325407.1, read as the reverse complement.
TTCATGAAGTGACTTTTCTTTAAACGTTCTTCATGAGGTGACTTTTCTTTAAACGTTCTTCAGTGAAGTGACTTTTCTTTTAATTTTTCTTCAGTGAAGACTTTTCTTTAAACGTTCTTCAGTGAAGATTTTCTTTAAACGTTCTTCAGTGAAGTGACTTTTCTTTAAACGTTCTTCATGAAGTGACTTTTCTTTAAACGTTTTCAGTGAAGTGACTTTTCTTTAAACGTTCTTCATGAGGTGACTTTTCTTTTAAACGTTCTTCAGTGAAGTGACTTTTCTTTTAATTTTTCTTCAGTGAAGTGACTTTTCTTTTAATTTTTCTTCAGTGAAGTGACTTTTCTTTAAACGTTCTTCATGAAGTGACTTTTCTTTTAAACGTTCTTCAGTGAAGTGACTTTTCTTTAAACGTTCTTCATGAAGTGACTTTTCTTTAAACATTTTTCATGAGGTGACTTTTCTTTAAACATTTTTCATGAGGTGACTTTTCTTAAACGTTCTTCATGAAGTGACTTTTCTTTTAAACGTTTTCAGTGAAGTGACTTTTTTTAAACGTTCTTCATGAAGTGACTAAACGTTCTTCATGACGTGACTTTTCTTTAAACGTTCTTCATGAAGTGACTTTTCTTTAAACGTTCTTCATGAAGTGACTTTTCTTTAAACGTTCTTCATGAAGTGACTTTTCTTTTAATTTTTCTTCAGTGAAGACTTTTCTTTTATACGTTCTTCAAGTGACTTTTTTTAAACATTCTTCAGTGAAGTGACTTTTCTTTTAAACGTTCTTCAGTGAAGTGACTTTTCTTTAAACGTTTTCAGTGAAGTGACTTTTCTTTAAACGTTCTTCAGTGAAGTGACTTTTCTTTTATACGTTCTTCAAGTGAATTTTTTGTAAACGTTCTTAATGAAGTGACTTTTTTTTAAACGTTCTTCATGAAGTGACTTTTCTTTAAACGTTCTTCATGAAGTGACTTTTCTTTTAAACGTTCTTCAGTGAAGTGACTTTTCTTTAAACGTTCTTCAGTGAAGATTTTCTTTAAACGTTCTTCAGTGAAGTGACTTAAACGTTTTTCTTGAGGTGACTTTTCTTAAACGTTCTTCATGAAGTGACTTTTCTTTAAACGTTCTTCATGAAGTGACTTTTCTTTAAACGTTTTTCATGAGGTGACTTTTCTTAAACGTTCTTCATGAAGTGACTTTTCTTTAAACGTTCTTGATGAAGTGACTTTTTTTTAAACGTTCTTCATGAAGTGACTTTTCTTTAAACGTTCTTCATGAGGTGACTTTTCTTTAAACGTTCTTCAGTGAAGTGACTTTTCTTTTAATTTTTCTTCAGTGAAGACTTTTCTTTAAACGTTCTTCAGTGAAGATTTTCTTTAAACGTTCTTCATGAAGTGACTTTTCTTTAAACGTTCTTCAGTGAAGACTTTTCTTTAAACGTTCTTCATAAGGTGACTTTTCTTTAAACGTTCTTCATGAAGTGACTTTTTTTTAAACGTTCTTCATGAAGTGACTTTTCTTTAAACGTTCTTCATGACGTGACTTTTCTTTAAACGTTCTTCATGAAGTGACTTTTCTTTTAAACGTTCTTCAGTGAAGTGACTTTTCTTTAAACGTTCTTCAGTGAAGTCACTTTTCTTTTAAACGTTCTTCAGTGAAGTGACTTTTCTTTAAACGTTCTTCAGTGAAGTCACATTTCTTTAAACGTTCTTCATGAAGTGACTTTTCTTTAAACGTTCTTCAGTGAAGTGACTTTTCTTTAAACGTTTTTCATGAGGTGACTTTTCTTTAAACGTTCTTCAGTGAAGTGACTTTTCTTTTAATTTTTCTTCAGTGAAGTGACTTTTCTTTTAAACGTTCTTCAGTGAAGTGACTTTTCTTTAAACGTTCTTCAGTGAAGTCACTTTTCTTTTAAACGTTCTCCATGAAGTGACTTTTTTTTAAACGTTCTTCAGTGAAGACTTTTCTTTAAACGTTCTTCATGAAGTGACTTTTCTTTAAACGTTCTCCATGAGGTGACTTTTCTTTAAACGTTCTTCAGTGAAGTGACTTTTCTTTAAACGTTCTTCAGTGAAGTGACTTTTCTTTAAACGTTCTTCATGAAGTGACTTTTCTTTAAACATTTTTCATGAGGTGACTTTTCTTAAACGTTCTTCATGAAGTGACTTTTCTTTTAAACGTTTTCAGTGAAGTGACTTTTTTTAAACGTTCTTCATGAAGTGACTAAACGTTCTTCATGACGTGACTTTTCTTTAAACGTTCTTCATGAAGTGACTTTTCTTTAAACGTTCTTCATGAAGTGACTTTTCTTTAAACGTTCTTCATGAAGTGACTTTTCTTTTAATTTTTCTTCAGTGAAGACTTTTCTTTTATACGTTCTTCAAGTGACTTTTTTTAAACATTCTTCAGTGAAGTGACTTTTCTTTTAAACGTTCTTCAGTGAAGTGACTTTTCTTTAAACGTTCTTCATGAAGTGTTTTTTTAAACGTTCTTCATGACGTGACTTTTCTTTAAACGTTCTTCATGAAGTGACTTTTCTTTAAACGTTCTTCATGAAGTGACTTTTCTTTAAACGTTCTCCATGAGGTGACTTTTCTTTAAACGTTCTTCAGTGAAGACTTTTCTTTAAACGTTCTTCATGAAGTGACTTTTCTTTTAATTTTTCTTCAGTGAAGACTTTTCTTTTATACGTTCTTCAAGTGACTTTTTTTAAACGTTCTTCATGAGGTGACTTTTTTTTAAACGTTCTTCATGAAGTGACTTTTCTTTTAATAGTTCTTCAGTGAAGTGACTTTTCTTTAAACGTTTTCAGTGAAGTGACTTTTCTTTAAACGTTCTTCATGAGGTGACTTTTCTTTTAAACGTTCTTCAGTGAAGATTTTCTTCAAACGTTCTTCAGTGAAGTGACTTTTCTTTAAACGTTCTTCATGACGTGACTTTTCTTTTAAACGTTCTTCAGTGAAGATTTTCTTTAAACGTTCTTCATGAAGTGACTTTTCTTTAAACGTTCTTCATGAAGTGACTTTTCTTTAAACGTTTTTCATGAAGTGACTTTTCTTAAACGTTCTTCATGAAGTGACTTTTCTTTAAACGTTCTTCATGAAGTGACTTTTTTTTAAACGTTCTTCATGAAGTGACTTTTCTTTAAACGTTCTTCATGAGGTGACTTTTCTTTAAACGTTCTTCAGTGAAGTGACTTTTCTTTTAATTTTTCTTCAGTGAAGACTTTTCTTTAAACGTTCTTCAGTGAAGATTTTCTTTAAACGTTCTTCAGTGAAGTGACTTTTCTTTAAACGTTCTTCATGAAGTGACTTTTCTTTAAACGTTTTCAGTGAAGTGACTTTTCTTTAAACGTTCTTCATGAGGTGACTTTTCTTTTAAACGTTCTTCAGTGAAGTGACTTTTCTTTTAATTTTTCTTCAGTGAAGTGACTTTTCTTTTAATTTTTCTTCAGTGAAGTGACTTTTCTTTAAACGTTCTTCATGAAGTGACTTTTCTTTTAAACGTTCTTCAGTGAAGTGACTTTTCTTTAAACGTTCTTCATGAAGTGACTTTTCTTTAAACATTTTTCATGAGGTGACTTTTCTTTAAACATTTTTCATGAGGTGACTTTTCTTAAACGTTCTTCATGAAGTGACTTTTCTTTTAAACGTTTTCAGTGAAGTGACTTTTTTTAAACGTTCTTCATGAAGTGACTAAACGTTCTTCATGACGTGACTTTTCTTTAAACGTTCTTCATGAAGTGACTTTTCTTTAAACGTTCTTCATGAAGTGACTTTTCTTTAAACGTTCTTCATGAAGTGACTTTTCTTTTAATTTTTCTTCAGTGAAGACTTTTCTTTTATACGTTCTTCAAGTGACTTTTTTTAAACATTCTTCAGTGAAGTGACTTTTCTTTTAAACGTTCTTCAGTGAAGTGACTTTTCTTTAAACGTTTTCAGTGAAGTGACTTTTCTTTAAACGTTCTTCAGTGAAGTGACTTTTCTTTTATACGTTCTTCAAGTGAATTTTTTGTAAACGTTCTTAATGAAGTGACTTTTTTTTAAACGTTCTTCATGAAGTGACTTTTCTTTAAACGTTCTTCATGAAGTGACTTTTCTTTTAAACGTTCTTCAGTGAAGTGACTTTTCTTTAAACGTTCTTCAGTGAAGATTTTCTTTAAACGTTCTTCAGTGAAGTGACTTAAACGTTTTTCTTGAGGTGACTTTTCTTAAACGTTCTTCATGAAGTGACTTTTCTTTAAACGTTCTTCATGAAGTGACTTTTCTTTAAACGTTTTTCATGAGGTGACTTTTCTTAAACGTTCTTCATGAAGTGACTTTTCTTTAAACGTTCTTGATGAAGTGACTTTTTTTTAAACGTTCTTCATGAAGTGACTTTTCTTTAAACGTTCTTCATGAGGTGACTTTTCTTTAAACGTTCTTCAGTGAAGTGACTTTTCTTTTAATTTTTCTTCAGTGAAGACTTTTCTTTAAACGTTCTTCAGTGAAGATTTTCTTTAAACGTTCTTCATGAAGTGACTTTTCTTTAAACGTTCTTCATGAAGTGACTTTTCTTTAAACGTTCTTCAGTGAAGACTTTTCTTTAAACGTTCTTCATAAGGTGACTTTTCTTTAAACGTTCTTCATGAAGTGACTTTTTTTTAAACGTTCTTCATGAAGTGACTTTTCTTTAAACGTTCTTCATGACGTGACTTTTCTTTAAACGTTCTTCATGAAGTGACTTTTCTTTTAAACGTTCTTCAGTGAAGTGACTTTTCTTTAAACGTTCTTCAGTGAAGTCACTTTTCTTTTAAACGTTCTTCAGTGAAGTGACTTTTCTTTAAACGTTCTTCAGTGAAGTCACATTTCTTTAAACGTTCTTCATGACTTTTCTTTAAACGTTCTTCAGTGAAGTGACTTTTCTTTAAACGTTTTTCATGAGGTGACTTTTCTTTAAACGTTCTTCAGTGAAGTGACTTTTCTTTTAATTTTTCTTCAGTGAAGTGACTTTTCTTTTAAACGTTCTTCAGTGAAGTGACTTTTCTTTAAACGTTCTTCAGTGAAGTCACTTTTCTTTTAAACGTTCTCCATGAAGTGACTTTTTTTTAAACGTTCTTCAGTGAAGACTTTTCTTTAAACGTTCTTCATGAAGTGACTTTTCTTTAAACGTTCTCCATGAGGTGACTTTTCTTTTAAACGTTTTCAGTGAAGTGACTTTTTTTAAACGTTCTTCATGAAGTGACTAAACGTTCTTCATGAAGTGACTAAACGTTCTTCATGACGTGACTTTTCTTTAAACGTTCTTCATGAAGTGACTTTTCTTTAAACGTTCTTCATGAAGTGACTTTTCTTTAAACGTTCTTCATGAAGTGACTTTTCTTTTAATTTTTCTTCAGTGAAGACTTTTCTTTTATACGTTCTTCAAGTGACTTTTTTTAAACATTCTTCAGTGAAGTGACTTTTCTTTTAAACGTTCTTCAGTGAAGTGACTTTTCTTTAAACGTTCTTCATGAAGTGTTTTTTTAAACGTTCTTCATGACGTGACTTTTCTTTAAACGTTCTTCATGAAGTGACTTTTCTTTAAACGTTCTTCATGAAGTGACTTTTCTTTAAACGTTCTCCATGAGGTGACTTTTCTTTAAACGTTCTTCAGTGAAGACTTTTCTTTAAACGTTCTTCATGAAGTGACTTTTCTTTTAATTTTTCTTCAGTGAAGACTTTTCTTTTATACGTTCTTCAAGTGACTTTTTTTAAACGTTCTTCATGAGGTGACTTTTTTTTAAACGTTCTTCATGAAGTGACTTTTCTTTTAATAGTTCTTCAGTGAAGTGACTTTTCTTTAAACGTTTTCAGTGAAGTGACTTTTCTTTAAACGTTCTTCATGAGGTGACTTTTCTTTTAAACGTTCTTCAGTGAAGATTTTCTTCAAACGTTCTTCAGTGAAGTGACTTTTCTTTAAACGTTCTTCATGACGTGACTTTTCTTTTAAACGTTCTTCAGTGAAGATTTTCTTTAAACGTTCTTCATGAAGTGACTTTTCTTTAAACGTTCTTCATGAAGTGACTTTTCTTTAAACGTTTTTCATGAGGTGACTTTTCTTAAACGTTCTTCATGAAGTGACTTTTCTTTAAACGTTCTTCATGAAGTGACTTTTTTTTAAACGTTCTTCATGAAGTGACTTTTCTTTAAACGTTCTTCATGAGGTGACTTTTCTTTAAACGTTCTTCAGTGAAGTGACTTTTCTTTTAATTTTTCTTCAGTGAAGACTTTTCTTTAAACGTTCTTCAGTGAAGATTTTCTTTAAACGTTCTTCAGTGAAGTGACTTTTCTTTAAACGTTCTTCATGAAGTGACTTTTCTTTAAACGTTTTCAGTGAAGTGACTTTTCTTTAAACGTTCTTCATGAGGTGACTTTTCTTTTAAACGTTCTTCAGTGAAGTGACTTTTCTTTTAATTTTTCTTCAGTGAAGTGACTTTTCTTTTAATTTTTCTTCAGTGAAGTGACTTTTCTTTAAACGTTCTTCATGAAGTGACTTTTCTTTTAAACGTTCTTCAGTGAAGTGACTTTTCTTTAAACGTTCTTCATGAAGTGACTTTTCTTTAAACATTTTTCATGAGGTGACTTTTCTTTAAACATTTTTCATGAGGTGACTTTTCTTAAACGTTCTTCATGAAGTGACTTTTCTTTTAAACGTTTTCAGTGAAGTGACTTTTTTTAAACGTTCTTCATGAAGTGACTAAACGTTCTTCATGACGTGACTTTTCTTTAAACGTTCTTCATGAAGTGACTTTTCTTTAAACGTTCTTCATGAAGTGACTTTTCTTTAAACGTTCTTCATGAAGTGACTTTTCTTTTAATTTTTCTTCAGTGAAGACTTTTCTTTTATACGTTCTTCAAGTGACTTTTTTTAAACATTCTTCAGTGAAGTGACTTTTCTTTTAAACGTTCTTCAGTGAAGTGACTTTTCTTTAAACGTTCTTCATGAAGTGACTTTTTTTTAAACGTTCTTCATGACGTGACTTTTCTTTAAACGTTCTTCATGAAGTGACTTTTCTTTAAACGTTCTTCATGAAGTGACTTTTCTTTAAACGTTCTCCATGAGGTGACTTTTCTTTAAACGTTCTTCAGTGAAGACTTTTCTTTAAACGTTCTTCATGAAGTGACTTTTCTTTTAATTTTTCTTCAGTGAAGACTTTTCTTTTATACGTTCTTCAAGTGACTTTTTTTAAACGTTCTTCATGAGGTGACTTTTTTTTAAACGTTCTTCATGAAGTGACTTTTCTTTTAATAGTTCTTCAGTGAAGTGACTTTTCTTTAAACGTTTTCAGTGAAGTGACTTTTCTTTAAACGTTCTTCATGAGGTGACTTTTCTTTTAAACGTTCTTCAGTGAAGATTTTCTTCAAACGTTCTTCAGTGAAGTGACTTTTCTTTAAACGTTCTTCATGACGTGACTTTTCTTTTAAACGTTCTTCAGTGAAGATTTTCTTTAAACGTTCTTCATGAAGTGACTTTTCTTTAAACGTTCTTCATGAAGTGACTTTTCTTTAAACGTTTTTCATGAGGTGACTTTTCTTAAACGTTCTTCATGAAGTGACTTTTCTTTAAACGTTCTTCATGAAGTGACTTTTTTTTAAACGTTCTTCATGAAGTGACTTTTCTTTAAACGTTCTTCATGAGGTGTTTCTTTAAACGTTCTTCAGTGAAGTGACTTTTCTTTTAATTTTTCTTCAGTGAAGACTTTTCTTTAAACGTTCTTCAGTGAAGATTTTCTTTAAACGTTCTTCAGTGAAGTGACTTTTCTTTAAACGTTCTTCATGAAGTGACTTTTCTTTAAACGTTTTCAGTGAAGTGACTTTTCTTTAAACGTTCTTCATGAGGTGACTTTTCTTTTAAACGTTCTTCAGTGAAGTGACTTTTCTTTTAATTTTTCTTCAGTGAAGTGACTTTTCTTTTAATTTTTCTTCAGTGAAGTGACTTTTCTTTAAACGTTCTTCATGAAGTGACTTTTCTTTTAAACGTTCTTCAGTGAAGTGACTTTTCTTTAAACGTTCTTCAGTGAAGTCACTTTTCTTAAAACGTTCTTCAGTGAAGTGACTTTTCTTTTAATTTTTCTTCAGTGAAGACTTTTCTTTAAACGTTCTTCAGTGAAGTCACTTTTCTTTAAACGTTCTTCATGAAGTGACTTTTCTTTAAACGTTCTTCAGTGAAGTGACTTTTCTTTAAACGTTTTTCATGAGGTGACTTTTCTTTAAACGTTCTTCAGTGAAGTGACTTTTCTTTAAACGTTCTTCAGTGAAGTCACTTTTCTTTAAACGTTCTTTCTGAAGTCACTTTTCTTAAAACGTTCTTCAGTGAAGTGACTTTTCTTTTAATTTTTCTTCAGTGAAGACTTTTCTTTAAACGTTCTTCATGACGTGACTTTTCTTTTAATAGTTCTTCAGTGAAGTGACTTTTCTTTAAACGTTCTTCAGTGAAGTGACTTTTCTTTAAACGTTCTACATGAAGTGACTTTTCTTTAAACGTTCTTCATGAAGTGACTTTTCTTTAAACGTTCTTCATGAAGTGACTTTTCTTTAAACGTTCTTCAGTGAAGTGACTTTTCTTTAAATTTTTCTTCAGTGAAGACTTTTCTTTAAACGTTCTTCATGACGTGACTTTTCTTTTAATAGTTCTTCAGTGAAGTGACTTTTCTTTAAACGTTCTTCAGTGAAGTGACTTTTCTTTAAACGTTCTTCATGAAGTGACTTTTCTTTAAACGTTCTTCATGAAGTGACTTTTCTTTAAACATTCTTCAGTGAAGTGACTTTTCTTTAAACGTTCTTCAGTGAAGTGACTTTTCTTTTAAACGTTCTTCATGAAGTGACTTTTCTTTAAACGTTCTTCATGAAGTGACTTTTCTTTAAACATTCTTCAGTGAAGTGACTTTTCTTTAAACGTTCTTCAGTGAAGTGACTTTTCTTTTAAACGTTCTTCATGAAGTGACTTTTCTTTAAACGTTCTTCATGAAGTGACTTTTCTTTAAACATTCTTCAGTGAAGTGACTTTTCTTTTAAACGTTCTTCATGAAGTGACTTTTCTTTAAACATTCTTCAGTGAAGTGACTTTTCTTTTAAACGTTCTTCATGAAGTGACTTTTCTTTAAACGTTCTTCAGTGAAGTGACTTTTCTTTAAACGTTCTTCATGAAGTGACTTTTTTTAAACGTTCTTCAGTGAAGTGACTTTTCTTTTAAACGTTCTTCATGAAGTGACTTTTCTTTAAACGTTCTTCAGTGAAGTTACTTTTCTTTTAAACGTTCTTCATGAAGTGACTTTTCTTTAGACGTTCTTCATGAAGTGACTTTTCTTTTAAACGTGAGTTGATTTTCTTTTAAACTTCTTCAGTGAAGTGACTTTTCTTTTAAACGTGAGTTGATTTTCTTTTAAACGTTCTTCAGTGAAGATTTTCTTTAAACGTTCTTCATGAAGTGACTTTTCTTTAAACGTTTTCAGTGAAGTGACTTTTCTTTAAACGTTCTTCATGAGGTGACTTTTCTTTTAAACGTTCTTCAGTGAAGATTTTCTTTAAACGTTCTTCAGTGAAGTGACTTTTCTTTAAACATTCTTCATGAGGTGACTTTTCTTTAAACGTTCTTCAGTGAAGTGACTTTTCTTTTAATTTTTCTTCAGTGAAGACTTTTCTTTAAACGTTCTTCAGTGAAGATTTTCTTTAAACGTTCTTCATGAAGTGACTTTTCTTTAAACGTTTTCAGTGAAGTGACTTTTCTTTAAACGTTCTTCATGAGGTGACTTTTCTTTTAAACGTTCTTCAGTGAAGTGACTTTTCTTTAAACGTTCTTCATGAAGTGACTTTTCTTTAAACGTTCTTCATGACGTGACTTTTCTTTAAACGTTCTTTCATGAAGTGACTTTTCTTTAAACGTTCTTTCATGAAGTGACTTTTCTTTAAACGTTTTCAGTGAAGTGACTTTTCTTTAAACGTTCTTCATGAAGTGACTTTTCTTTAAACGTTTTCAGTGAAGACTTTTCTTTAAACGTTCTTCATGAAGTGACTTTTCTTTAAACGTTCTTCATGAAGTGACTTTTCTTTAAACGTTCTTCATGAAGTGACTTTTCTTTTAAACGTTCTCCATGAAGTGACTTTTTTTTAAACGTTCTTCAGTGAAGACTTTTCTTTAAACATTCTTCAGTGAAGTGACTTTTCTTTAAACGTTCTTCAGTGAAGTGACTTTTCTTTTAAACGTTCTTCATGAAGTGACTTTTCTTTAAACGTTCTTCATGAAGTGACTTTTCTTTAAACATTCTTCAGTGAAGTGACTTTTCTTTAAACGTTCTTCAGTGAAGTGACTTTTCTTTTAAACGTTCTTCATGAAGTGATTTTTCTTTAAACGTTCTTCATGAAGTGACTTTTCTTTAAACATTCTTCAGTGAAGTGACTTTTCTTTTAAACGTTCTTCATGAAGTGACTTTTCTTTAAACATTCTTCAGTGAAGTGACTTTTCTTTTAAACGTTCTTCATGAAGTGACTTTTCTTTAAACGTTCTTCAGTGAAGTGACTTTTCTTTAAACGTTCTTCATGAAGTGACTTTTTTTAAACGTTCTTCAGTGAAGTGACTTTTCTTTTAAACGTTCTTCATGAAGTGACTTTTCTTTAAACGTTCTTCAGTGAAGTTACTTTTCTTTTAAACGTTCTTCATGAAGTGACTTTTCTTTAGACGTTCTTCATGAAGTGACTTTTCTTTTAAACGTGAGTTGATTTTCTTTTAAACTTCTTCAGTGAAGTGACTTTTCTTTTAAACGTGAGTTGATTTTCTTTTAAACGTTCTTCAGTGAAGACTTTTCTTTAAACGTTCTTCAGTGAAGATTTTCTTTAAACGTTCTTCATGAAGTGACTTTTCTTTAAACGTTTTCAGTGAAGTGACTTTTCTTTAAACGTTCTTCATGAGGTGACTTTTCTTTTAAACGTTCTTCAGTGAAGATTTTCTTTAAACGTTCTTCAGTGAAGTGACTTTTCTTTAAACATTCTTCATGAGGTGACTTTTCTTTAAACGTTCTTCAGTGAAGTGACTTTTCTTTTAATTTTTCTTCAGTGAAGACTTTTCTTTAAACGTTCTTCAGTGAAGATTTTCTTTAAACGTTCTTCATGAAGTGACTTTTCTTTAAACGTTTTCAGTGAAGTGACTTTTCTTTAAACGTTCTTCATGAGGTGACTTTTCTTTTAAACGTTCTTCAGTGAAGTGACTTTTCTTTAAACGTTCTTCATGAAGTGACTTTTCTTTAAACGTTCTTCATGACGTGACTTTTCTTTAAACGTTCTTTCATGAAGTGACTTTTCTTTAAACGTTCTTTCATGAAGTGACTTTTCTTTAAACGTTTTCAGTGAAGTGACTTTTCTTTAAACGTTCTTCATGAAGTGACTTTTCTTTAAACGTTTTCAGTGAAGACTTTTCTTTAAACGTTCTTCAGTGAAGTGACTTTTCTTTTAATTTTTCTTCAGTGAAGACTTTTCTTTAAACGTTCTTCAGTGAAGATTTTCTTTAAACGTTCTTCATGAAGTGACTTTTCTTTAAACGTTTTCAGTGAAGTGACTTTTCTTTAAACGTTCTTCATGAGGTGACTTTTCTTTTAAACGTTCTTCAGTGAAGTGACTTTTCTTTAAACGTTCTTCATGAAGTGACTTTTCTTTAAACGTTCTTCATGACGTGACTTTTCTTTAAACGTTCTTTCATGAAGTGACTTTTCTTTAAACGTTCTTTCATGAAGTGACTTTTCTTTAAACGTTTTCAGTGAAGTGACTTTTCTTTAAACGTTCTTCATGAAGTGACTTTTCTTTAAACGTTTTCAGTGAAGACTTTTCTTTAAACGTTCTTCATGAAGTGACTTTTCTTTAAACGTTCTTGATGAAGTGACTTTTCTTTAAACGTTCTTCAGTGAAGTGACTTTTCTTTAAACGTTCTTCATGAAGTGACTTTTCTTTAAACGTTCTTCATGAAGTGACTTTTCTTTAAACGTTCTTCATGAAGTGACTTTTTTTTAAATGTTCATTGAAGACTTTTCTTTAAACGTTCTTCAGTGAAGTGACTTTTCTTTAAACGTTCTTCATGAAGTGACTTTTCTTTAAACGTTCTTCATGAAGTGACTTTTCTTTAAACGTTCTTCATGAAGTGACTTTTCTTTAAACGTTCTTCAGTGAAGTGACTTTTCTTTAAACGTTCTTCATGAAGTGACTTTTCTTTAAACGTTCTTCATGAAGTGACTTTTCTTTAAACGTTCTTCAGTGAAGACTTTTCTTTAAACGTTCTTCATAAGGTGACTTTTCTTTAAACGTTCTTCATGAAGTGACTTTTTTTTAAACGTTCTTCATGAAGTGACTTTTCTTTAAACGTTCTTCATGACGTGACTTTTCTTTAAACGTTCTTCATGAAGTGACTTTTCTTTTAAACGTTCTTCAGTGAAGTGACTTTTCTTTAAACGTTCTTCAGTGAAGTCACTTTTCTTTTAAACGTTCTTCAGTGAAGTGACTTTTCTTTAAACGTTCTTCAGTGAAGTCACTTTTCTTTAAACGTTCTTCATGAAGTGACTTTTCTTTAAACGTTCTTCAGTGAAGTGACTTTTCTTTAAACGTTTTTCATGAGGTGACTTTTCTTTAAACGTTCTTCAGTGAAGTGACTTTTCTTTTAATTTTTCTTCAGTGAAGTGACTTTTCTTTTAAACGTTCTTCAGTGAAGTGACTTTTCTTTAAACGTTTCAGTGAAGTCACTTTTCTTTTAAACGTTCTCCATGAAGTGACTTTTTTTTAAACGTTCTTCAGTGAAGACTTTTCTTTAAACGTTCTTCATGAAGTGACTTTTCTTTAAACGTTCTTCATGAAGTGACTTTTCTTTAAACGTTCTTGATGAAGTGACTTTTTTTTAAATGTTCATTGAAGACTTTTCTTTAAACGTTCTTCAGTGAAGTGACTTTTCTTTAAACGTTCTTCAGTGAAGTGACTTTTCTTTAAACGTTCTTCATGAAGTGACTTTTCTTTAAACGTTCTTCATGAAGTGACTTTTCTTTAAACGTTCTTCATGAAGTGACTTTTCTTTAAACGTTCTTCAGTGAAGTGACTTTTCTTTTAAACGTTCTTCATGAAGTGACTTTTCTTTTAAACGTTCTTCAGTGAAGACTTTTCTTTAAACGTTCTTCAGTGAAGTTACTTTTCTTTTAAACGTTCTTCATGAAGTGACTTTTCTTTAGACGTTCTTCATGAAGTGACTTTTCTTTTAAACGTGAGTTGATTTTCTTTTAAACGTTCTTCAGTGAAGTGACTTCTTTTAAACGTGAGTTGATTTTCTTTTAAACGTTCTTCAGTGAAGACCTTTCTTTAAACGTTCTTCATGAAGTGACTTTTCTTTAAACGTTCTTCAGTGAAGTGACTTTTCTTTTAAACGTTCTTCATGAAGTGACTTTTCTTTAAACGTTCTTCATGAAGTGACTTTTCTTTAAACATTCTTCAGTGAAGTGACTTTTCTTTTAATTTTTCTTCAGTGAAGTGACTTTTCTTTAAACGTTCTTCATGAAGTGACTTTTCTTTAAACGTTCTTCATGACGTGACTTTTCTTTAAACGTTCTTCATGAAGTGACTTTTCTTTAAACGTTCTTCAGTGAAGTGACTTTTCTTTAAACATTCTTCAGTGAAGTGACTTTTCTTTAAACGTTCTTCAGTGAAGTGACTTTTCTTTTAAACGTTCTTCATGAAGTGACTTTTCTTTAAACGTTCTTCATGAAGTGACTTTTCTTTAAACGTTCTTGATGAAGTGACTTTTTTTTAAACGTTCTTCATGAAGTGACTTTTCTTTAAACGTTCTTCATGAGGTGACTTTTCTTTAAACGTTCTTCAGTGAAGTGACTTTTCTTTTAATTTTTCTTCAGTGAAGACTTTTCTTTAAACGTTCTTCAGTGAAGATTTTCTTTAAACGTTCTTCATGAAGTGACTTTTCTTTAAACGTTCTTCATGAAGTGACTTTTCTTTAAACGTTCTTCAGTGAAGACTTTTCTTTAAACGTTCTTCATAAGGTGACTTTTCTTTAAACGTTCTTCATGAAGTGACTTTTTTTTAAACGTTCTTCATGAAGTGACTTTTCTTTAAACGTTCTTCATGACGTGACTTTTCTTTAAACGTTCTTCATGAAGTGACTTTTCTTTTAAACGTTCTTCAGTGAAGTGACTTTTCTTTAAACGTTCTTCAGTGAAGTCACTTTTCTTTTAAACGTTCTTCAGTGAAGTGACTTTTCTTTAAACGTTCTTCAGTGAAGTCACTTTTCTTTAAACGTTCTTCATGAAGTGACTTTTCTTTAAACGTTCTTCAGTGAAGTGACTTTTCTTTAAACGTTTTTCATGAGGTGACTTTTCTTTAAACGTTCTTCAGTGAAGTGACTTTTCTTTTAATTTTTCTTCAGTGAAGTGACTTTTCTTTTAAACGTTCTTCAGTGAAGTGACTTTTCTTTAAACGTTCTTCAGTGAAGTCACTTTTCTTTTAAACGTTCTCCATGAAGTGACTTTTTTTTAAACGTTCTTCAGTGAAGACTTTTCTTTAAACGTTCTTCATGAAGTGACTTTTCTTTAAACGTTCTCCATGAGGTGACTTTTCTTTAAACGTTCTTCAGTGAAGACTTTTCTTTAAACGTTCTTCATGAAGTGACTTTTCTTTAAACGTTCTCCATGAAGTGACTTTTCTTTAAACGTTCTTCAGTGAAGTGACTTTTCTTTAAACGTTCTTCATGAAGTGACTTTTCTTTAAACGTTTTTCATGAGGTGACTTTTCTTTAAACGTTCTTCATGAAGTGACTTTTCTTTAAACGTTTTTCATGAGGTGACTTTTCTTTAAACGTTCTCCATGAAGTGACTTTTCTTTAAACGTTCTTCAGTGAAGTGACTTTTCTTTAAACGTTCTTCAGTGAAGTGACTTTTCTTTAAACGTTCTTCATGAAGTGACTTTTCTTTAAACATTTTTCATGAGGTGACTTTTCTTAAACGTTCTTCATGAAGTGACTTTTCTTTTAAACGTTTTCAGTGAAGTGACTTTTTTTAAACGTTCTTCATGAAGTGACTAAACGTTCTTCATGACGTGACTTTTCTTTAAACGTTCTTCATGAAGTGACTTTTCTTTAAACGTTCTTCATGAAGTGACTTTTCTTTAAACGTTCTTCATGAAGTGACTTTTCTTTTAATTTTTCTTCAGTGAAGACTTTTCTTTTATACGTTCTTCAAGTGACTTTTTTTAAACATTCTTCAGTGAAGTGACTTTTCTTTTAAACGTTCTTCAGTGAAGTGACTTTTCTTTAAACGTTCTTCATGAAGTGACTTTTTTTTAAACGTTCTTCATGACGTGACTTTTCTTTAAACGTTCTTCATGAAGTGACTTTTCTTTAAACGTTCTTCATGAAGTGACTTTTCTTTAAACGTTCTCCATGAGGTGACTTTTCTTTAAACGTTCTTCAGTGAAGACTTTTCTTTAAACGTTCTTCATGAAGTGACTTTTCTTTTAATTTTTCTTCAGTGAAGACTTTTCTTTTATACGTTCTTCAAGTGACTTTTTTTAAACGTTCTTCATGAAGTGACTTTTTTTTAAACGTTCTTCATGAAGTGACTTTTCTTTTAATAGTTCTTCAGTGAAGTGACTTTTCTTTAAACGTTCTTCAGTGAAGTGACTTTTCTTTAAACGTTCTTCATGAAGTGACTTTTCTTTAAACGTTCTTCATGAAGTGACTTTTCTTTAAACGTTTTCAGTGAAGTGACTTTTCTTTAAACGTTCTTCATGAAGTGACTTTTCTTTAAACGTTCTTCATGAAGTGACTTTTCTTTAAACGTTTTCAGTGAAGATTTTCTTCAAACGTTCTTCAGTGAAGTGACTTTTCTTTAAACGTTCTTCATGACGTGACTTTTCTTTTAAACGTTCTTCAGTGAAGATTTTCTTTAAACGTTCTTCATGAAGTGACTTTTCTTTAAACGTTCTTCATGACGTGACTTTTCTTTTAAACGTTCTTCAGTGAAGATTTTCTTTAAACGTTCTTCATGAAGTGACTTTTCTTTAAACGTTCTTCATGAAGTGACTTTTCTTTAAATGTTTTCAGTGAAGTGACTTTTCTTTAAACGTTCTTCATGAAGTGACTTTTCTTTAAACGTTCTTCAGTGAAGTGACTTTTCTTTTAAACGTTCTTCATGAAGTGACTTTTCTTTAAACGTTCTTCATGAAGTGACTTTTCTTTAAACATTCTTCAGTGAAGTGACTTTTCTTTAAACGTTCTTCAGTGAAGTGACTTTTCTTTTAAACGTTCTTCATGAAGTGACTTTTCTTTAAACGTTCTTCATGAAGTGACTTTTCTTTAAACATTCTTCAGTGAAGTGACTTTTCTTTTAAACGTTCTTCATGAAGTGACTTTTCTTTAAACATTCTTCAGTGAAGTGACTTTTCTTTTAAACGTTCTTCATGAAGTGACTTTTCTTTAAACGTTCTTCAGTGAAGTGACTTTTCTTTAAACGTTCTTCATGAAGTGACTTTTTTTAAACGTTCTTCAGTGAAGTGACTTTTCTTTTAAACGTTCTTCATGAAGTGACTTTTCTTTAAACGTTCTTCAGTGAAGTTACTTTTCTTTTAAACGTTCTTCATGAAGTGACTTTTCTTTAGACGTTCTTCATGAAGTGACTTTTCTTTTAAACGTGAGTTGATTTTCTTTTAAACTTCTTCAGTGAAGTGACTTTTCTTTTAAACGTGAGTTGATTTTCTTTTAAACGTTCTTCAGTGAAGACTTTTCTTTAAACGTTCTTCAGTGAAGATTTTCTTTAAACGTTCTTCATGAAGTGACTTTTCTTTAAACGTTTTCAGTGAAGTGACTTTTCTTTAAACGTTCTTCATGAGGTGACTTTTCTTTTAAACGTTCTTCAGTGAAGATTTTCTTTAAACGTTCTTCAGTGAAGTGACTTTTCTTTAAACATTCTTCATGAGGTGACTTTTCTTTAAACGTTCTTCAGTGAAGTGACTTTTCTTTTAATTTTTCTTCAGTGAAGACTTTTCTTTAAACGTTCTTCAGTGAAGATTTTCTTTAAACGTTCTTCATGAAGTGACTTTTCTTTAAACGTTTTCAGTGAAGTGACTTTTCTTTAAACGTTCTTCATGAGGTGACTTTTCTTTTAAACGTTCTTCAGTGAAGTGACTTTTCTTTAAACGTTCTTCATGAAGTGACTTTTCTTTAAACGTTCTTCATGACGTGACTTTTCTTTAAACGTTCTTTCATGAAGTGACTTTTCTTTAAACGTTCTTTCATGAAGTGACTTTTCTTTAAATGTTTTCAGTGAAGTGACTTTTCTTTAAACGTTCTTCATGAAGTGACTTTTCTTTAAACGTTTTCAGTGAAGACTTTTCTTTAAACGTTCTTCATGAAGTGACTTTTCTTTAAACGTTCTTCATGAAGTGACTTTTCTTTAAACGTTCTTCATGAAGTGACTTTTCTTTTAAACGTTCTCCATGAAGTGACTTTTTTTTAAACGTTCTTCAGTGAAGACTTTTCTTTAAACATTCTTCAGTGAAGTGACTTTTCTTTAAACGTTCTTCAGTGAAGTGACTTTTCTTTTAAACGTTCTTCATGAAGTGACTTTTCTTTAAACGTTCTTCATGAAGTGACTTTTCTTTAAACATTCTTCAGTGAAGTGACTTTTCTTTAAACGTTCTTCAGTGAAGTGACTTTTCTTTTAAACGTTCTTCATGAAGTGACTTTTCTTTAAACGTTCTTCATGAAGTGACTTTTCTTTAAACATTCTTCAGTGAAGTGACTTTTCTTTTAAACGTTCTTCATGAAGTGACTTTTCTTTAAACATTCTTCAGTGAAGTGACTTTTCTTTTAAACGTTCTTCATGAAGTGACTTTTCTTTAAACGTTCTTCAGTGAAGTGACTTTTCTTTAAACGTTCTTCATGAAGTGACTTTTTTTAAACGTTCTTCAGTGAAGTGACTTTTCTTTTAAACGTTCTTCATGAAGTGACTTTTCTTTAAACGTTCTTCAGTGAAGTTACTTTTCTTTTAAACGTTCTTCATGAAGTGACTTTTCTTTAGACGTTCTTCATGAAGTGACTTTTCTTTTAAACGTGAGTTGATTTTCTTTTAAACTTCTTCAGTGAAGTGACTTTTCTTTTAAACGTGAGTTGATTTTCTTTTAAACGTTCTTCAGTGAAGACTTTTCTTTAAACGTTCTTCAGTGAAGATTTTCTTTAAACGTTCTTCATGAAGTGACTTTTCTTTAAACGTTTTCAGTGAAGTGACTTTTCTTTAAACGTTCTTCATGAGGTGACTTTTCTTTTAAACGTTCTTCAGTGAAGATTTTCTTTAAACGTTCTTCAGTGAAGTGACTTTTCTTTAAACATTCTTCATGAGGTGACTTTTCTTTAAACGTTCTTCAGTGAAGTGACTTTTCTTTTAATTTTTCTTCAGTGAAGACTTTTCTTTAAACGTTCTTCAGTGAAGATTTTCTTTAAACGTTCTTCATGAAGTGACTTTTCTTTAAACGTTTTCAGTGAAGTGACTTTTCTTTAAACGTTCTTCATGAGGTGACTTTTCTTTTAAACGTTCTTCAGTGAAGTGACTTTTCTTTAAACGTTCTTCATGAAGTGACTTTTCTTTAAACGTTCTTCATGACGTGACTTTTCTTTAAACGTTCTTTCATGAAGTGACTTTTCTTTAAACGTTCTTTCATGAAGTGACTTTTCTTTAAACGTTTTCAGTGAAGTGACTTTTCTTTAAACGTTCTTCATGAAGTGACTTTTCTTTAAACGTTTTCAGTGAAGACTTTTCTTTAAACGTTCTTCAGTGAAGTGACTTTTCTTTTAATTTTTCTTCAGTGAAGACTTTTCTTTAAACGTTCTTCAGTGAAGATTTTCTTTAAACGTTCTTCATGAAGTGACTTTTCTTTAAACGTTTTCAGTGAAGTGACTTTTCTTTAAACGTTCTTCATGAGGTGACTTTTCTTTTAAACGTTCTTCAGTGAAGTGACTTTTCTTTAAACGTTCTTCATGAAGTGACTTTTCTTTAAACGTTCTTCATGACGTGACTTTTCTTTAAACGTTCTTTCATGAAGTGACTTTTCTTTAAACGTTCTTTCATGAAGTGACTTTTCTTTAAACGTTTTCAGTGAAGTGACTTTTCTTTAAACGTTCTTCATGAAGTGACTTTTCTTTAAACGTTTTCAGTGAAGACTTTTCTTTAAACGTTCTTCATGAAGTGACTTTTCTTTAAACGTTCTTGATGAAGTGACTTTTTTTTAAATGTTCATTGAAGACTTTTCTTTAAACGTTCTTCAGTGAAGTGACTTTTCTTTAAACGTTCTTCATGAAGTGACTTTTCTTTAAACGTTCTTCATGAAGTGACTTTTCTTTAAACGTTCTTCATGAAGTGACTTTTTTTTAAATGTTCATTGAAGACTTTTCTTTAAACGTTCTTCAGTGAAGTGACTTTTCTTTAAACGTTCTTCATGAAGTGACTTTTCTTTAAACGTTCTTCATGAAGTGACTTTTCTTTAAACGTTCTTCATGAAGTGACTTTTCTTTAAACGTTCTTCATGAAGTGACTTTTCTTTAAACGTTCTTCAGTGAAGTGACTTTTCTTTAAACGTTCTTCATGAAGTGACTTTTCTTTAAACGTTCTTCATGAAGTGACTTTTCTTTAAACGTTCTTCAGTGAAGACTTTTCTTTAAACGTTCTTCATAAGGTGACTTTTCTTTAAACGTTCTTCATGAAGTGACTTTTTTTTAAACGTTCTTCATGAAGTGACTTTTCTTTAAACGTTCTTCATGACGTGACTTTTCTTTAAACGTTCTTCATGAAGTGACTTTTCTTTTAAACGTTCTTCAGTGAAGTGACTTTTCTTTAAACGTTCTTCAGTGAAGTCACTTTTCTTTTAAACGTTCTTCAGTGAAGTGACTTTTCTTTAAACGTTCTTCAGTGAAGTCACTTTTCTTTAAACGTTCTTCATGAAGTGACTTTTCTTTAAACGTTCTTCAGTGAAGTGACTTTTCTTTAAACGTTTTTCATGAGGTGACTTTTCTTTAAACGTTCTTCAGTGAAGTGACTTTTCTTTTAATTTTTCTTCAGTGAAGTGACTTTTCTTTTAAACGTTCTTCAGTGAAGTGACTTTTCTTTAAACGTTCTTCAGTGAATCACTTTTCTTTTAAACGTTCTCCATGAAGTGACTTTTTTTTAAACGTTCTTCAGTGAAGACTTTTCTTTAAACGTTCTTCATGAAGTGACTTTTCTTTAAACGTTCTTCATGAAGTGACTTTTCTTTAAACGTTCTTGATGAAGTGACTTTTTTTTAAATGTTCATTGAAGACTTTTCTTTAAACGTTCTTCAGTGAAGTGACTTTTCTTTAAACGTTCTTCAGTGAAGTGACTTTTCTTTAAACGTTCTTCATGAAGTGACTTTTCTTTAAACGTTCTTCATGAAGTGACTTTTCTTTAAACGTTCTTCATGAAGTGACTTTTCTTTAAACGTTCTTCATGAAGTGACTTTTCTTTAAACGTTCTTCAGTGAAGTGACTTTTCTTTTAAACGTTCTTCATGAAGTGACTTTTCTTTTAAACGTTCTTCAGTGAAGACTTTTCTTTAAACGTTCTTCAGTGAAGTTACTTTTCTTTTAAACGTTCTTCATGAAGTGACTTTTCTTTAGACGTTCTTCATGAAGTGACTTTTCTTTTAAACGTGAGTTGATTTTCTTTTAAACGTTCTTCAGTGAAGTGACTTCTTTTAAACGTGAGTTGATTTTCTTTTAAACGTTCTTCAGTGAAGACCTTTCTTTAAACGTTCTTCATGAAGTGACTTTTCTTTAAACGTTCTTCAGTGAAGTGACTTTTCTTTTAAACGTTCTTCATGAAGTGACTTTTCTTTAAACGTTCTTCATGAAGTGACTTTTCTTTAAACATTCTTCAGTGAAGTGACTTTTCTTTTAATTTTTCTTCAGTGAAGTGACTTTTCTTTAAACGTTCTTCATGAAGTGACTTTTCTTTAAACGTTCTTCATGACGTGACTTTTCTTTAAACGTTCTTCATGAAGTGACTTTTCTTTAAACGTTCTTCAGTGAAGTGACTTTTCTTTTAAACGTTCTTCATGAAGTGACTTTTCTTTAAACGTTCTTCATGAAGTGACTTTTCTTTAAACGTTCTTGATGAAGTGACTTTTTTTTAAACGTTCTTCATGAAGTGACTTTTCTTTAAACGTTCTTCATGAGGTGACTTTTCTTTAAACGTTCTTCAGTGAAGTGACTTTTCTTTTAATTTTTCTTCAGTGAAGACTTTTCTTTAAACGTTCTTCAGTGAAGATTTTCTTTAAACGTTCTTCATGAAGTGACTTTTCTTTAAACGTTCTTCATGAAGTGACTTTTCTTTAAACGTTCTTCAGTGAAGACTTTTCTTTAAACGTTCTTCATAAGGTGACTTTTCTTTAAACGTTCTTCATGAAGTGACTTTTTTTTAAACGTTCTTCATGAAGTGACTTTTCTTTAAACGTTCTTCATGACGTGACTTTTCTTTAAACGTTCTTCATGAAGTGACTTTTCTTTTAAACGTTCTTCAGTGAAGTGACTTTTCTTTAAACGTTCTTCAGTGAAGTCACTTTTCTTTTAAACGTTCTTCAGTGAAGTGACTTTTCTTTAAACGTTCTTCAGTGAAGTCACTTTTCTTTAAACGTTCTTCATGAAGTGACTTTTCTTTAAACGTTCTTCAGTGAAGTGACTTTTCTTTAAACGTTTTTCATGAGGTGACTTTTCTTTAAACGTTCTTCAGTGAAGTGACTTTTCTTTTAATTTTTCTTCAGTGAAGTGACTTTTCTTTTAAACGTTCTTCAGTGAAGTGACTTTTCTTTAAACGTTCTTCAGTGAAGTCACTTTTCTTTTAAACGTTCTCCATGAAGTGACTTTTTTTTAAACGTTCTTCAGTGAAGACTTTTCTTTAAACGTTCTTCATGAAGTGACTTTTCTTTAAACGTTCTCCATGAGGTGACTTTTCTTTAAACGTTCTTCAGTGAAGACTTTTCTTTAAACGTTCTTCATGAAGTGACTTTTCTTTAAACGTTCTCCATGAAGTGACTTTTCTTTAAACGTTCTTCAGTGAAGTGACTTTTCTTTAAACGTTCTTCATGAAGTGACTTTTCTTTAAACGTTTTTCATGAGGTGACTTTTCTTTAAACGTTCTTCATGAAGTGACTTTTCTTTAAACGTTTTTCATGAGGTGACTTTTCTTTAAACGTTCTCCATGAAGTGACTTTTCTTTAAACGTTCTTCAGTGAAGTGACTTTTCTTTAAACGTTCTTCAGTGAAGTGACTTTTCTTTAAACGTTCTTCATGAAGTGACTTTTCTTTAAACATTTTTCATGAGGTGACTTTTCTTAAACGTTCTTCATGAAGTGACTTTTCTTTTAAACGTTTTCAGTGAAGTGACTTTTTTTAAACGTTCTTCATGAAGTGACTAAACGTTCTTCATGACGTGACTTTTCTTTAAACGTTCTTCATGAAGTGACTTTTCTTTAAACGTTCTTCATGAAGTGACTTTTCTTTAAACGTTCTTCATGAAGTGACTTTTCTTTTAATTTTTCTTCAGTGAAGACTTTTCTTTTATACGTTCTTCAAGTGACTTTTTTTAAACATTCTTCAGTGAAGTGACTTTTCTTTTAAACGTTCTTCAGTGAAGTGACTTTTCTTTAAACGTTCTTCATGAAGTGACTTTTTTTTAAACGTTCTTCATGACGTGACTTTTCTTTAAACGTTCTTCATGAAGTGACTTTTCTTTAAACGTTCTTCATGAAGTGACTTTTCTTTAAACGTTCTCCATGAGGTGACTTTTCTTTAAACGTTCTTCAGTGAAGACTTTTCTTTAAACGTTCTTCATGAAGTGACTTTTCTTTTAATTTTTCTTCAGTGAAGACTTTTCTTTTATACGTTCTTCAAGTGACTTTTTTTAAACGTTCTTCATGAAGTGACTTTTTTTTAAACGTTCTTCATGAAGTGACTTTTCTTTTAATAGTTCTTCAGTGAAGTGACTTTTCTTTAAACGTTCTTCAGTGAAGTGACTTTTCTTTAAACGTTCTTCATGAAGTGACTTTTCTTTAAACGTTCTTCATGAAGTGACTTTTCTTTAAACGTTTTCAGTGAAGTGACTTTTCTTTAAACGTTCTTCATGAAGTGACTTTTCTTTAAACGTTCTTCATGAAGTGACTTTTCTTTAAACGTTTTCAGTGAAGATTTTCTTCAAACGTTCTTCAGTGAAGTGACTTTTCTTTAAACGTTCTTCATGACGTGACTTTTCTTTTAAACGTTCTTCAGTGAAGATTTTCTTTAAACGTTCTTCATGAAGTGACTTTTCTTTAAACGTTCTTCATGACGTGACTTTTCTTTTAAACGTTCTTCAGTGAAGATTTTCTTTAAACGTTCTTCATGAAGTGACTTTTCTTTAAACGTTCTTCATGAAGTGACTTTTCTTTAAATGTTTTCAGTGAAGTGACTTTTCTTTAAACGTTCTTCATGAAGTGACTTTTCTTTAAACGTTCTTCAGTGAAGTGACTTTTCTTTTAAACGTTCTTCATGAAGTGACTTTTCTTTAAACGTTCTTCATGAAGTGACTTTTCTTTAAACATTCTTCAGTGAAGTGACTTTTCTTTAAACGTTCTTCAGTGAAGTGACTTTTCTTTTAAACGTTCTTCATGAAGTGACTTTTCTTTAAACGTTCTTCATGAAGTGACTTTTCTTTAAACATTCTTCAGTGAAGTGACTTTTCTTTTAAACGTTCTTCATGAAGTGACTTTTCTTTAAACATTCTTCAGTGAAGTGACTTTTCTTTTAAACGTTCTTCATGAAGTGACTTTTCTTTAAACGTTCTTCAGTGAAGTGACTTTTCTTTAAACGTTCTTCATGAAGTGACTTTTTTTAAACGTTCTTCAGTGAAGTGACTTTTCTTTTAAACGTTCTTCATGAAGTGACTTTTCTTTAAACGTTCTTCAGTGAAGTTACTTTTCTTTTAAACGTTCTTCATGAAGTGACTTTTCTTTAGACGTTCTTCATGAAGTGACTTTTCTTTTAAACGTGAGTTGATTTTCTTTTAAACTTCTTCAGTGAAGTGACTTTTCTTTTAAACGTGAGTTGATTTTCTTTTAAACGTTCTTCAGTGAAGACTTTTCTTTAAACGTTCTTCAGTGAAGATTTTCTTTAAACGTTCTTCATGAAGTGACTTTTCTTTAAACGTTTTCAGTGAAGTGACTTTTCTTTAAACGTTCTTCATGAGGTGACTTTTCTTTTAAACGTTCTTCAGTGAAGATTTTCTTTAAACGTTCTTCAGTGAAGTGACTTTTCTTTAAACATTCTTCATGAGGTGACTTTTCTTTAAACGTTCTTCAGTGAAGTGACTTTTCTTTTAATTTTTCTTCAGTGAAGACTTTTCTTTAAACGTTCTTCAGTGAAGATTTTCTTTAAACGTTCTTCATGAAGTGACTTTTCTTTAAACGTTTTCAGTGAAGTGACTTTTCTTTAAACGTTCTTCATGAGGTGACTTTTCTTTTAAACGTTCTTCAGTGAAGTGACTTTTCTTTAAACGTTCTTCATGAAGTGACTTTTCTTTAAACGTTCTTCATGACGTGACTTTTCTTTAAACGTTCTTTCATGAAGTGACTTTTCTTTAAACGTTCTTTCATGAAGTGACTTTTCTTTAAATGTTTTCAGTGAAGTGACTTTTCTTTAAACGTTCTTCATGAAGTGACTTTTCTTTAAACGTTTTCAGTGAAGACTTTTCTTTAAACGTTCTTCATGAAGTGACTTTTCTTTAAACGTTCTTCATGAAGTGACTTTTCTTTAAACGTTCTTCATGAAGTGACTTTTCTTTTAAACGTTCTCCATGAAGTGACTTTTTTTTAAACGTTCTTCAGTGAAGACTTTTCTTTAAACATTCTTCAGTGAAGTGACTTTTCTTTAAACGTTCTTCAGTGAAGTGACTTTTCTTTTAAACGTTCTTCATGAAGTGACTTTTCTTTAAACGTTCTTCATGAAGTGACTTTTCTTTAAACATTCTTCAGTGAAGTGACTTTTCTTTAAACGTTCTTCAGTGAAGTGACTTTTCTTTTAAACGTTCTTCATGAAGTGACTTTTCTTTAAACGTTCTTCATGAAGTGACTTTTCTTTAAACATTCTTCAGTGAAGTGACTTTTCTTTTAAACGTTCTTCATGAAGTGACTTTTCTTTAAACATTCTTCAGTGAAGTGACTTTTCTTTTAAACGTTCTTCATGAAGTGACTTTTCTTTAAACGTTCTTCAGTGAAGTGACTTTTCTTTAAACGTTCTTCATGAAGTGACTTTTTTTAAACGTTCTTCAGTGAAGTGACTTTTCTTTTAAACGTTCTTCATGAAGTGACTTTTCTTTAAACGTTCTTCAGTGAAGTTACTTTTCTTTTAAACGTTCTTCATGAAGTGACTTTTCTTTAGACGTTCTTCATGAAGTGACTTTTCTTTTAAACGTGAGTTGATTTTCTTTTAAACTTCTTCAGTGAAGTGACTTTTCTTTTAAACGTGAGTTGATTTTCTTTTAAACGTTCTTCAGTGAAGACTTTTCTTTAAACGTTCTTCAGTGAAGATTTTCTTTAAACGTTCTTCATGAAGTGACTTTTCTTTAAACGTTTTCAGTGAAGTGACTTTTCTTTAAACGTTCTTCATGAGGTGACTTTTCTTTTAAACGTTCTTCAGTGAAGATTTTCTTTAAACGTTCTTCAGTGAAGTGACTTTTCTTTAAACATTCTTCATGAGGTGACTTTTCTTTAAACGTTCTTCAGTGAAGTGACTTTTCTTTTAATTTTTCTTCAGTGAAGACTTTTCTTTAAACGTTCTTCAGTGAAGATTTTCTTTAAACGTTCTTCATGAAGTGACTTTTCTTTAAACGTTTTCAGTGAAGTGACTTTTCTTTAAACGTTCTTCATGAGGTGACTTTTCTTTTAAACGTTCTTCAGTGAAGTGACTTTTCTTTAAACGTTCTTCATGAAGTGACTTTTCTTTAAACGTTCTTCATGACGTGACTTTTCTTTAAACGTTCTTTCATGAAGTGACTTTTCTTTAAACGTTCTTTCATGAAGTGACTTTTCTTTAAACGTTTTCAGTGAAGTGACTTTTCTTTAAACGTTCTTCATGAAGTGACTTTTCTTTAAACGTTTTCAGTGAAGACTTTTCTTTAAACGTTCTTCAGTGAAGTGACTTTTCTTTTAATTTTTCTTCAGTGAAGACTTTTCTTTAAACGTTCTTCAGTGAAGATTTTCTTTAAACGTTCTTCATGAAGTGACTTTTCTTTAAACGTTTTCAGTGAAGTGACTTTTCTTTAAACGTTCTTCATGAGGTGACTTTTCTTTTAAACGTTCTTCAGTGAAGTGACTTTTCTTTAAACGTTCTTCATGAAGTGACTTTTCTTTAAACGTTCTTCATGACGTGACTTTTCTTTAAACGTTCTTTCATGAAGTGACTTTTCTTTAAACGTTCTTTCATGAAGTGACTTTTCTTTAAACGTTTTCAGTGAAGTGACTTTTCTTTAAACGTTCTTCATGAAGTGACTTTTCTTTAAACGTTTTCAGTGAAGACTTTTCTTTAAACGTTCTTCATGAAGTGACTTTTCTTTAAACGTTCTTGATGAAGTGACTTTTTTTTAAATGTTCATTGAAGACTTTTCTTTAAACGTTCTTCAGTGAAGTGACTTTTCTTTAAACGTTCTTCATGAAGTGACTTTTCTTTAAACGTTCTTCATGAAGTGACTTTTCTTTAAACGTTCTTCATGAAGTGACTTTTTTTTAAATGTTCATTGAAGACTTTTCTTTAAACGTTCTTCAGTGAAGTGACTTTTCTTTAAACGTTCTTCATGAAGTGACTTTTCTTTAAACGTTCTTCATGAAGTGACTTTTCTTTAAACGTTCTTCATGAAGTGACTTTTCTTTAAACGTTCTTCATGAAGTGACTTTTCTTTAAACGTTCTTCAGTGAAGTGACTTTTCTTTAAACGTTCTTCATGAAGTGACTTTTCTTTAAACGTTCTTCATGAAGTGACTTTTCTTTAAACGTTCTTCAGTGAAGACTTTTCTTTAAACGTTCTTCATAAGGTGACTTTTCTTTAAACGTTCTTCATGAAGTGACTTTTTTTTAAACGTTCTTCATGAAGTGACTTTTCTTTAAACGTTCTTCATGACGTGACTTTTCTTTAAACGTTCTTCATGAAGTGACTTTTCTTTTAAA
The DNA here is from genome assembly GCF_036924035.1 of Leuresthes tenuis. NCBI lineage: Eukaryota > Metazoa > Chordata > Actinopteri > Atheriniformes > Atherinopsidae > Leuresthes > Leuresthes tenuis. The sequence goes on along the minus strand of NW_027325407.1, from coordinate 430,904 downwards.
CGTTCTTCAGTGAAGTGACTTTTCTTTAAACGTTCTTCAGTGAAGTCACTTTTCTTTTAAACGTTCTTCAGTGAAGTGACTTTTCTTTAAACGTTCTTCAGTGAAGTCACTTTTCTTTAAACGTTCTTCATGAAGTGACTTTTCTTTAAACGTTCTTCAGTGAAGTGACTTTTCTTTAAACGTTTTTCATGAGGTGACTTTTCTTTAAACGTTCTTCAGTGAAGTGACTTTTCTTTTAATTTTTCTTCAGTGAAGTGACTTTTCTTTTAAACGTTCTTCAGTGAAGTGACTTTTCTTTAAACGTTCTTCAGTGAATCACTTTTCTTTTAAACGTTCTCCATGAAGTGACTTTTTTTTAAACGTTCTTCAGTGAAGACTTTTCTTTAAACGTTCTTCATGAAGTGACTTTTCTTTAAACGTTCTTCATGAAGTGACTTTTCTTTAAACGTTCTTGATGAAGTGACTTTTTTTTAAATGTTCATTGAAGACTTTTCTTTAAACGTTCTTCAGTGAAGTGACTTTTCTTTAAACGTTCTTCAGTGAAGTGACTTTTCTTTAAACGTTCTTCATGAAGTGACTTTTCTTTAAACGTTCTTCATGAAGTGACTTTTCTTTAAACGTTCTTCATGAAGTGACTTTTCTTTAAACGTTCTTCATGAAGTGACTTTTCTTTAAACGTTCTTCAGTGAAGTGACTTTTCTTTTAAACGTTCTTCATGAAGTGACTTTTCTTTTAAACGTTCTTCAGTGAAGACTTTTCTTTAAACGTTCTTCAGTGAAGTTACTTTTCTTTTAAACGTTCTTCATGAAGTGACTTTTCTTTAGACGTTCTTCATGAAGTGACTTTTCTTTTAAACGTGAGTTGATTTTCTTTTAAACGTTCTTCAGTGAAGTGACTTCTTTTAAACGTGAGTTGATTTTCTTTTAAACGTTCTTCAGTGAAGACCTTTCTTTAAACGTTCTTCATGAAGTGACTTTTCTTTAAACGTTCTTCAGTGAAGTGACTTTTCTTTTAAACGTTCTTCATGAAGTGACTTTTCTTTAAACGTTCTTCATGAAGTGACTTTTCTTTAAACATTCTTCAGTGAAGTGACTTTTCTTTTAATTTTTCTTCAGTGAAGTGACTTTTCTTTAAACGTTCTTCATGAAGTGACTTTTCTTTAAACGTTCTTCATGACGTGACTTTTCTTTAAACGTTCTTCATGAAGTGACTTTTCTTTAAACGTTCTTCAGTGAAGTGACTTTTCTTTTAAACGTTCTTCATGAAGTGACTTTTCTTTAAACGTTCTTCATGAAGTGACTTTTCTTTAAACGTTCTTGATGAAGTGACTTTTTTTTAAACGTTCTTCATGAAGTGACTTTTCTTTAAACGTTCTTCATGAGGTGACTTTTCTTTAAACGTTCTTCAGTGAAGTGACTTTTCTTTTAATTTTTCTTCAGTGAAGACTTTTCTTTAAACGTTCTTCAGTGAAGATTTTCTTTAAACGTTCTTCATGAAGTGACTTTTCTTTAAACGTTCTTCATGAAGTGACTTTTCTTTAAACGTTCTTCAGTGAAGACTTTTCTTTAAACGTTCTTCATAAGGTGACTTTTCTTTAAACGTTCTTCATGAAGTGACTTTTTTTTAAACGTTCTTCATGAAGTGACTTTTCTTTAAACGTTCTTCATGACGTGACTTTTCTTTAAACGTTCTTCATGAAGTGACTTTTCTTTTAAACGTTCTTCAGTGAAGTGACTTTTCTTTAAACGTTCTTCAGTGAAGTCACTTTTCTTTTAAACGTTCTTCAGTGAAGTGACTTTTCTTTAAACGTTCTTCAGTGAAGTCACTTTTCTTTAAACGTTCTTCATGAAGTGACTTTTCTTTAAACGTTCTTCAGTGAAGTGACTTTTCTTTAAACGTTTTTCATGAGGTGACTTTTCTTTAAACGTTCTTCAGTGAAGTGACTTTTCTTTTAATTTTTCTTCAGTGAAGTGACTTTTCTTTTAAACGTTCTTCAGTGAAGTGACTTTTCTTTAAACGTTCTTCAGTGAAGTCACTTTTCTTTTAAACGTTCTCCATGAAGTGACTTTTTTTTAAACGTTCTTCAGTGAAGACTTTTCTTTAAACGTTCTTCATGAAGTGACTTTTCTTTAAACGTTCTCCATGAGGTGACTTTTCTTTAAACGTTCTTCAGTGAAGACTTTTCTTTAAACGTTCTTCATGAAGTGACTTTTCTTTAAACGTTCTCCATGAAGTGACTTTTCTTTAAACGTTCTTCAGTGAAGTGACTTTTCTTTAAACGTTCTTCATGAAGTGACTTTTCTTTAAACGTTTTTCATGAGGTGACTTTTCTTTAAACGTTCTTCATGAAGTGACTTTTCTTTAAACGTTTTTCATGAGGTGACTTTTCTTTAAACGTTCTCCATGAAGTGACTTTTCTTTAAACGTTCTTCAGTGAAGTGACTTTTCTTTAAACGTTCTTCAGTGAAGTGACTTTTCTTTAAACGTTCTTCATGAAGTGACTTTTCTTTAAACATTTTTCATGAGGTGACTTTTCTTAAACGTTCTTCATGAAGTGACTTTTCTTTTAAACGTTTTCAGTGAAGTGACTTTTTTTAAACGTTCTTCATGAAGTGACTAAACGTTCTTCATGACGTGACTTTTCTTTAAACGTTCTTCATGAAGTGACTTTTCTTTAAACGTTCTTCATGAAGTGACTTTTCTTTAAACGTTCTTCATGAAGTGACTTTTCTTTTAATTTTTCTTCAGTGAAGACTTTTCTTTTATACGTTCTTCAAGTGACTTTTTTTAAACATTCTTCAGTGAAGTGACTTTTCTTTTAAACGTTCTTCAGTGAAGTGACTTTTCTTTAAACGTTCTTCATGAAGTGACTTTTTTTTAAACGTTCTTCATGACGTGACTTTTCTTTAAACGTTCTTCATGAAGTGACTTTTCTTTAAACGTTCTTCATGAAGTGACTTTTCTTTAAACGTTCTCCATGAGGTGACTTTTCTTTAAACGTTCTTCAGTGAAGACTTCTTTAAACGTTCTTCATGAAGTGACTTTTCTTTTAATTTTTCTTCAGTGAAGACTTTTCTTTTATACGTTCTTCAAGTGACTTTTTTTAAACGTTCTTCATGAAGTGACTTTTTTTTAAACGTTCTTCATGAAGTGACTTTTCTTTTAATAGTTCTTCAGTGAAGTGACTTTTCTTTAAACGTTCTTCAGTGAAGTGACTTTTCTTTAAACGTTCTTCATGAAGTGACTTTTCTTTAAACGTTCTTCATGAAGTGACTTTTCTTTAAACGTTTTCAGTGAAGTGACTTTTCTTTAAACGTTCTTCATGAAGTGACTTTTCTTTAAACGTTCTTCATGAAGTGACTTTTCTTTAAACGTTTTCAGTGAAGTGACTTTTCTTTAAACGTTCTTCATGAGGTGACTTTTCTTTTAAACGTTCTTCAGTGAAGATTTTCTTCAAACGTTCTTCAGTGAAGTGACTTTTCTTTAAACGTTCTTCATGACGTGACTTTTCTTTTAAACGTTCTTCAGTGAAGATTTTCTTTAAACGTTCTTCATGAAGTGACTTTTCTTTAAACGTTCTTCATGAAGTGACTTTTCTTTAAATGTTTTCAGTGAAGTGACTTTTCTTTAAACGTTCTTCATGAGGTGACTTTTCTTTTAAACGTTCTTCAGTGAAGATTTTCTTCAAACGTTCTTCAGTGAAGTGACTTTTCTTTAAACGTTCTTCATGACGTGACTTTTCTTTTAAACGTTCTTCAGTGAAGATTTTCTTTAAACGTTCTTCAGTGAAGTGACTTTTCTTTAAACGTTTTTCATGAGGTGACTTTCCTTAAACGTTCTTCATGAAGTGACTTTTCTTTAAACGTTCTTCATGAAGTGACTTTTTTTTAAACGTTCTTCATGAAGTGACTTTTCTTTAAACGTTCTTCATGAGGTGACTTTTCTTTAAACGTTCTTCAGTGAAGTGACTTTTCTTTTAATTTTTCTTCAGTGAAGACTTTTCTTTAAACGTTCTTCAGTGAAGATTTTCTTTAAACGTTCTTCAGTGAAGTGACTTTTCTTTAAACGTTCTTCATGAAGTGACTTTTCTTTAAACGTTCTTCATGAGGTGACTTTTCTTTTAAACGTTCTTCAGTGAAGTGACTTTTCTTTTAATTTTTCTTCAGTGAAGTGACTTTTCTTTAAACGTTCTTCATGAGGTGACTTTTCTTTTAAACGTTCTTCAGTGAAGTGACTTTTCTTTTAATTTTTCTTCAGTGAAGTGACTTTTCTTTTAATTTTTCTTCAGTGAAGTGACTTTTCTTTAAACGTTCTTCAAGTGACTTTTCTTTAAACGTTCTTCATGACGTGACTTTTCTTTAAACGTTCTTCATGAAGTGACTTTTCTTTAAACGTTCTTCAGTGAAGTGACTTTTCTTTAAACGTTCTTCATGAGGTGACTTTTCTTTAAACGTTCTTCAGTGAAGTGACTTTTCTTTAAACGTTCTTCATGAGGTGACTTTTCTTTAAACGTTCTTCAGTGAAGTGACTTTTCTTTAAACGTTCTTCATGAAGTGACTTTTCTTTAAACGTTCTTCAGTGAAGTGACTTTTCTTTGAAACGTTCTTCATGAAGTGACTTTTCTTTAAACGTTCTTCAGTGAAGACTTTTCTTTAAACGTTCTTCATGAAGTGACTTTTCTTTTAATTTTTCTTCAGTGAAGACTTTTCTTTTATACGTTCTTCAAGTGACTTTTTTTAAACGTTCTTCATGAAGTGACTTTTTTTTAAACGTTCTTCATGAAGTGACTTTTCTTTAAACGTTCTTCATGACGTGACTTTTCTTTAAACGTTCTTCATGAAGTGACTTTTCTTTTAAACGTTCTTCAGTGAAGATTTTCTTTAAACGTTCTTCAGTGAAGTGACTTTTCTTTAAACGTTCTTCAGTGAAGTGACTTTTCTTTAAACGTTCTTCATGAAGTGACTTTTCTTTTAATTTTTCTTCAGTGAAGTGACTTTTCTTTGAAACGTTCTTCATGAAGTGACTTTTCTTTAAACGTTCTTCATGAAGTGACTTTTCTTTAAACGTTTTCAGTGAAGTGACTTTTCTTTAAACGTTCTTCATGACGTGACTTTTCTTTTAAACGTTCTTCAGTGAAGATTTTCTTTAAACGTTCTTCATGAAGTGACTTTTCTTTAAACGTTCTTCATGAAGTGACTTTTCTTTAAACGTTTTTCATGAGGTGACTTTTCTTAAACGTTCTTCATGAAGTGACTTTTCTTTAAACGTTCTTCATGAAGTGACTTTTTTTTAAACGTTCTTCATGAAGTGACTTTTCTTTAAACGTTCTTCATGAGGTGACTTTTCTTTAAACGTTCTTCAGTGAAGTGACTTTTCTTTTAATTTTTCTTCAGTGAAGACTTTTCTTTAAACGTTCTTCAGTGAAGATTTTCTTTAAACGTTCTTCAGTGAAGTGACTTTTCTTTAAACGTTCTTCATGAAGTGACTTTTCTTTAAACGTTCTTCATGAAGTGACTTTTCTTTAAACGTTTTCAGTGAAGTGACTTTTCTTTAAACGTTCTTCATGACGTGACTTTTCTTTTAAACGTTCTTCAGTGAAGATTTTCTTAAACGTTCTTCATGAAGTGACTTTTCTTTAAACGTTCTTCATGAAGTGACTTTTCTTTAAACGTTCTTCATGAGGTGACTTTTCTTTAAACGTTCTTCAGTGAAGTGACTTTTCTTTTAATTTTTCTTCAGTGAAGACTTTTCTTTAAACGTTCTTCAGTGAAGATTTTCTTTAAACGTTTTCAGTGAAGTGACTTTTCTTTAAACGTTCTTCAGTGAAGTGACTTTTCTTTTAAACGTTCTTCATGAAGTGACTTTTCTTTAAACGTTCTTCAGTGAAGACTTTTCTTTAAACGTTCTTCATGAAGTGACTTTTCTTTAAACGTTCTCCATGAAGTGACTTTTCTTTAAACGTTCTTCAGTGAAGTGACTTTTCTTTTAAACGTTCTTCATGAAGTGACTTTTCTTTAAACGTTCTTCAGTGAAGTTACTTTTCTTTTAAACGTTCTTCATGAAGTGACTTTTCTTTAGACGTTCTTCATGAAGTGACTTTTCTTTTAAACGTGAGTTGATTTTCTTTTAAACTTCTTCAGTGAAGTGACTTTTCTTTTAAACGTGAGTTGATTTTCTTTTAAACGTTCTTCAGTGAAGACTTTTCTTTAAACGTTCTTCAGTGAAGATTTTCTTTAAACGTTCTTCATGAAGTGACTTTTCTTTAAACGTTTTCAGTGAAGTGACTTTTCTTTAAACGTTCTTCATGAGGTGACTTTTCTTTTAAACGTTCTTCAGTGAAGATTTTCTTTAAACGTTCTTCAGTGAAGTGACTTTTCTTTAAACGTTCTTCATGAGGTGACTTTTCTTTAAACGTTCTTCAGTGAAGTGACTTTTCTTTTAATTTTTCTTCAGTGAAGACTTTTCTTTAAACGTTCTTCAGTGAAGATTTTCTTTAAACGTTCTTCATGAAGTGACTTTTCTTTAAACGTTTTCAGTGAAGTGACTTTTCTTTAAACGTTCTTCATGAGGTGACTTTTCTTTTAAACGTTCTTCAGTGAAGTGACTTTTCTTTAAACGTTCTTCATGAAGTGACTTTTCTTTAAACGTTCTTCATGACGTGACTTTTCTTTAAACGTTCTTTCATGAAGTGACTTTTCTTTAAACGTTCTTTCATGAAGTGACTTTTCTTTAAACGTTTTCAGTGAAGTGACTTTTCTTTAAACGTTCTTCATGAAGTGACTTTTCTTTAAACGTTTTCAGTGAAGACTTTTCTTTAAACGTTCTTCATGAAGTGACTTTTCTTTAAACGTTCTTCATGAAGTGACTTTTCTTTAAACGTTCTTCATGAAGTGACTTTTCTTTTAAACGTTCTTCAGTGAAGATTTTCTTTAAACGTTCTTCAGTGAAGTGACTTTTCTTTAAACGTTTTCAGTGAAGACTTTTCTTTAAACGTTCTTCATGAGGTGACTTTTCTTTAAACGTTCTTCATGAAGTGACTTTTCTTTTAATTTTTCTTCAGTGAAGTGACTTTTCTTTGAAACGTTCTTCATGAAGTGACTTTTCTTTAAACGTTTTCAGTGAAGTGACTTTTCTTTAAACGTTCTTCATGACGTGACTTTTCTTTTAAACGTTCTTCAGTGAAGATTTTCTTTAAACGTTCTTCATGAAGTGACTTTTCTTTAAACGTTCTTCATGAAGTGACTTTTCTTTAAACGTTTTTCATGAGGTGACTTTTCTTAAACGTTCTTCATGAAGTGACTTTTCTTTAAACGTTCTTCATGAAGTGACTTTTTTTTAAACGTTCTTCATGAAGTGACTTTTCTTTAAACGTTCTTCATGAGGTGACTTTTCTTTAAACGTTCTTCAGTGAAGTGACTTTTCTTTTAATTTTTCTTCAGTGAAGACTTTTCTTTAAACGTTCTTCAGTGAAGATTTTCTTTAAACGTTCTTCAGTGAAGTGACTTTTCTTTAAACGTTCTTCATGAAGTGACTTTTCTTTAAACGTTCTTCATGAAGTGACTTTTCTTTAAACGTTTTCAGTGAAGTGACTTTTCTTTAAACGTTCTTCATGACGTGACTTTTCTTTTAAACGTTCTTCAGTGAAGATTTTCTTTAAACGTTCTTCATGAAGTGACTTTTCTTTAAACGTTCTTCATGAAGTGACTTTTCTTTAAACGTTCTTCATGAGGTGACTTTTCTTTAAACGTTCTTCAGTGAAGTGACTTTTCTTTTAATTTTTCTTCAGTGAAGACTTTTCTTTAAACGTTCTTCAGTGAAGATTTTCTTTAAACGTTTTCAGTGAAGTGACTTTTCTTTAAACGTTCTTCAGTGAAGTGACTTTTCTTTTAAACGTTCTTCATGAAGTGACTTTTCTTTAAACGTTCTTCAGTGAAGACTTTTCTTTAAACGTTCTTCATGAAGTGACTTTTCTTTAAACGTTCTCCATGAAGTGACTTTTCTTTAAACGTTCTTCAGTGAAGTGACTTTTCTTTTAAACGTTCTTCATGAAGTGACTTTTCTTTAAACGTTCTTCAGTGAAGTTACTTTTCTTTTAAACGTTCTTCATGAAGTGACTTTTCTTTAGACGTTCTTCATGAAGTGACTTTTCTTTTAAACGTGAGTTGATTTTCTTTTAAACTTCTTCAGTGAAGTGACTTTTCTTTTAAACGTGAGTTGATTTTCTTTTAAACGTTCTTCAGTGAAGACTTTTCTTTAAACGTTCTTCAGTGAAGATTTTCTTTAAACGTTCTTCATGAAGTGACTTTTCTTTAAACGTTTTCAGTGAAGTGACTTTTCTTTAAACGTTCTTCATGAGGTGACTTTTCTTTTAAACGTTCTTCAGTGAAGATTTTCTTTAAACGTTCTTCAGTGAAGTGACTTTTCTTTAAACGTTCTTCATGAGGTGACTTTTCTTTAAACGTTCTTCAGTGAAGTGACTTTTCTTTTAATTTTTCTTCAGTGAAGACTTTTCTTTAAACGTTCTTCAGTGAAGATTTTCTTTAAACGTTCTTCATGAAGTGACTTTTCTTTAAACGTTTTCAGTGAAGTGACTTTTCTTTAAACGTTCTTCATGAGGTGACTTTTCTTTTAAACGTTCTTCAGTGAAGTGACTTTTCTTTAAACGTTCTTCATGAAGTGACTTTTCTTTAAACGTTCTTCATGACGTGACTTTTCTTTAAACGTTCTTTCATGAAGTGACTTTTCTTTAAACGTTCTTTCATGAAGTGACTTTTCTTTAAACGTTTTCAGTGAAGTGACTTTTCTTTAAACGTTCTTCATGAAGTGACTTTTCTTTAAACGTTTTCAGTGAAGACTTTTCTTTAAACGTTCTTCATGAAGTGACTTTTCTTTAAACGTTCTTCATGAAGTGACTTTTCTTTAAACGTTCTTCATGAAGTGACTTTTCTTTTAAACGTTCTTCAGTGAAGATTTTCTTTAAACGTTCTTCAGTGAAGTGACTTTTCTTTAAACGTTCTTCATGAAGTTACTTTTCTTTTAATTTTTCTTCAGTGAAGTGACTTTTCTTTAAACGTTCTTCATGAAGTGACATTTCTTTTAAACGTTCTTCAGTGAAGACTTTTCTTTAAACGTTCTTCATGAAGTGACTTTTCTTTAAACGTTCTTCAGTGAAGTCACTTTTCTTTTAAACGTTCTTCAGTGAAGTGACTTTTCTTTAAACGTTCTTCAGTGAAGTCACTTTTCTTTTAAACGTTCTTCAGTGAAGTGACTTTTCTTTAAACGTTTTCAGTGAAGTGACTTTTCTTTAAACGTTCTTCAGTGAAGTGACTTTTCTTTTATACGTTCTTCAAGTGAATTTTTTGTAAACGTTCTTCATGAATGACTTTTTTTTAAACGTTCTTCATGAAGTGACTTTTCTTTAAACGTTCTTCATGAAGTGACTTTTCTTTTAAACGTTCTTCAGTGAAGATTTTCTTTAAACGTTCTTCAGTGAAGTGACTTAAACGTTTTTCATGAGGTGACTTTTCTTAAACGTTCTTCATGAAGTGACTTTTCTTTAAACGTTCTTCATGAAGTGACTTTTCTTTAAACGTTTTTCATGAGGTGACTTTTCTTAAACGTTCTTCATGAAGTGACTTTTCTTTAAACGTTCTTCATGAGGTGACTTTTCTTTAAACGTTCTTGATGAAGTGACTTTTTTTTAAACGTTCTTCATGAAGTGACTTTTCTTTAAACGTTCTTCATGAGGTGACTTTTCTTTAAACGTTCTTGATGAAGTGACTTTTTTTTAAACGTTCTTCATGAAGTGACTTTTCTTTAAACGTTCTTCATGAGGTGACTTTTCTTTAAACGTTCTTCAGTGAAGTGACTTTTCTTTTAATTTTTCTTCAGTGAAGACTTTTCTTTAAACGTTCTTCAGTGAAGATTTTCTTTAAACGTTCTTCATGAAGTGACTTTTCTTTAAACGTTCTTCATGAAGTGACTTTTCTTTAAACGTTCTTCAGTGAAGACTTTTCTTTAAACGTTCTTCATAAGGTGACTTTTCTTTAAACGTTCTTCATGAAGTGGCTTTTTTTTAAACGTTCTTCATGAAGTGACTTTTCTTTAAACGTTCTTCATGACGTGACTTTTCTTTAAACGTTCTTCATGAAGTGACTTTTCTTTTAAACGTTCTTCAGTGAAGTGACTTTTCTTTAAACGTTTTCAGTGAAGTGACTTTTCTTTAAACGTTCTTCATGACGTGACTTTTCTTTAAACGTTCTTCATGAAGTGACTTTTCTTTTAAACGTTCTTCAGTGAAGATTTTCTTTAAACGTTCTTCAGTGAAGTGACTTTTCTTTAAACGTTCTTCAGTGAAGTGACTTTTCTTTAAACGTTCTTCATGAAGTGACTTTTCTTTTAATTTTTCTTCAGTGAAGTGACTTTTCTTTGAAACGTTCTTCATGAAGTGACTTTTCTTTAAACGTTCTTCATGAAGTGACTTTTCTTTAAACGTTTTCAGTGAAGTGACTTTTCTTTAAACGTTCTTCATGACGTGACTTTTCTTTTAAACGTTCTTCAGTGAAGATTTTCTTTAAACGTTCTTCATGAAGTGACTTTTCTTTAAACGTTCTTCATGAAGTGACTTTTCTTTAAACGTTTTTCATGAGGTGACTTTTCTTAAACGTTCTTCATGAAGTGACTTTTCTTTAAACGTTCTTCATGAAGTGACTTTTTTTTAAACGTTCTTCATGAAGTGACTTTTCTTTAAACGTTCTTCATGAGGTGACTTTTCTTTAAACGTTCTTCAGTGAAGTGACTTTTCTTTTAATTTTTCTTCAGTGAAGACTTTTCTTTAAACGTTCTTCAGTGAAGATTTTCTTTAAACGTTCTTCAGTGAAGTGACTTTTCTTTAAACGTTCTTCATGAAGTGACTTTTCTTTAAACGTTCTTCATGAAGTGACTTTTCTTTAAACGTTTTCAGTGAAGTGACTTTTCTTTAAACGTTCTTCATGACGTGACTTTTCTTTTAAACGTTCTTCAGTGAAGATTTTCTTAAACGTTCTTCATGAAGTGACTTTTCTTTAAACGTTCTTCATGAAGTGACTTTTCTTTAAACGTTCTTCATGAGGTGACTTTTCTTTAAACGTTCTTCAGTGAAGTGACTTTTCTTTTAATTTTTCTTCAGTGAAGACTTTTCTTTAAACGTTCTTCAGTGAAGATTTTCTTTAAACGTTTTCAGTGAAGTGACTTTTCTTTAAACGTTCTTCAGTGAAGTGACTTTTCTTTTAAACGTTCTTCATGAAGTGACTTTTCTTTAAACGTTCTTCAGTGAAGACTTTTCTTTAAACGTTCTTCATGAAGTGACTTTTCTTTAAACGTTCTCCATGAAGTGACTTTTCTTTAAACGTTCTTCAGTGAAGTGACTTTTCTTTTAAACGTTCTTCATGAAGTGACTTTTCTTTAAACGTTCTTCAGTGAAGTTACTTTTCTTTTAAACGTTCTTCATGAAGTGACTTTTCTTTAGACGTTCTTCATGAAGTGACTTTTCTTTTAAACGTGAGTTGATTTTCTTTTAAACTTCTTCAGTGAAGTGACTTTTCTTTTAAACGTGAGTTGATTTTCTTTTAAACGTTCTTCAGTGAAGACTTTTCTTTAAACGTTCTTCAGTGAAGATTTTCTTTAAACGTTCTTCATGAAGTGACTTTTCTTTAAACGTTTTCAGTGAAGTGACTTTTCTTTAAACGTTCTTCATGAGGTGACTTTTCTTTTAAACGTTCTTCAGTGAAGATTTTCTTTAAACGTTCTTCAGTGAAGTGACTTTTCTTTAAACGTTCTTCATGAGGTGACTTTTCTTTAAACGTTCTTCAGTGAAGTGACTTTTCTTTTAATTTTTCTTCAGTGAAGACTTTTCTTTAAACGTTCTTCAGTGAAGATTTTCTTTAAACGTTCTTCATGAAGTGACTTTTCTTTAAACGTTTTCAGTGAAGTGACTTTTCTTTAAACGTTCTTCATGAGGTGACTTTTCTTTTAAACGTTCTTCAGTGAAGTGACTTTTCTTTAAACGTTCTTCATGAAGTGACTTTTCTTTAAACGTTCTTCATGACGTGACTTTTCTTTAAACGTTCTTTCATGAAGTGACTTTTCTTTAAACGTTCTTTCATGAAGTGACTTTTCTTTAAACGTTTTCAGTGAAGTGACTTTTCTTTAAACGTTCTTCATGAAGTGACTTTTCTTTAAACGTTTTCAGTGAAGACTTTTCTTTAAACGTTCTTCATGAAGTGACTTTTCTTTAAACGTTCTTCATGAAGTGACTTTTCTTTAAACGTTCTTCATGAAGTGACTTTTCTTTTAAACGTTCTTCAGTGAAGATTTTCTTTAAACGTTCTTCAGTGAAGTGACTTTTCTTTAAACGTTTTCAGTGAAGACTTTTCTTTAAACGTTCTTCATGAGGTGACTTTTCTTTAAACGTTCTTCATGAAGTGACTTTTCTTTTAATTTTTCTTCAGTGAAGTGACTTTTCTTTGAAACGTTCTTCATGAAGTGACTTTTCTTTAAACGTTTTCAGTGAAGTGACTTTTCTTTAAACGTTCTTCATGACGTGACTTTTCTTTTAAACGTTCTTCAGTGAAGATTTTCTTTAAACGTTCTTCATGAAGTGACTTTTCTTTAAACGTTCTTCATGAAGTGACTTTTCTTTAAACGTTTTTCATGAGGTGACTTTTCTTAAACGTTCTTCATGAAGTGACTTTTCTTTAAACGTTCTTCATGAAGTGACTTTTTTTTAAACGTTCTTCATGAAGTGACTTTTCTTTAAACGTTCTTCATGAGGTGACTTTTCTTTAAACGTTCTTCAGTGAAGTGACTTTTCTTTTAATTTTTCTTCAGTGAAGACTTTTCTTTAAACGTTCTTCAGTGAAGATTTTCTTTAAACGTTCTTCAGTGAAGTGACTTTTCTTTAAACGTTCTTCATGAAGTGACTTTTCTTTAAACGTTCTTCATGAAGTGACTTTTCTTTAAACGTTTTCAGTGAAGTGACTTTTCTTTAAACGTTCTTCATGACGTGACTTTTCTTTTAAACGTTCTTCAGTGAAGATTTTCTTTAAACGTTCTTCATGAAGTGACTTTTCTTTAAACGTTCTTCATGAAGTGACTTTTCTTTAAACGTTCTTCATGAGGTGACTTTTCTTTAAACGTTCTTCAGTGAAGTGACTTTTCTTTTAATTTTTCTTCAGTGAAGACTTTTCTTTAAACGTTCTTCAGTGAAGATTTTCTTTAAACGTTTTCAGTGAAGTGACTTTTCTTTAAACGTTCTTCAGTGAAGTGACTTTTCTTTTAAACGTTCTTCATGAAGTGACTTTTCTTTAAACGTTCTTCAGTGAAGACTTTTCTTTAAACGTTCTTCATGAAGTGACTTTTCTTTAAACGTTCTCCATGAAGTGACTTTTCTTTAAACGTTCTTCAGTGAAGTGACTTTTCTTTTAAACGTTCTTCATGAAGTGACTTTTCTTTAAACGTTCTTCAGTGAAGTTACTTTTCTTTTAAACGTTCTTCATGAAGTGACTTTTCTTTAGACGTTCTTCATGAAGTGACTTTTCTTTTAAACGTGAGTTGATTTTCTTTTAAACTTCTTCAGTGAAGTGACTTTTCTTTTAAACGTGAGTTGATTTTCTTTTAAACGTTCTTCAGTGAAGACTTTTCTTTAAACGTTCTTCAGTGAAGATTTTCTTTAAACGTTCTTCATGAAGTGACTTTTCTTTAAACGTTTTCAGTGAAGTGACTTTTCTTTAAACGTTCTTCATGAGGTGACTTTTCTTTTAAACGTTCTTCAGTGAAGATTTTCTTTAAACGTTCTTCAGTGAAGTGACTTTTCTTTAAACGTTCTTCATGAGGTGACTTTTCTTTAAACGTTCTTCAGTGAAGTGACTTTTCTTTTAATTTTTCTTCAGTGAAGACTTTTCTTTAAACGTTCTTCAGTGAAGATTTTCTTTAAACGTTCTTCATGAAGTGACTTTTCTTTAAACGTTTTCAGTGAAGTGACTTTTCTTTAAACGTTCTTCATGAGGTGACTTTTCTTTTAAACGTTCTTCAGTGAAGTGACTTTTCTTTAAACGTTCTTCATGAAGTGACTTTTCTTTAAACGTTCTTCATGACGTGACTTTTCTTTAAACGTTCTTTCATGAAGTGACTTTTCTTTAAACGTTCTTTCATGAAGTGACTTTTCTTTAAACGTTTTCAGTGAAGTGACTTTTCTTTAAACGTTCTTCATGAAGTGACTTTTCTTTAAACGTTTTCAGTGAAGACTTTTCTTTAAACGTTCTTCATGAAGTGACTTTTCTTTAAACGTTCTTCATGAAGTGACTTTTCTTTAAACGTTCTTCATGAAGTGACTTTTCTTTTAAACGTTCTTCAGTGAAGATTTTCTTTAAACGTTCTTCAGTGAAGTGACTTTTCTTTAAACGTTCTTCATGAAGTTACTTTTCTTTTAATTTTTCTTCAGTGAAGTGACTTTTCTTTAAACGTTCTTCATGAAGTGACATTTCTTTTAAACGTTCTTCAGTGAAGACTTTTCTTTAAACGTTCTTCATGAAGTGACTTTTCTTTAAACGTTCTTCAGTGAAGTCACTTTTCTTTTAAACGTTCTTCAGTGAAGTGACTTTTCTTTAAACGTTCTTCAGTGAAGTCACTTTTCTTTTAAACGTTCTTCAGTGAAGTGACTTTTCTTTAAACGTTTTCAGTGAAGTGACTTTTCTTTAAACGTTCTTCAGTGAAGTGACTTTTCTTTTATACGTTCTTCAAGTGAATTTTTTGTAAACGTTCTTCATGAATGACTTTTTTTTAAACGTTCTTCATGAAGTGACTTTTCTTTAAACGTTCTTCATGAAGTGACTTTTCTTTTAAACGTTCTTCAGTGAAGATTTTCTTTAAACGTTCTTCAGTGAAGTGACTTAAACGTTTTTCATGAGGTGACTTTTCTTAAACGTTCTTCATGAAGTGACTTTTCTTTAAACGTTCTTCATGAAGTGACTTTTCTTTAAACGTTTTTCATGAGGTGACTTTTCTTAAACGTTCTTCATGAAGTGACTTTTCTTTAAACGTTCTTCATGAGGTGACTTTTCTTTAAACGTTCTTGATGAAGTGACTTTTTTTTAAACGTTCTTCATGAAGTGACTTTTCTTTAAACGTTCTTCATGAGGTGACTTTTCTTTAAACGTTCTTGATGAAGTGACTTTTTTTTAAACGTTCTTCATGAAGTGACTTTTCTTTAAACGTTCTTCATGAGGTGACTTTTCTTTAAACGTTCTTCAGTGAAGTGACTTTTCTTTTAATTTTTCTTCAGTGAAGACTTTTCTTTAAACGTTCTTCAGTGAAGATTTTCTTTAAACGTTCTTCATGAAGTGACTTTTCTTTAAACGTTCTTCATGAAGTGACTTTTCTTTAAACGTTCTTCAGTGAAGACT
This sequence comes from Leuresthes tenuis, assembly GCF_036924035.1. Classification (NCBI taxonomy): domain Eukaryota; kingdom Metazoa; phylum Chordata; class Actinopteri; order Atheriniformes; family Atherinopsidae; genus Leuresthes; species Leuresthes tenuis. The sequence continues at coordinate 415,464 of NW_027325407.1, read as the reverse complement.
TTTCTTTAAACGTTCTTCATAAGGTGACTTTTCTTTAAACGTTCTTCATGAAGTGGCTTTTTTTTAAACGTTCTTCATGAAGTGACTTTTCTTTAAACGTTCTTCATGACGTGACTTTTCTTTAAACGTTCTTCATGAAGTGACTTTTCTTTTAAACGTTCTTCAGTGAAGTGACTTTTCTTTAAACGTTCTTCAGTGAAGTCACTTTTCTTTTAAACGTTCTTCAGTGAAGTGACTTTTCTTTAAACGTTCTTCAGTGAAGTCACTTTTCTTTAAACGTTCTTCATGAAGTGACTTTTCTTTAAACGTTCTTCAGTGAAGTGACTTTTCTTTAAACGTTTTTCATGAGGTGACTTTTCTTTAAACGTTCTTCAGTGAAGTGACTTTTCTTTTAATTTTTCTTCAGTGAAGTGACTTTTCTTTTAAACGTTCTTCAGTGAAGTGACTTTTCTTTAAACGTTCTTCATGAAGTGACTTTTCTTTAAACGTTCTTCATGAAGTGACTTTTCTTTAAACGTTTTCAGTGAAGTGACTTTTCTTTAAACGTTCTTCATGAGGTGACTTTTCTTTTAAACGTTCTTCAGTGAAGATTTTCTTCAAACGTTCTTCAGTGAAGTGACTTTTCTTTAAACGTTCTTCATGACGTGACTTTTCTTTTAAACGTTCTTCAGTGAAGATTTTCTTTAAACGTTCTTCATGAAGTGACTTTTCTTTAACGTTCTTCATGAGGTGACTTTTCTTTTAAACGTTCTTCAGTGAAGATTTTCTTCAAACGTTCTTCAGTGAAGTGACTTTTCTTTAAACGTTTTTCATGAGGTGACTTTCCTTAAACGTTCTTCATGAAGTGACTTTTCTTTAAACGTTCTTCATGAAGTGACTTTTTTTTAAACGTTCTTCATGAAGTGACTTTTCTTTAAACGTTCTTCATGAGGTGACTTTTCTTTAAACGTTCTTCAGTGAAGTGACTTTTCTTTTAATTTTTCTTCAGTGAAGACTTTTCTTTAAACGTTCTTCAGTGAAGATTTTCTTTAAACGTTCTTCAGTGAAGTGACTTTTCTTTAAACGTTCTTCATGAAGTGACTTTTCTTTAAACGTTTTCAGTGAAGTGACTTTTCTTTTAATTTTTCTTCAGTGAAGTGACTTTTCTTTTAATTTTTCTTCAGTGAAGTGACTTTTCTTTAAACGTTCTTCAAGTGACTTTTCTTTAAACGTTCTTCATGAAGTGACTTTTCTTTAAACGTTCTCCATGAAGTGACTTTTCTTTAAACGTTCTTCAGTGAAGACTTTTCTTTAAACGTTCTTCATGAAGTGACTTTTCTTTTAATTTTTCTTCAGTGAAGACTTTTCTTTTATACGTTCTTCAAGTGACTTTTTTTAAACGTTCTTCATGAAGTGACTTTTTTTTAAACGTTCTTCATGAAGTGACTTTTCTTTAAACGTTCTTCATGACGTGACTTTTCTTTAAACGTTCTTCATGAAGTGACTTTTCTTTTAAACGTTCTTCAGTGAAGATTTTCTTTAAACGTTCTTCAGTGAAGTGACTTTTCTTTAAACGTTCTTCAGTGAAGTGACTTTTCTTTAAACGTTCTTCATGAAGGTACTTTTCTTTTAATTTTTCTTCAGTGAAGTGACTTTTCTTTAAACGTTCTTCATGAAGTGACTTTTCTTTAAACGTTCTTCATGAAGTGACTTTTCTTTAAACGTTTTCAGTGAAGTGACTTTTCTTTAAACGTTCTTCATGACGTGACTTTTCTTTTAAACGTTCTTCAGTGAAGATTTTCTTTAAACGTTCTTCATGAAGTGACTTTTCTTTAAACGTTCTTCATGAAGTGACTTTTCTTTAAACGTTCTTCATGAGGTGACTTTTCTTTAAACGTTCTTCAGTGAAGTGACTTTTCTTTTAATTTTTCTTCAGTGAAGACTTTTCTTTAAACGTTCTTCAGTGAAGATTTTCTTTAAACGTTCTTCATGAAGTGACTTTTCTTTAAACGTTCTTCATGAAGTGACTTTTCTTTAAACGTTCTTCAGTGAAGACTTTTCTTTAAACGTTCTTCATAAGGTGACTTTTCTTTAAACGTTCTTCATGAAGTGACTTTTTTTTAAACGTTCTTCATGAAGTGACTTTTCTTTAAACGTTCTTCATGACGTGACTTTTCTTTAAACGTTCTTCATGAAGTGACTTTTCTTTTAAACGTTCTTCAGTGAAGTGACTTTTCTTTAAACGTTCTTCAGTGAAGTCACTTTTCTTTTAAACGTTCTTCAGTGAAGTGACTTTTCTTTAAACGTTCTTCAGTGAAGTCACTTTTCTTTAAACGTTCTTCATGAAGTGACTTTTCTTTAAACGTTCTTCAGTGAAGTGACTTTTCTTTAAACGTTTTTCATGAGGTGACTTTTCTTTAAACGTTCTTCAGTGAAGTGACTTTTCTTTTAATTTTTCTTCAGTGAAGTGACTTTTCTTTTAAACGTTCTTCAGTGAAGTGACTTTTCTTTAAACGTTCTTCAGTGAAGTCACTTTTCTTTTAAACGTTCTCCATGAAGTGACTTTTTTTTAAACGTTCTTCAGTGAAGACTTTTCTTTAAACGTTCTTCATGAAGTGACTTTTCTTTAAACGTTCTCCATGAGGTGACTTTTCTTTAAACGTTCTTCAGTGAAGACTTTTCTTTAAACGTTCTTCATGAAGTGACTTTTCTTTAAACGTTCTCCATGAAGTGACTTTTCTTTAAACGTTCTTCAGTGAAGTGACTTTTCTTTAAACGTTCTTCATGAAGTGACTTTTCTTTAAACGTTTTTCATGAGGTGACTTTTCTTTAAACGTTCTTCATGAAGTGACTTTTCTTTAAACGTTTTTCATGAGGTGACTTTTCTTTAAACGTTCTCCATGAAGTGACTTTTCTTTAAACGTTCTTCAGTGAAGTGACTTTTCTTTAAACGTTCTTCAGTGAAGTGACTTTTCTTTAAACGTTCTTCATGAAGTGACTTTTCTTTAAACATTTTTCATGAGGTGACTTTTCTTAAACGTTCTTCATGAAGTGACTTTTCTTTTAAACGTTTTCAGTGAAGTGACTTTTTTTAAACGTTCTTCATGAAGTGACTAAACGTTCTTCATGACGTGACTTTTCTTTAAACGTTCTTCATGAAGTGACTTTTCTTTAAACGTTCTTCATGAAGTGACTTTTCTTTAAACGTTCTTCATGAAGTGACTTTTCTTTTAATTTTTCTTCAGTGAAGACTTTTCTTTTATACGTTCTTCAAGTGACTTTTTTTAAACATTCTTCAGTGAAGTGACTTTTCTTTTAAACGTTCTTCAGTGAAGTGACTTTTCTTTAAACGTTCTTCATGAAGTGACTTTTTTTTAAACGTTCTTCATGACGTGACTTTTCTTTAAACGTTCTTCATGAAGTGACTTTTCTTTAAACGTTCTTCATGAAGTGACTTTTCTTTAAACGTTCTCCATGAGGTGACTTTTCTTTAAACGTTCTTCAGTGAAGACTTTTCTTTAAACGTTCTTCATGAAGTGACTTTTCTTTTAATTTTTCTTCAGTGAAGACTTTTCTTTTATACGTTCTTCAAGTGACTTTTTTTAAACGTTCTTCATGAAGTGACTTTTTTTTAAACGTTCTTCATGAAGTGACTTTTCTTTTAATAGTTCTTCAGTGAAGTGACTTTTCTTTAAACGTTCTTCAGTGAAGTGACTTTTCTTTAAACGTTCTTCATGAAGTGACTTTTCTTTAAACGTTCTTCATGAAGTGACTTTTCTTTAAACGTTTTCAGTGAAGTGACTTTTCTTTAAACGTTCTTCATGAAGTGACTTTTCTTTAAACGTTCTTCATGAAGTGACTTTTCTTTAAACGTTTTCAGTGAAGTGACTTTTCTTTAAACGTTCTTCATGAGGTGACTTTTCTTTTAAACGTTCTTCAGTGAAGATTTTCTTCAAACGTTCTTCAGTGAAGTGACTTTTCTTTAAACGTTCTTCATGACGTGACTTTTCTTTTAAACGTTCTTCAGTGAAGATTTTCTTTAAACGTTCTTCATGAAGTGACTTTTCTTTAAACGTTCTTCATGAAGTGACTTTTCTTTAAATGTTTTCAGTGAAGTGACTTTTCTTTAAACGTTCTTCATGAAGTGACTTTTCTTTAAACGTTCTTCAGTGAAGTGACTTTTCTTTTAAACGTTCTTCATGAAGTGACTTTTCTTTAAACGTTCTTCATGAAGTGACTTTTCTTTAAACATTCTTCAGTGAAGTGACTTTTCTTTAAACGTTCTTCAGTGAAGTGACTTTTCTTTTAAACGTTCTTCATGAAGTGACTTTTCTTTAAACGTTCTTCATGAAGTGACTTTTCTTTAAACATTCTTCAGTGAAGTGACTTTTCTTTTAAACGTTCTTCATGAAGTGACTTTTCTTTAAACATTCTTCAGTGAAGTGACTTTTCTTTTAAACGTTCTTCATGAAGTGACTTTTCTTTAAACGTTCTTCAGTGAAGTGACTTTTCTTTAAACGTTCTTCATGAAGTGACTTTTTTTAAACGTTCTTCAGTGAAGTGACTTTTCTTTTAAACGTTCTTCATGAAGTGACTTTTCTTTAAACGTTCTTCAGTGAAGTTACTTTTCTTTTAAACGTTCTTCATGAAGTGACTTTTCTTTAGACGTTCTTCATGAAGTGACTTTTCTTTTAAACGTGAGTTGATTTTCTTTTAAACTTCTTCAGTGAAGTGACTTTTCTTTTAAACGTGAGTTGATTTTCTTTTAAACGTTCTTCAGTGAAGACTTTTCTTTAAACGTTCTTCAGTGAAGATTTTCTTTAAACGTTCTTCATGAAGTGACTTTTCTTTAAACGTTTTCAGTGAAGTGACTTTTCTTTAAACGTTCTTCATGAGGTGACTTTTCTTTTAAACGTTCTTCAGTGAAGATTTTCTTTAAACGTTCTTCAGTGAAGTGACTTTTCTTTAAACATTCTTCATGAGGTGACTTTTCTTTAAACGTTCTTCAGTGAAGTGACTTTTCTTTTAATTTTTCTTCAGTGAAGACTTTTCTTTAAACGTTCTTCAGTGAAGATTTTCTTTAAACGTTCTTCATGAAGTGACTTTTCTTTAAACGTTTTCAGTGAAGTGACTTTTCTTTAAACGTTCTTCATGAGGTGACTTTTCTTTTAAACGTTCTTCAGTGAAGTGACTTTTCTTTAAACGTTCTTCATGAAGTGACTTTTCTTTAAACGTTCTTCATGACGTGACTTTTCTTTAAACGTTCTTTCATGAAGTGACTTTTCTTTAAACGTTCTTTCATGAAGTGACTTTTCTTTAAACGTTTTCAGTGAAGTGACTTTTCTTTAAACGTTCTTCATGAAGTGACTTTTCTTTAAACGTTTTCAGTGAAGACTTTTCTTTAAACGTTCTTCATGAAGTGACTTTTCTTTAAACGTTCTTCATGAAGTGACTTTTCTTTAAACGTTCTTCATGAAGTGACTTTTCTTTTAAACGTTCTCCATGAAGTGACTTTTTTTTAAACGTTCTTCAGTGAAGACTTTTCTTTAAACATTCTTCAGTGAAGTGACTTTTCTTTAAACGTTCTTCAGTGAAGTGACTTTTCTTTTAAACGTTCTTCATGAAGTGACTTTTCTTTAAACGTTCTTCATGAAGTGACTTTTCTTTAAACATTCTTCAGTGAAGTGACTTTTCTTTAAACGTTCTTCAGTGAAGTGACTTTTCTTTTAAACGTTCTTCATGAAGTGACTTTTCTTTAAACGTTCTTCATGAAGTGACTTTTCTTTAAACATTCTTCAGTGAAGTGACTTTTCTTTTAAACGTTCTTCATGAAGTGACTTTTCTTTAAACATTCTTCAGTGAAGTGACTTTTCTTTTAAACGTTCTTCATGAAGTGACTTTTCTTTAAACGTTCTTCAGTGAAGTGACTTTTCTTTAAACGTTCTTCATGAAGTGACTTTTTTTAAACGTTCTTCAGTGAAGTGACTTTTCTTTTAAACGTTCTTCATGAAGTGACTTTTCTTTAAACGTTCTTCAGTGAAGTTACTTTTCTTTTAAACGTTCTTCATGAAGTGACTTTTCTTTAGACGTTCTTCATGAAGTGACTTTTCTTTTAAACGTGAGTTGATTTTCTTTTAAACTTCTTCAGTGAAGTGACTTTTCTTTTAAACGTGAGTTGATTTTCTTTTAAACGTTCTTCAGTGAAGACTTTTCTTTAAACGTTCTTCAGTGAAGATTTTCTTTAAACGTTCTTCATGAAGTGACTTTTCTTTAAACGTTTTCAGTGAAGTGACTTTTCTTTAAACGTTCTTCATGAGGTGACTTTTCTTTTAAACGTTCTTCAGTGAAGATTTTCTTTAAACGTTCTTCAGTGAAGTGACTTTTCTTTAAACATTCTTCATGAGGTGACTTTTCTTTAAACGTTCTTCAGTGAAGTGACTTTTCTTTTAATTTTTCTTCAGTGAAGACTTTTCTTTAAACGTTCTTCAGTGAAGATTTTCTTTAAACGTTCTTCATGAAGTGACTTTTCTTTAAACGTTTTCAGTGAAGTGACTTTTCTTTAAACGTTCTTCATGAGGTGACTTTTCTTTTAAACGTTCTTCAGTGAAGTGACTTTTCTTTAAACGTTCTTCATGAAGTGACTTTTCTTTAAACGTTCTTCATGACGTGACTTTTCTTTAAACGTTCTTTCATGAAGTGACTTTTCTTTAAACGTTCTTTCATGAAGTGACTTTTCTTTAAACGTTTTCAGTGAAGTGACTTTTCTTTAAACGTTCTTCATGAAGTGACTTTTCTTTAAACGTTTTCAGTGAAGACTTTTCTTTAAACGTTCTTCAGTGAAGTGACTTTTCTTTTAATTTTTCTTCAGTGAAGACTTTTCTTTAAACGTTCTTCAGTGAAGATTTTCTTTAAACGTTCTTCATGAAGTGACTTTTCTTTAAACGTTTTCAGTGAAGTGACTTTTCTTTAAACGTTCTTCATGAGGTGACTTTTCTTTTAAACGTTCTTCAGTGAAGTGACTTTTCTTTAAACGTTCTTCATGAAGTGACTTTTCTTTAAACGTTCTTCATGACGTGACTTTTCTTTAAACGTTCTTTCATGAAGTGACTTTTCTTTAAACGTTCTTTCATGAAGTGACTTTTCTTTAAACGTTTTCAGTGAAGTGACTTTTCTTTAAACGTTCTTCATGAAGTGACTTTTCTTTAAACGTTTTCAGTGAAGACTTTTCTTTAAACGTTCTTCATGAAGTGACTTTTCTTTAAACGTTCTTGATGAAGTGACTTTTTTTTAAATGTTCATTGAAGACTTTTCTTTAAACGTTCTTCAGTGAAGTGACTTTTCTTTAAACGTTCTTCATGAAGTGACTTTTCTTTAAACGTTCTTCATGAAGTGACTTTTCTTTAAACGTTCTTCATGAAGTGACTTTTTTTTAAATGTTCATTGAAGACTTTTCTTTAAACGTTCTTCAGTGAAGTGACTTTTCTTTAAACGTTCTTCATGAAGTGACTTTTCTTTAAACGTTCTTCATGAAGTGACTTTTCTTTAAACGTTCTTCATGAAGTGACTTTTCTTTAAACGTTCTTCATGAAGTGACTTTTCTTTAAACGTTCTTCAGTGAAGTGACTTTTCTTTAAACGTTCTTCATGAAGTGACTTTTCTTTAAACGTTCTTCATGAAGTGACTTTTCTTTAAACGTTCTTCAGTGAAGACTTTTCTTTAAACGTTCTTCATAAGGTGACTTTTCTTTAAACGTTCTTCATGAAGTGACTTTTTTTTAAACGTTCTTCATGAAGTGACTTTTCTTTAAACGTTCTTCATGACGTGACTTTTCTTTAAACGTTCTTCATGAAGTGACTTTTCTTTTAAACGTTCTTCAGTGAAGTGACTTTTCTTTAAACGTTCTTCAGTGAAGTCACTTTTCTTTTAAACGTTCTTCAGTGAAGTGACTTTTCTTTAAACGTTCTTCAGTGAAGTCACTTTTCTTTAAACGTTCTTCATGAAGTGACTTTTCTTTAAACGTTCTTCAGTGAAGTGACTTTTCTTTAAACGTTTTTCATGAGGTGACTTTTCTTTAAACGTTCTTCAGTGAAGTGACTTTTCTTTTAATTTTTCTTCAGTGAAGTGACTTTTCTTTTAAACGTTCTTCAGTGAAGTGACTTTTCTTTAAACGTTCTTCAGTGAAGTCACTTTTCTTTTAAACGTTCTCCATGAAGTGACTTTTTTTTAAACGTTCTTCAGTGAAGACTTTTCTTTAAACGTTCTTCATGAAGTGACTTTTCTTTAAACGTTCTTCATGAAGTGACTTTTCTTTAAACGTTCTTGATGAAGTGACTTTTTTTTAAATGTTCATTGAAGACTTTTCTTTAAACGTTCTTCAGTGAAGTGACTTTTCTTTAAACGTTCTTCAGTGAAGTGACTTTTCTTTAAACGTTCTTCATGAAGTGACTTTTCTTTAAACGTTCTTCATGAAGTGACTTTTCTTTAAACGTTCTTCATGAAGTGACTTTTCTTTAAACGTTCTTCATGAAGTGACTTTTCTTTAAACGTTCTTCAGTGAAGTGACTTTTCTTTTAAACGTTCTTCATGAAGTGACTTTTCTTTTAAACGTTCTTCAGTGAAGACTTTTCTTTAAACGTTCTTCAGTGAAGTTACTTTTCTTTTAAACGTTCTTCATGAAGTGACTTTTCTTTAGACGTTCTTCATGAAGTGACTTTTCTTTTAAACGTGAGTTGATTTTCTTTTAAACGTTCTTCAGTGAAGTGACTTCTTTTAAACGTGAGTTGATTTTCTTTTAAACGTTCTTCAGTGAAGACCTTTCTTTAAACGTTCTTCATGAAGTGACTTTTCTTTAAACGTTCTTCAGTGAAGTGACTTTTCTTTTAAACGTTCTTCATGAAGTGACTTTTCTTTAAACGTTCTTCATGAAGTGACTTTTCTTTAAACATTCTTCAGTGAAGTGACTTTTCTTTTAATTTTTCTTCAGTGAAGTGACTTTTCTTTAAACGTTCTTCATGAAGTGACTTTTCTTTAAACGTTCTTCATGACGTGACTTTTCTTTAAACGTTCTTCATGAAGTGACTTTTCTTTAAACGTTCTTCAGTGAAGTGACTTTTCTTTAAACATTCTTCAGTGAAGTGACTTTTCTTTAAACGTTCTTCAGTGAAGTGACTTTTCTTTTAAACGTTCTTCATGAAGTGACTTTTCTTTAAACGTTCTTCATGAAGTGACTTTTCTTTAAACGTTCTTGATGAAGTGACTTTTTTTTAAACGTTCTTCATGAAGTGACTTTTCTTTAAACGTTCTTCATGAGGTGACTTTTCTTTAAACGTTCTTCAGTGAAGTGACTTTTCTTTTAATTTTTCTTCAGTGAAGACTTTTCTTTAAACGTTCTTCAGTGAAGATTTTCTTTAAACGTTCTTCATGAAGTGACTTTTCTTTAAACGTTCTTCATGAAGTGACTTTTCTTTAAACGTTCTTCAGTGAAGACTTTTCTTTAAACGTTCTTCATAAGGTGACTTTTCTTTAAACGTTCTTCATGAAGTGACTTTTTTTTAAACGTTCTTCATGAAGTGACTTTTCTTTAAACGTTCTTCATGACGTGACTTTTCTTTAAACGTTCTTCATGAAGTGACTTTTCTTTTAAACGTTCTTCAGTGAAGTGACTTTTCTTTAAACGTTCTTCAGTGAAGTCACTTTTCTTTTAAACGTTCTTCAGTGAAGTGACTTTTCTTTAAACGTTCTTCAGTGAAGTCACTTTTCTTTAAACGTTCTTCATGAAGTGACTTTTCTTTAAACGTTCTTCAGTGAAGTGACTTTTCTTTAAACGTTTTTCATGAGGTGACTTTTCTTTAAACGTTCTTCAGTGAAGTGACTTTTCTTTTAATTTTTCTTCAGTGAAGTGACTTTTCTTTTAAACGTTCTTCAGTGAAGTGACTTTTCTTTAAACGTTCTTCAGTGAAGTCACTTTTCTTTTAAACGTTCTCCATGAAGTGACTTTTTTTTAAACGTTCTTCAGTGAAGACTTTTCTTTAAACGTTCTTCATGAAGTGACTTTTCTTTAAACGTTCTCCATGAGGTGACTTTTCTTTAAACGTTCTTCAGTGAAGACTTTTCTTTAAACGTTCTTCATGAAGTGACTTTTCTTTAAACGTTCTCCATGAAGTGACTTTTCTTTAAACGTTCTTCAGTGAAGTGACTTTTCTTTAAACGTTCTTCATGAAGTGACTTTTCTTTAAACGTTTTTCATGAGGTGACTTTTCTTTAAACGTTCTTCATGAAGTGACTTTTCTTTAAACGTTTTTCATGAGGTGACTTTTCTTTAAACGTTCTCCATGAAGTGACTTTTCTTTAAACGTTCTTCAGTGAAGTGACTTTTCTTTAAACGTTCTTCAGTGAAGTGACTTTTCTTTAAACGTTCTTCATGAAGTGACTTTTCTTTAAACATTTTTCATGAGGTGACTTTTCTTAAACGTTCTTCATGAAGTGACTTTTCTTTTAAACGTTTTCAGTGAAGTGACTTTTTTTAAACGTTCTTCATGAAGTGACTAAACGTTCTTCATGACGTGACTTTTCTTTAAACGTTCTTCATGAAGTGACTTTTCTTTAAACGTTCTTCATGAAGTGACTTTTCTTTAAACGTTCTTCATGAAGTGACTTTTCTTTTAATTTTTCTTCAGTGAAGACTTTTCTTTTATACGTTCTTCAAGTGACTTTTTTTAAACATTCTTCAGTGAAGTGACTTTTCTTTTAAACGTTCTTCAGTGAAGTGACTTTTCTTTAAACGTTCTTCATGAAGTGACTTTTTTTTAAACGTTCTTCATGACGTGACTTTTCTTTAAACGTTCTTCATGAAGTGACTTTTCTTTAAACGTTCTTCATGAAGTGACTTTTCTTTAAACGTTCTCCATGAGGTGACTTTTCTTTAAACGTTCTTCAGTGAAGACTTCTTTAAACGTTCTTCATGAAGTGACTTTTCTTTTAATTTTTCTTCAGTGAAGACTTTTCTTTTATACGTTCTTCAAGTGACTTTTTTTAAACGTTCTTCATGAAGTGACTTTTTTTTAAACGTTCTTCATGAAGTGACTTTTCTTTTAATAGTTCTTCAGTGAAGTGACTTTTCTTTAAACGTTCTTCAGTGAAGTGACTTTTCTTTAAACGTTCTTCATGAAGTGACTTTTCTTTAAACGTTCTTCATGAAGTGACTTTTCTTTAAACGTTTTCAGTGAAGTGACTTTTCTTTAAACGTTCTTCATGAAGTGACTTTTCTTTAAACGTTCTTCATGAAGTGACTTTTCTTTAAACGTTTTCAGTGAAGTGACTTTTCTTTAAACGTTCTTCATGAGGTGACTTTTCTTTTAAACGTTCTTCAGTGAAGATTTTCTTCAAACGTTCTTCAGTGAAGTGACTTTTCTTTAAACGTTCTTCATGACGTGACTTTTCTTTTAAACGTTCTTCAGTGAAGATTTTCTTTAAACGTTCTTCATGAAGTGACTTTTCTTTAAACGTTCTTCATGAAGTGACTTTTCTTTAAATGTTTTCAGTGAAGTGACTTTTCTTTAAACGTTCTTCATGAGGTGACTTTTCTTTTAAACGTTCTTCAGTGAAGATTTTCTTCAAACGTTCTTCAGTGAAGTGACTTTTCTTTAAACGTTCTTCATGACGTGACTTTTCTTTTAAACGTTCTTCAGTGAAGATTTTCTTTAAACGTTCTTCAGTGAAGTGACTTTTCTTTAAACGTTTTTCATGAGGTGACTTTCCTTAAACGTTCTTCATGAAGTGACTTTTCTTTAAACGTTCTTCATGAAGTGACTTTTTTTTAAACGTTCTTCATGAAGTGACTTTTCTTTAAACGTTCTTCATGAGGTGACTTTTCTTTAAACGTTCTTCAGTGAAGTGACTTTTCTTTTAATTTTTCTTCAGTGAAGACTTTTCTTTAAACGTTCTTCAGTGAAGATTTTCTTTAAACGTTCTTCAGTGAAGTGACTTTTCTTTAAACGTTCTTCATGAAGTGACTTTTCTTTAAACGTTCTTCATGAGGTGACTTTTCTTTTAAACGTTCTTCAGTGAAGTGACTTTTCTTTTAATTTTTCTTCAGTGAAGTGACTTTTCTTTAAACGTTCTTCATGAGGTGACTTTTCTTTTAAACGTTCTTCAGTGAAGTGACTTTTCTTTTAATTTTTCTTCAGTGAAGTGACTTTTCTTTTAATTTTTCTTCAGTGAAGTGACTTTTCTTTTAAACGTTCTTCATGAAGTGACTTTTCTTTTAAACGTTCTTCAGTGAAGACTTTTCTTTAAACGTTCTTCAGTGAAGTTACTTTTCTTTTAAACGTTCTTCATGAAGTGACTTTTCTTTAGACGTTCTTCATGAAGTGACTTTTCTTTTAAACGTGAGTTGATTTTCTTTTAAACGTTCTTCAGTGAAGTGACTTCTTTTAAACGTGAGTTGATTTTCTTTTAAACGTTCTTCAGTGAAGACCTTTCTTTAAACGTTCTTCATGAAGTGACTTTTCTTTAAACGTTCTTCAGTGAAGTGACTTTTCTTTTAAACGTTCTTCATGAAGTGACTTTTCTTTAAACGTTCTTCATGAAGTGACTTTTCTTTAAACATTCTTCAGTGAAGTGACTTTTCTTTTAATTTTTCTTCAGTGAAGTGACTTTTCTTTAAACGTTCTTCATGAAGTGACTTTTCTTTAAACGTTCTTCATGACGTGACTTTTCTTTAAACGTTCTTCATGAAGTGACTTTTCTTTAAACGTTCTTCAGTGAAGTGACTTTTCTTTAAACATTCTTCAGTGAAGTGACTTTTCTTTAAACGTTCTTCAGTGAAGTGACTTTTCTTTTAAACGTTCTTCATGAAGTGACTTTTCTTTAAACGTTCTTCATGAAGTGACTTTTCTTTAAACGTTCTTGATGAAGTGACTTTTTTTTAAACGTTCTTCATGAAGTGACTTTTCTTTAAACGTTCTTCATGAGGTGACTTTTCTTTAAACGTTCTTCAGTGAAGTGACTTTTCTTTTAATTTTTCTTCAGTGAAGACTTTTCTTTAAACGTTCTTCAGTGAAGATTTTCTTTAAACGTTCTTCATGAAGTGACTTTTCTTTAAACGTTCTTCATGAAGTGACTTTTCTTTAAACGTTCTTCATGACGTGACTTTTCTTTAAACGTTCTTCATGAAGTGACTTTTCTTTTAAACGTTCTTCAGTGAAGTGACTTTTCTTTAAACGTTCTTCAGTGAAGTCACTTTTCTTTTAAACGTTCTTCAGTGAAGTGACTTTTCTTTAAACGTTCTTCAGTGAAGTCACTTTTCTTTAAACGTTCTTCATGAAGTGACTTTTCTTTAAACGTTCTTCAGTGAAGTGACTTTTCTTTAAACGTTTTTCATGAGGTGACTTTTCTTTAAACGTTCTTCAGTGAAGTGACTTTTCTTTTAATTTTTCTTCAGTGAAGTGACTTTTCTTTTAAACGTTCTTCAGTGAAGTGACTTTTCTTTAAACGTTCTTCAGTGAAGTCACTTTTCTTTTAAACGTTCTCCATGAAGTGACTTTTTTTTAAACGTTCTTCAGTGAAGACTTTTCTTTAAACGTTCTTCATGAAGTGACTTTTCTTTAAACGTTCTCCATGAGGTGACTTTTCTTTAAACGTTCTTCAGTGAAGACTTTTCTTTAAACGTTCTTCATGAAGTGACTTTTCTTTAAACGTTCTCCATGAAGTGACTTTTCTTTAAACGTTCTTCAGTGAAGTGACTTTTCTTTAAACGTTCTTCATGAAGTGACTTTTCTTTAAACGTTTTTCATGAGGTGACTTTTCTTTAAACGTTCTTCATGAAGTGACTTTTCTTTAAACGTTTTTCATGAGGTGACTTTTCTTTAAACGTTCTCCATGAAGTGACTTTTCTTTAAACGTTCTTCAGTGAAGTGACTTTTCTTTAAACGTTCTTCAGTGAAGTGACTTTTCTTTAAACGTTCTTCATGAAGTGACTTTTCTTTAAACATTTTTCATGAGGTGACTTTTCTTAAACGTTCTTCATGAAGTGACTTTTCTTTTAAACGTTTTCAGTGAAGTGACTTTTTTTAAACGTTCTTCATGAAGTGACTAAACGTTCTTCATGACGTGACTTTTCTTTAAACGTTCTTCATGAAGTGACTTTTCTTTAAACGTTCTTCATGAAGTGACTTTTCTTTAAACGTTCTTCATGAAGTGACTTTTCTTTTAAACGTTCTTCAGTGAAGTGACTTTTCTTTAAACGTTCTTCATGAAGTGACTTTTTTTTAAACGTTCTTCATGACGTGACTTTTCTTTAAACGTTCTTCATGAAGTGACTTTTCTTTAAACGTTCTTCATGAAGTGACTTTTCTTTAAACGTTCTCCATGAGGTGACTTTTCTTTAAACGTTCTTCAGTGAAGACTTCTTTAAACGTTCTTCATGAAGTGACTTTTCTTTTAATTTTTCTTCAGTGAAGACTTTTCTTTTATACGTTCTTCAAGTGACTTTTTTTAAACGTTCTTCATGAAGTGACTTTTTTTTAAACGTTCTTCATGAAGTGACTTTTCTTTTAATAGTTCTTCAGTGAAGTGACTTTTCTTTAAACGTTCTTCAGTGAAGTGACTTTTCTTTAAACGTTCTTCATGAAGTGACTTTTCTTTAAACGTTCTTCATGAAGTGACTTTTCTTTAAACGTTTTCAGTGAAGTGACTTTTCTTTAAACGTTCTTCATGAAGTGACTTTTCTTTAAACGTTCTTCATGAAGTGACTTTTCTTTAAACGTTTTCAGTGAAGTGACTTTTCTTTAAACGTTCTTCATGAGGTGACTTTTCTTTTAAACGTTCTTCAGTGAAGATTTTCTTCAAACGTTCTTCAGTGAAGTGACTTTTCTTTAAACGTTCTTCATGACGTGACTTTTCTTTTAAACGTTCTTCAGTGAAGATTTTCTTTAAACGTTCTTCATGAAGTGACTTTTCTTTAAACGTTCTTCATGAAGTGACTTTTCTTTAAATGTTTTCAGTGAAGTGACTTTTCTTTAAACGTTCTTCATGAGGTGACTTTTCTTTTAAACGTTCTTCAGTGAAGATTTTCTTCAAACGTTCTTCAGTGAAGTGACTTTTCTTTAAACGTTCTTCATGACGTGACTTTTCTTTTAAACGTTCTTCAGTGAAGATTTTCTTTAAACGTTCTTCAGTGAAGTGACTTTTCTTTAAACGTTTTTCATGAGGTGACTTTCCTTAAACGTTCTTCATGAAGTGACTTTTCTTTAAACGTTCTTCATGAAGTGACTTTTTTTTAAACGTTCTTCATGAAGTGACTTTTCTTTAAACGTTCTTCATGAGGTGACTTTTCTTTAAACGTTCTTCAGTGAAGTGACTTTTCTTTTAATTTTTCTTCAGTGAAGACTTTTCTTTAAACGTTCTTCAGTGAAGATTTTCTTTAAACGTTCTTCAGTGAAGTGACTTTTCTTTAAACGTTCTTCATGAAGTGACTTTTCTTTAAACGTTCTTCATGAGGTGACTTTTCTTTTAAACGTTCTTCAGTGAAGTGACTTTTCTTTTAATTTTTCTTCAGTGAAGTGACTTTTCTTTAAACGTTCTTCATGAGGTGACTTTTCTTTTAAACGTTCTTCAGTGAAGTGACTTTTCTTTTAATTTTTCTTCAGTGAAGTGACTTTTCTTTTAATTTTTCTTCAGTGAAGTGACTTTTCTTTAAACGTTCTTCAAGTGACTTTTCTTTAAACGTTCTTCATGACGTGACTTTTCTTTAAACGTTCTTCATGAAGTGACTTTTCTTTAAACGTTCTTCAGTGAAGTGACTTTTCTTTAAACGTTCTTCATGAGGTGACTTTTCTTTAAACGTTCTTCAGTGAAGTGACTTTTCTTTAAACGTTCTTCATGAGGTGACTTTTCTTTAAACGTTCTTCAGTGAAGTGACTTTTCTTTAAACGTTCTTCATGAAGTGACTTTTCTTTAAACGTTCTTCAGTGAAGTGACTTTTCTTTGAAACGTTCTTCATGAAGTGACTTTTCTTTAAACGTTCTTCAGTGAAGACTTTTCTTTAAACGTTCTTCATGAAGTGACTTTTCTTTTAATTTTTCTTCAGTGAAGACTTTTCTTTTATACGTTCTTCAAGTGACTTTTTTTAAACGTTCTTCATGAAGTGACTTTTTTTTAAACGTTCTTCATGAAGTGACTTTTCTTTAAACGTTCTTCATGACGTGACTTTTCTTTAAACGTTCTTCATGAAGTGACTTTTCTTTTAAACGTTCTTCAGTGAAGATTTTCTTTAAACGTTCTTCAGTGAAGTGACTTTTCTTTAAACGTTCTTCAGTGAAGTGACTTTTCTTTAAACGTTCTTCATGAAGTGACTTTTCTTTTAATTTTTCTTCAGTGAAGTGACTTTTCTTTGAAACGTTCTTCATGAAGTGACTTTTCTTTAAACGTTCTTCATGAAGTGACTTTTCTTTAAACGTTTTCAGTGAAGTGACTTTTCTTTAAACGTTCTTCATGACGTGACTTTTCTTTTAAACGTTCTTCAGTGAAGATTTTCTTTAAACGTTCTTCATGAAGTGACTTTTCTTTAAACGTTCTTCATGAAGTGACTTTTCTTTAAACGTTTTTCATGAGGTGACTTTTCTTAAACGTTCTTCATGAAGTGACTTTTCTTTAAACGTTCTTCATGAAGTGACTTTTTTTTAAACGTTCTTCATGAAGTGACTTTTCTTTAAACGTTCTTCATGAGGTGACTTTTCTTTAAACGTTCTTCAGTGAAGTGACTTTTCTTTTAATTTTTCTTCAGTGAAGACTTTTCTTTAAACGTTCTTCAGTGAAGATTTTCTTTAAACGTTCTTCAGTGAAGTGACTTTTCTTTAAACGTTCTTCATGAAGTGACTTTTCTTTAAACGTTCTTCATGAAGTGACTTTTCTTTAAACGTTTTCAGTGAAGTGACTTTTCTTTAAACGTTCTTCATGACGTGACTTTTCTTTTAAACGTTCTTCAGTGAAGATTTTCTTTAAACGTTCTTCATGAAGTGACTTTTCTTTAAACGTTCTTCATGAAGTGACTTTTCTTTAAACGTTCTTCATGAGGTGACTTTTCTTTAAACGTTCTTCAGTGAAGTGACTTTTCTTTTAATTTTTCTTCAGTGAAGACTTTTCTTTAAACGTTCTTCAGTGAAGATTTTCTTTAAACGTTTTCAGTGAAGTGACTTTTCTTTAAACGTTCTTCATGAAGTGACTTTTCTTTAAACGTTCTTCATGAAGTGACTTTTCTTTAAACGTTTTCAGTGAAGTGACTTTTCTTTAAACGTTCTTCATGACGTGACTTTTCTTTTAAACGTTCTTCAGTGAAGATTTTCTTTAAACGTTCTTCATGAAGTGACTTTTCTTTAAACGTTCTTCATGAAGTGACTTTTCTTTAAACGTTCTTCATGAGGTGACTTTTCTTTAAACGTTCTTCAGTGAAGTGACTTTTCTTTTAATTTTTCTTCAGTGAAGACTTTTCTTTAAACGTTCTTCAGTGAAGATTTTCTTTAAACGTTTTCAGTGAAGTGACTTTTCTTTAAACGTTCTTCAGTGAAGTGACTTTTCTTTTAAACGTTCTTCATGAAGTGACTTTTCTTTAAACGTTCTTCAGTGAAGACTTTTCTTTAAACGTTCTTCATGAAGTGACTTTTCTTTAAACGTTCTCCATGAAGTGACTTTTCTTTAAACGTTCTTCAGTGAAGTGACTTTTCTTTTAAACGTTCTTCATGAAGTGACTTTTCTTTAAACGTTCTTCAGTGAAGTTACTTTTCTTTTAAACGTTCTTCATGAAGTGACTTTTCTTTAGACGTTCTTCATGAAGTGACTTTTCTTTTAAACGTGAGTTGATTTTCTTTTAAACTTCTTCAGTGAAGTGACTTTTCTTTTAAACGTGAGTTGATTTTCTTTTAAACGTTCTTCAGTGAAGACTTTTCTTTAAACGTTCTTCAGTGAAGATTTTCTTTAAACGTTCTTCATGAAGTGACTTTTCTTTAAACGTTTTCAGTGAAGTGACTTTTCTTTAAACGTTCTTCATGAGGTGACTTTTCTTTTAAACGTTCTTCAGTGAAGATTTTCTTTAAACGTTCTTCAGTGAAGTGACTTTTCTTTAAACGTTCTTCATGAGGTGACTTTTCTTTAAACGTTCTTCAGTGAAGTGACTTTTCTTTTAATTTTTCTTCAGTGAAGACTTTTCTTTAAACGTTCTTCAGTGAAGATTTTCTTTAAACGTTCTTCATGAAGTGACTTTTCTTTAAACGTTTTCAGTGAAGTGACTTTTCTTTAAACGTTCTTCATGAGGTGACTTTTCTTTTAAACGTTCTTCAGTGAAGTGACTTTTCTTTAAACGTTCTTCATGAAGTGACTTTTCTTTATAAACGTTCTTCATGACGTGACTTTTCTTTAAACGTTCTTTCATGAAGTGACTTTTCTTTAAACGTTCTTTCATGAAGTGACTTTTCTTTAAACGTTTTCAGTGAAGTGACTTTTCTTTAAACGTTCTTCATGAAGTGACTTTTCTTTAAACGTTTTCAGTGAAGACTTTTCTTTAAACGTTCTTCATGAAGTGACTTTTCTTTAAACGTTCTTCATGAAGTGACTTTTCTTTTAAACGTTCTTCAGTGAAGATTTTCTTTAAACGTTCTTCAGTGAAGTGACTTTTCTTTAAACGTTTTCAGTGAAGACTTTTCTTTAAACGTTCTTCATGAGGTGACTTTTCTTTAAACGTTCTTCATGAAGTGACTTTTCTTTTAATTTTTCTTCAGTGAAGTGACTTTTCTTTGAAACGTTCTTCATGAAGTGACTTTTCTTTAAACGTTTTCAGTGAAGTGACTTTTCTTTAAACGTTCTTCATGACGTGACTTTTCTTTTAAACGTTCTTCAGTGAAGATTTTCTTTAAACGTTCTTCATGAAGTGACTTTTCTTTAAACGTTCTTCATGAAGTGACTTTTCTTTAAACGTTTTTCATGAGGTGACTTTTCTTAAACGTTCTTCATGAAGTGACTTTTCTTTAAACGTTCTTCATGAAGTGACTTTTTTTTAAACGTTCTTCATGAAGTGACTTTTCTTTAAACGTTCTTCATGAGGTGACTTTTCTTTAAACGTTCTTCAGTGAAGTGACTTTTCTTTTAATTTTTCTTCAGTGAAGACTTTTCTTTAAACGTTCTTCAGTGAAGATTTTCTTTAAACGTTCTTCAGTGAAGTGACTTTTCTTTAAACGTTCTTCATGAAGTGACTTTTCTTTAAACGTTCTTCATGAAGTGACTTTTCTTTAAACGTTTTCAGTGAAGTGACTTTTCTTTAAACGTTCTTCATGACGTGACTTTTCTTTTAAACGTTCTTCAGTGAAGATTTTCTTTAAACGTTCTTCATGAAGTGACTTTTCTTTAAACGTTCTTCATGAAGTGACTTTTCTTTAAACGTTCTTCATGAGGTGACTTTTCTTTAAACGTTCTTCAGTGAAGTGACTTTTCTTTTAATTTTTCTTCAGTGAAGACTTTTCTTTAAACGTTCTTCAGTGAAGATTTTCTTTAAACGTTTTCAGTGAAGTGACTTTTCTTTAAACGTTCTTCATGAAGTGACTTTTCTTTAAACGTTCTTCATGAAGTGACTTTTCTTTAAACGTTTTCAGTGAAGTGACTTTTCTTTAAACGTTCTTCATGACGTGACTTTTCTTTTAAACGTTCTTCAGTGAAGATTTTCTTTAAACGTTCTTCATGAAGTGACTTTTCTTTAAACGTTCTTCATGAAGTGACTTTTCTTTAAACGTTCTTCATGAGGTGACTTTTCTTTAAACGTTCTTCAGTGAAGTGACTTTTCTTTTAATTTTTCTTCAGTGAAGACTTTTCTTTAAACGTTCTTCAGTGAAGATTTTCTTTAAACGTTTTCAGTGAAGTGACTTTTCTTTAAACGTTCTTCAGTGAAGTGACTTTTCTTTTAAACGTTCTTCATGAAGTGACTTTTCTTTAAACGTTCTTCAGTGAAGACTTTTCTTTAAACGTTCTTCATGAAGTGACTTTTCTTTAAACGTTCTCCATGAAGTGACTTTTCTTTAAACGTTCTTCAGTGAAGTGACTTTTCTTTTAAACGTTCTTCATGAAGTGACTTTTCTTTAAACGTTCTTCAGTGAAGTTACTTTTCTTTTAAACGTTCTTCATGAAGTGACTTTTCTTTAGACGTTCTTCATGAAGTGACTTTTCTTTTAAACGTGAGTTGATTTTCTTTTAAACTTCTTCAGTGAAGTGACTTTTCTTTTAAACGTGAGTTGATTTTCTTTTAAACGTTCTTCAGTGAAGACTTTTCTTTAAACGTTCTTCAGTGAAGATTTTCTTTAAACGTTCTTCATGAAGTGACTTTTCTTTAAACGTTTTCAGTGAAGTGACTTTTCTTTAAACGTTCTTCATGAGGTGACTTTTCTTTTAAACGTTCTTCAGTGAAGATTTTCTTTAAACGTTCTTCAGTGAAGTGACTTTTCTTTAAACGTTCTTCATGAGGTGACTTTTCTTTAAACGTTCTTCAGTGAAGTGACTTTTCTTTTAATTTTTCTTCAGTGAAGACTTTTCTTTAAACGTTCTTCAGTGAAGATTTTCTTTAAACGTTCTTCATGAAGTGACTTTTCTTTAAACGTTTTCAGTGAAGTGACTTTTCTTTAAACGTTCTTCATGAGGTGACTTTTCTTTTAAACGTTCTTCAGTGAAGTGACTTTTCTTTAAACGTTCTTCATGAAGTGACTTTTCTTTAAACGTTCTTCATGACGTGACTTTTCTTTAAACGTTCTTTCATGAAGTGACTTTTCTTTAAACGTTCTTTCATGAAGTGACTTTTCTTTAAACGTTTTCAGTGAAGTGACTTTTCTTTAAACGTTCTTCATGAAGTGACTTTTCTTTAAACGTTTTCAGTGAAGACTTTTCTTTAAACGTTCTTCATGAAGTGACTTTTCTTTAAACGTTCTTCATGAAGTGACTTTTCTTTAAACGTTCTTCATGAAGTGACTTTTCTTTTAAACGTTCTTCAGTGAAGATTTTCTTTAAACGTTCTTCAGTGAAGTGACTTTTCTTTAAACGTTCTTCATGAAGTTACTTTTCTTTTAATTTTTCTTCAGTGAAGTGACTTTTCTTTAAACGTTCTTCATGAAGTGACATTTCTTTTAAACGTTCTTCAGTGAAGACTTTTCTTTAAACGTTCTTCATGAAGTGACTTTTCTTTAAACGTTCTTCAGTGAAGTCACTTTTCTTTTAAACGTTCTTCAGTGAAGTGACTTTTCTTTAAACGTTCTTCAGTGAAGTCACTTTTCTTTAAACGTTCTTCATGAAGTGACTTTTCTTTAAACGTTTTTCATGAGGTGACTTTTCTTTAAACGTTCTTCAGTGAAGTGACTTTTCTTTTAATTTTTCTTCAGTGAAGTGACTTTTCTTTAAACGTTCTTCAGTGAAGTCACTTTTCTTTTAAACGTTCTTCAGTGAAGTGACTTTTCTTTTAATTTTTCTTCAGTGAAGTGACTTTTCTTTAAACGTTCTTCATGAAGTGACTTTTCTTTTAAACGTTCTTCAGTGAAGTGACTTTTCTTTAAACGTTCTTCAGTGAAGTCACTTTTCTTTTAAACGTTCTTCAGTGAAGTGACTTTTCTTTAAACGTTTTCAGTGAAGTGACTTTTCTTTAAACGTTCTTCAGTGAAGTGACTTTTCTTTTATACGTTCTTCAAGTGAATTTTTTGTAAACGTTCTTCATGAATGACTTTTTTTTAAACGTTCTTCATGAAGTGACTTTTCTTTAAACGTTCTTCATGAAGTGACTTTTCTTTTAAACGTTCTTCAGTGAAGATTTTCTTTAAACGTTCTTCAGTGAAGTGACTTAAACGTTTTTCATGAGGTGACTTTTCTTAAACGTTCTTCATGAAGTGACTTTTCTTTAAACGTTCTTCATGAAGTGACTTTTCTTTAAACGTTTTTCATGAGGTGACTTTTCTTAAACGTTCTTCATGAAGTGACTTTTCTTTAAACGTTCTTCATGAGGTGACTTTTCTTTAAACGTTCTTGATGAAGTGACTTTTTTTTAAACGTTCTTCATGAAGTGACTTTTCTTTAAACGTTCTTCATGAGGTGACTTTTCTTTAAACGTTCTTGATGAAGTGACTTTTTTTTAAACGTTCTTCATGAAGTGACTTTTCTTTAAACGTTCTTCATGAGGTGACTTTTCTTTAAACGTTCTTCAGTGAAGTGACTTTTCTTTTAATTTTTCTTCAGTGAAGACTTTTCTTTAAACGTTCTTCAGTGAAGATTTTCTTTAAACGTTCTTCATGAAGTGACTTTTCTTTAAACGTTCTTCATGAAGTGACTTTTCTTTAAACGTTCTTCAGTGAAGACTTTTCTTTAAACGTTCTTCATAAGGTGACTTTTCTTTAAACGTTCTTCATGAAGTGGCTTTTTTTTAAACGTTCTTCATGAAGTGACTTTTCTTTAAACGTTCTTCATGACGTGACTTTTCTTTAAACGTTCTTCATGAAGTGACTTTTCTTTTAAACGTTCTTCAGTGAAGTGACTTTTCTTTAAACGTTCTTCAGTGAAGTCACTTTTCTTTTAAACGTTCTTCAGTGAAGTGACTTTTCTTTAAACGTTCTTCAGTGAAGTCACTTTTCTTTAAACGTTCTTCATGAAGTGACTTTTCTTTAAACGTTCTTCAGTGAAGTGACTTTTCTTTAAACGTTTTTCATGAGGTGACTTTTCTTTAAACGTTCTTCAGTGAAGTGACTTTTCTTTTAATTTTTCTTCAGTGAAGTGACTTTTCTTTTAAACGTTCTTCAGTGAAGTGACTTTTCTTTAAACGTTCTTCATGAAGTGACTTTTCTTTAAACGTTCTTCATGAAGTGACTTTTCTTTAAACGTTTTCAGTGAAGTGACTTTTCTTTAAACGTTCTTCATGAGGTGACTTTTCTTTTAAACGTTCTTCAGTGAAGATTTTCTTCAAACGTTCTTCAGTGAAGTGACTTTTCTTTAAACGTTCTTCATGACGTGACTTTTCTTTTAAACGTTCTTCAGTGAAGATTTTCTTTAAACGTTTTTCATGAGGTGACTTTCCTTAAACGTTCTTCATGAAGTGACTTTTCTTTAAACGTTCTTCATGAAGTGACTTTTTTTTAAACGTTCTTCATGAAGTGACTTTTCTTTAAACGTTCTTCATGAGGTGACTTTTCTTTAAACGTTCTTCAGTGAAGTGACTTTTCTTTTAATTTTTCTTCAGTGAAGACTTTTCTTTAAACGTTCTTCAGTGAAGATTTTCTTTAAACGTTCTTCAGTGAAGTGACTTTTCTTTAAACGTTCTTCATGAAGTGACTTTTCTTTAAACGTTTTCAGTGAAGTGACTTTTCTTTTAATTTTTCTTCAGTGAAGTGACTTTTCTTTTAATTTTTCTTCAGTGAAGTGACTTTTCTTTAAACGTTCTTCAAGTGACTTTTCTTTAAACGTTCTTCATGAAGTGACTTTTCTTTAAACGTTCTCCATGAAGTGACTTTTCTTTAAACGTTCTTCAGTGAAGACTTTTCTTTAAACGTTCTTCATGAAGTGACTTTTCTTTTAATTTTTCTTCAGTGAAGACTTTTCTTTTATACGTTCTTCAAGTGACTTTTTTTAAACGTTCTTCATGAAGTGACTTTTTTTTAAACGTTCTTCATGAAGTGACTTTTCTTTAAACGTTCTTCATGACGTGACTTTTCTTTAAACGTTCTTCATGAAGTGACTTTTCTTTTAAACGTTCTTCAGTGAAGATTTTCTTTAAACGTTCTTCAGTGAAGTGACTTTTCTTTAAACGTTCTTCAGTGAAGTGACTTTTCTTTAAACGTTCTTCATGAAGTGACTTTTCTTTTAATTTTTCTTCAGTGAAGTGACTTTTCTTTAAACGTTCTTCATGAAGTGACTTTTCTTTAAACGTTCTTCATGAAGTGACTTTTCTTTAAACGTTTTCAGTGAAGTGACTTTTCTTTAAACATTCTTCATGACGTGACTTTTCTTTTAAACGTTCTTCAGTGAAGATTTTCTTTAAACGTTCTTCATGAAGTGACTTTTCTTTAAACGTTCTTCATGAAGTGACTTTTCTTTAAACGTTCTTCATGAGGTGACTTTTCTTTAAACGTTCTTCAGTGAAGTGACTTTTCTTTTAATTTTTCTTCAGTGAAGACTTTTCTTTAAACGTTCTTCAGTGAAGATTTTCTTTAAACGTTCTTCAGTGAAGTGACTTTTCTTTAAACGTTCTTCATGAAGTGACTTTTCTTTAAACGTTTTCAGTGAAGTGACTTTTCTTTAAACGTTCTTCAGTGAAGTGACTTTTCTTTTAAACGTTCTTCATGAAGTGACTTTTCTTTAAACGTTCTTCAGTGAAGACTTTTCTTTAAACGTTCTTCATGAAGTGACTTTTCTTTAAACGTTCTCCATGAAGTGACTTTTCTTTAAACGTTCTTCAGTGAAGTGACTTTTCTTTTAAACGTTCTTCATGAAGTGACTTTTCTTTAAACGTTCTTCAGTGAAGTTACTTTTCTTTTAAACGTTCTTCATGAAGTGACTTTTCTTTAGACGTTCTTCAGTGAAGTCACTTTTCTTTAAACGTTCTTCAGTGAAGACTTTTCTTTAAACGTTCTTCATGAAGTGACTTTTCTTTTAATTTTTCTTCAGTGAAGACTTTTCTTTTATACGTTCTTCATGAAGTGACTTTTCTTTTAAACGTTCTTCAGTGAAGTGACTTTTCTTTAAACGTTTTCAGTGAAGTCACTTTTCTTTTAATTTTTCTTCAGTGAAGTGACTTTTCTTTTAAACTTTCTTCAGTGAAGTGACTTTTCTTTAAACGTTCTTCAGTGAAGTGACTTTTCTTTTAAACGTTCTTCAGTGAAGTGACTTTTCTTTAAACGTTCTTCAGTGAAGTCACTTTTCTTTAAACGTTATTCATGAAGTCACTTTTCTTTAAACGTTCTTCAGTGAAGTGACTTTTCTTTAAACGTTTTTCATGAGGTGACTTTTCTTTAAACGTTCTTCAGTGAAGTGACTTTTCTTTTAATTTTTCTTCAGTGAAGTGACTTTTCTTTAAACGTTCTTCATGAAGTGACTTTTCTTTTAAACGTTCTTCAGTGAAGTGACTTTTCTTTAAACGTTCTTCAGTGAAGTCACTTTTCTTTTAAACGTTCTTCATGAAGTGACTTTTCTTTAAACGTTCTTCATGAAGTGACTTTTCTTTTAATTTTTCTTCAGTGAAGACTTTTCTTTTATACGTTCTTCAAGTGACTTTTTTTAAACATTCTTCAGTGAAGTGACTTTTCTTTTAAACGTTCTTCAGTGAAGTGACTTTTCTTTAAACGTTCTTCATGAAGTGACTTTTTTTTAAACGTTCTTCATGACGTGACTTTTCTTTAAACGTTCTTCATGAAGTGACTTTTCTTTAAACGTTCTTCATGAAGTGACTTTTCTTTAAACGTTCTCCATGAGGTGACTTTTCTTTAAACGTTTTTCATGAGGTGACTTTTCTTTAAACGTTCTTCATGAAGTGACTTTTCTTTTAATTTTTCTTCAGTGAAGACTTTTCTTTTATACGTTCTTCAAGTGACTTTTTTTAAACGTTCTTCATGAGGTGACTTTTTTTTAAACGTTCTTCATGAAGTGACTTTTCTTTTAATAGTTCTTCAGTGAAGTGACTTTTCTTTAAACGTTTTCAGTGAAGTGACTTTTCTTTAAACGTTCTTCATGAGGTGACTTTTCTTTTAAACGTTCTTCAGTGAAGATTTTCTTCAAACGTTCTTCAGTGAAGTGACTTTTCTTTAAAGTTCTTCATGACGTGACTTTTCTTTTAAACGTTCTTCAGTGAAGATTTTCTTTAAACGTTCTTCATGAAGTGACTTTTCTTTAAACGTTCTTCATGAAGTGACTTTTCTTTAAACGTTTTTCATGAGGTGACTTTTCTTAAACGTTCTTCATGAAGTGACTTTTCTTTAAACGTTCTTCATGAAGTGACTTTTTTTTAAACGTTCTTCATGAAGTGACTTTTCTTTAAACGTTCTTCATGAGGTGACTTTTCTTTAAACGTTCTTCAGTGAAGTGACTTTTCTTTTCATTTTTCTTCAGTGAAGACTTTTCTTTAAACGTTCTTCAGTGAAGATTTTCTTTAAACGTTCTTCAGTGAAGTGACTTTTCTTTAAACGTTCTTCATGAAGTGACTTTTCTTTAAACGTTTTCAGTGAAGTGACTTTTCTTTAAACGTTCTTCATGAGGTGACTTTTCTTTTAAACGTTCTTCAGTGAAGTGACTTTTCTTTTAATTTTTCTTCAGTGAAGTGACTTTTCTTTTAATTTTTCTTCAGTGAAGTGACTTTTCTTTAAACGTTCTTCATGAAGTGACTTTTCTTTTAAACGTTCTTCAGTGAAGTGACTTTTCTTTAAACGTTCTTCAGTGAAGATTTTCTTTAAACGTTCTTCAGTGAAGTGACTTAAACGTTTTTCATGAGATGACTTTTCTTAAACGTTCTTCATGAAGTGACTTTTCTTTAAACGTTCTTCATGAAGTGACTTTTCTTTAAACGTTTTTCATGAGGTGACTTTTCTTAAACGTTCTTCATGAAGTGACTTTTCTTTAAACGTTCTTCATGAAGTGACTTTTCTTTAAACGTTCTTCATGAAGTGACTTTTCTTTTAATTTTTCTTCAGTGAAGACTTTTCTTTTATACGTTCTTCAAGTGACTTTTTTTATACGTTCTTCAAGTGACTTTTTTTAAACGTTCTTCAGTGAAGATTTTCTTCAAACGTTCTTCAGTGAAGTGACTTTTCTTTAAACGTTCTTCATGACGTGACTTTTCTTTTAAACGTTCTTCAGTGAAGATTTTCTTTAAACGTTCTTCATGAAGTGACTTTTCTTTAAACGTTCTTCATGAAGTGACTTTTCTTTAAACGTTTTTCATGAGGTGACTTTTCTTAAACGTTCTTCATGAAGTGACTTTTCTTTAAACGTTCTTCATGAAGTGACTTTTTTTTAAACGTTCTTCATGAAGTGACTTTTCTTTAAACGTTCTTCAGTGAAGTGACTTTTCTTTTAATTTTTCTTCAGTGAAGACTTTTCTTTAAACGTTCTTCAGTGAAGATTTTCTTTAAACGTTCTTCAGTGAAGTGACTTTTCTTTAAACGTTCTTCATGAAGTGACTTTTCTTTAAACGTTTTCAGTGAAGTGACTTTTCTTTAAACGTTCTTCATGAGGTGACTTTTCTTTTAAACGTTCTTCAGTGAAGTGACTTTTCTTTTAATTTTTCTTCAGTGAAGTGACTTTTCTTTTAATTTTTCTTCAGTGAAGTGACTTTTCTTTAAACGTTCTTCATGAAGTGACTTTTCTTTTAAACGTTCTTCAGTGAAGTGACTTTTCTTTAAACGTTCTTCATGAAGTGACTTTTCTTTAAACATTTTTCATGAGGTGACTTTTCTTTAAACATTTTTCATGAGGTGACTTTTCTTAAACGTTCTTCATGAAGTGACTTTTCTTTTAAACGTTTTCAGTGAAGTGACTTTTTTTAAACGTTCTTCATGACGTGACTTTTCTTTAAACGTTCTTCATGAAGTGACTTTTCTTTAAACGTTCTTCATGAAGTGACTTTTCTTTAAACGTTCTTCATGAAGTGACTTTTCTTTTAATTTTTCTTCAGTGAAGACTTTTCTTTTATACGTTCTTCAAGTGACTTTTTTTAAACATTCTTCAGTGAAGTGACTTTTCTTTTAAACGTTCTTCAGTGAAGTGACTTTTCTTTAAACGTTCTTCATGAAGTGACTTTTTTTTAAACGTTCTTCATGACGTGACTTTTCTTTAAACGTTCTTCATGAAGTGACTTTTCTTTAAACGTTCTTCATGAAGTGACTTTTCTTTAAACGTTCTCCATGAGGTGACTTTTCTTTAAACGTTTTTCATGAGGTGACTTTTCTTTAAACGTTCTTCATGAAGTGACTTTTCTTTTAATTTTTCTTCAGTGAAGACTTTTCTTTTATACGTTCTTCAAGTGACTTTTTTTAAACGTTCTTCATGAGGTGACTTTTTTTTAAACGTTCTTCATGAAGTGACTTTTCTTTTAATAGTTCTTCAGTGAAGTGACTTTTCTTTAAACGTTTTCAGTGAAGTGACTTTTCTTTAAACGTTCTTCATGAGGTGACTTTTCTTTTAAACGTTCTTCAGTGAAGATTTTCTTCAAACGTTCTTCAGTGAAGTGACTTTTCTTTAAACGTTCTTCATGACGTGACTTTTCTTTTAAACGTTCTTCAGTGAAGATTTTCTTTAAACGTTCTTCATGAAGTGACTTTTCTTTAAACGTTCTTCATGAAGTGACTTTTCTTTAAACGTTTTTCATGAGGTGACTTTTCTTAAACGTTCTTCATGAAGTGACTTTTCTTTAAACGTTCTTCATGAAGTGACTTTTTTTTAAACGTTCTTCATGAAGTGACTTTTCTTTAAACGTTCTTCATGAGGTGACTTTTCTTTAAACGTTCTTCAGTGAAGTGACTTTTCTTTTCATTTTTCTTCAGTGAAGACTTTTCTTTAAACGTTCTTCAGTGAAGATTTTCTTTAAACGTTCTTCAGTGAAGTGACTTTTCTTTAAACGTTCTTCATGAAGTGACTTTTCTTTAAACGTTTTCAGTGAAGTGACTTTTCTTTAAACGTTCTTCATGAGGTGACTTTTCTTTTAAACGTTCTTCAGTGAAGTGACTTTTCTTTTAATTTTTCTTCAGTGAAGTGACTTTTCTTTTAATTTTTCTTCAGTGAAGTGACTTTTCTTTAAACGTTCTTCATGAAGTGACTTTTCTTTTAAACGTTCTTCAGTGAAGTGACTTTTCTTTAAACGTTCTTCAGTGAAGTCACTTTTCTTAAAACGTTCTTCAGTGAAGTGACTTTTCTTTTAATTTTTCTTCAGTGAAGACTTTTCTTTAAACGTTCTTCAGTGAAGTCACTTTTCTTTAAACGTTCTTCATGAAGTGACTTTTCTTTAAACGTTCTTCAGTGAAGTGACTTTTCTTTAAACGTTTTTCATGAGGTGACTTTTCTTTAAACGTTCTTCAGTGAAGTGACTTTTCTTTTAATTTTTCTTCAGTGAAGACTTTTCTTTAAACGTTCTTCAGTGAAGATTTTCTTTAAACGTTCTTCATGAAGTGACTTTTCTTTAAACGTTTTCAGTGAAGTGACTTTTCTTTAAACGTTCTTCATGAGGTGACTTTTCTTTTAAACGTTCTTCAGTGAAGTGACTTTTCTTTAAACGTTCTTCATGAAGTGACTTTTCTTTAAACGTTCTTCATGACGTGACTTTTCTTTAAACGTTCTTTCATGAAGTGACTTTTCTTTAAACGTTCTTTCATGAAGTGACTTTTCTTTAAACGTTCTTTCATGAAGTGACTTTTCTTTAAACGTTCTTTCATGAAGTGACTTTTCTTTAAACGTTTTCAGTGAAGTGACTTTTCTTTAAACGTTCTTCATGAGGTGACTTTTCTTTTAAACGTTCTTCAGTGAAGATTTTCTTCAAACGTTCTTCAGTGAAGTGACTTTTCTTTAAACGTTCTTCATGACGTGACTTTTCTTTTAAACGTTCTTCAGTGAAGATTTTCTTTAAACGTTCTTCAGTGAAGTGACTTTTCTTTAAACGTTCTTCATGAGGTGACTTTTCTTTAAACGTTCTTCAGTGAAGTGACTTTTCTTTTAATTTTTCTTCAGTGAAGACTTTTCTTTAAACGTTCTTCAGTGAAGATTTTCTTTAAACGTTCTTCAGTGAAGTGACTTTTCTTTAAACGTTCTTCATGAAGTGACTTTTCTTTAAACGTTTTCAGTGAAGTGACTTTTCTTTAAACGTTCTTCATGAGGTGACTTTTCTTTTAAACGTTCTTCAGTGAAGTGACTTTTCTTTTAATTTTTCTTCAGTGAAGTGACTTTTCTTTTAATTTTTCTTCAGTGAAGTGACTTTTCTTTAAACGTTCTTCAAGTGACTTTTCTTTAAACGTTCTTCATGACGTGACTTTTCTTTAAACGTTCTTCATGAAGTGACTTTTCTTTAAACGTTCTTCAGTGAAGTGACTTTTCTTTAAACGTTCTTCATGAGGTGACTTTTCTTTAAACGTTCTTCATGAGGTGACTTTTCTTTAAACGTTCTTCAGTGAAGTGACTTTTCTTTAAACGTTCTACATGAGGTGACTTTTCTTTAAACGTTCTTCAGTGAAGTGACTTTTCTTTAAACGTTCTTCATGAAGTGACTTTTCTTTAAACGTTCTCCATGAAGTGACTTTTCTTTAAACGTTCTTCAGTGAAGACTTTTCTTTAAACGTTCTTCATGAAGTGACTTTTCTTTTAATTTTTCTTCAGTGAAGACTTTTCTTTTATACGTTCTTCAAGTGACTTTTTTTAAACGTTCTTCATGAAGTGACTTTTTTTTAAACGTTCTTCATGAAGTGACTTTTCTTTAAACGTTCTTCATGACGTGACTTTTCTTTAAACGTTCTTCATGAAGTGACTTTTCTTTTAAACGTTCTTCAGTGAAGATTTTCTTTAAACGTTCTTCAGTGAAGTGACTTTTCTTTAAACGTTCTTCAGTGAAGTGACTTTTCTTTAAACGTTCTTCATGAAGTGACTTTTCTTTTAATTTTTCTTCAGTGAAGTGACTTTTCTTTAAACGTTCTTCATGAAGTGACTTTTCTTTAAACGTTCTTCATGAAGTGACTTTTCTTTAAACGTTTTCAGTGAAGTGACTTTTCTTTAAACGTTCTTCATGACGTGACTTTTCTTTTAAACGTTCTTCAGTGAAGATTTTCTTTAAACGTTCTTCATGAAGTGACTTTTCTTTAAACGTTCTTCATGAAGTGACTTTTCTTTAAACGTTTTTCATGAGGTGACTTTTCTTAAACGTTCTTCATGAAGTGACTTTTCTTTAAACGTTCTTCATGAAGTGACTTTTTTTTAAACGTTCTTCATGAAGTGACTTTTCTTTAAACGTTCTTCATGAGGTGACTTTTCTTTAAACGTTCTTCAGTGAAGTGACTTTTCTTTTAATTTTTCTTCAGTGAAGACTTTTCTTTAAACGTTCTTCAGTGAAGATTTTCTTTAAACGTTCTTCAGTGAAGTGACTTTTCTTTAAACGTTCTTCATGAAGTGACTTTTCTTTAAACGTTTTCAGTGAAGTGACTTTTCTTTAAACGTTCTTCATGAGGTGACTTTTCTTTTAAACGTTCTTCAGTGAAGATTTTCTTTAAACGTTCTTCAGTGAAGTGACTTTTCTTTAAACGTTCTTCATGAAGTGACTTTTCTTTTAATTTTTCTTCAGTGAAGTGACTTTTCTTTAAACGTTCTTCATGAAGTGACTTTTCTTTAAACGTTCTTCATGACGTGACTTTTCTTTAAACGTTCTTCATGAAGTGACTTTTCTTTAAACGTTCTTCAGTGAAGTGACTTTTCTTTAAACGTTCTTCATGAAGTGACTTTTCTTTAAACGTTCTTCATGAGGTGACTTTTCTTTAAACGTTCTTCAGTGAAGTGACTTTTCTTTAAACGTTCTTCATGAAGTGACTTTTCTTTAAACGTTCTCCATGAAGTGACTTTTCTTTAAACGTTCTTCAGTGAAGACTTTTCTTTAAACGTTCTTCATGAAGTGACTTTTCTTTAAACGTTCTCCATGAGGTGACTTTTCTTTAAACGTTCTTCAGTGAAGACTTTTCTTTAAACGTTCTTCATGAAGTGACTTTTCTTTTAATTTTTCTTCAGTGAAGACTTTTCTTTTATACGTTCTTCATGAAGTGACTTTTCTTTTAAACGTTCTTCAGTGAAGTGACTTTTCTTTAAACGTTTTCAGTGAAGTCACTTTTCTTTTAATTTTTCTTCAGTGAAGTGACTTTTCTTTTAAACTTTCTTCAGTGAAGTGACTTTTCTTTAAACGTTTTTCAGTGAAGTCACTTTTCTTTTAAACGTTCTTCAGTGAAGTGACTTTTCTTTAAACGTTCTTCAGTGAAGTCACTTTTCTTTAAACGTTATTCATGAAGTCACTTTTCTTTAAACGTTCTTCAGTGAAGTGACTTTTCTTTAAACGTTTTTCATGAGGTGACTTTTCTTTAAACGTTCTTCAGTGAAGTGACTTTTCTTTTAATTTTTCTTCAGTGAAGTGACTTTTCTTTAAACGTTCTTCATGAAGTGACTTTTCTTTTAAACGTTCTTCAGTGAAGTGACTTTTCTTTAAACGTTCTTCAGTGAAGTCACTTTTCTTTTAAACGTTCTTCATGAAGTGACTTTTCTTTAAACGTTCTTCAGTGAAGTGACTTTTCTTTTATACGTTCTTCAAGTGACTTTTTTTAAACGTTCTTCATGAAGTGACTTTTCTTTAAACGTTCTTCATGACGTGACTTTTCTTTAAACGTTCTTCATGAAGTGACTTTTCTTTTAAACGTTCTTCAGTGAAGTGACTTTTCTTTAAACGTTCTTCAGTGAAGATTTTCTTTAAACGTTCTTCAGTGAAGTGACTTAAACGTTTTTCATGAGATGACTTTTCTTAAACGTTCTTCATGAAGTGACTTTTCTTTAAACGTTCTTCATGAAGTGACTTTTCTTTAAACGTTTTTCATGAGGTGACTTTTCTTAAACGTTCTTCATGAAGTGACTTTTCTTTAAACGTTCTTCATGAAGTGACTTTTCTTTAAACGTTCTTCATGAAGTGACTTTTCTTTAAACGTTCTTGATGAAGTGACTTTTTTTTAAATGTTCATTGAAGACTTTTCTTTAAACGTTCTTCAGTGAAGTGACTTTTCTTTTATACGTTCTTCAAGTGACTTTTTTTAAACGTTCTTCATGAAGTGACTTATTTTTAAACGTTCTTCATGAAGTGACTTTTCTTTAAACGTTCTTCATGACGTGACTTTTCTTTAAACGTTCTTCATGAAGTGACTTTTCTTTTAAACGTTCTTCAGTGAAGTGACTTTTCTTTAAACGTTCTTCATGAAGTGACTTTTCTTTAAACGTTTTTCATGAGGTGACTTTTCTTTAAACGTTCTTCAGTGAAGTGACTTTTCTTTTAATTTTTCTTCAGTGAAGTGACTTTTCTTTAAACGTTCTGCAGTGAAGTGACTTTTCTTTAAACGTTCTTCATGAAGTGACTTTTCTTTTAAACGTTCTTCAGTGAAGTGACTTTTCTTTAAACGTTCTTCAGTGAAGTCACTTTTCTTTTAAACGTTCTTCAGTGAAGTCACTTTTCTTTAAAGTTCTTCATGAAGTCACTTTTCTTTAAACGTTCTTCAGTGAAGTGACTTTTCTTTAAACGTTTTTCATGAGGTGACTTTTCTTTAAACGTTCTTCAGTGAAGTGACTTTTCTTTTAATTTTTCTTCAGTGAAGTGACTTTTCTTTAAACGTTCTTCATGAAGTGACTTTTCTTTTAAACGTTCTTCAGTGAAGTGACTTTTCTTTAAACGTTCTTCAGTGAAGTGACTTTTCTTTTAAACGTTCTTCAGTGAAGTGACTTTTATTTAAACGTTTTCAGTGAAGTGACTTTTCTTTAAACGTTCTTCAGTGAAGTGACTTTTCTTTTATACGTTCTTCAAGTGACTTTTTTTAAACGTTCTTCATGAAGTGACTTTTTTTTAAACGTTCTTCATGAAGTGACTTTTCTTTAAACGTTCTTCATGACGTGACTTTTCTTTAAACGTTCTTCATGAAGTGACTTTTCTTTTAAACGTTCTTCAGTGAAGATTTTCTTTAAACGTTCTTCAGTGAAGTGACTTTTCTTTAAACGTTCTTCATGAAGTGACTTTTCTTTTAATTTTTCTTCAGTGAAGTGACTTTTCTTTAAACGTTCTTCAGTGAAGTGACTTTTCTTTAAACGTTCTTCAGTGAAGTCACTTTTCTTTTAAACGTTCTTCAGTGAAGTGACTTTTCTTTAAACGTTCTTCAGTGAAGTGACTTTTCTTTAAACGTTCTTCATGAAGTGACTTGTCTTTAAACGTTCTTCAGTGAAGTGACTTTTCTTTAAACGTTTTTCATGAGGTGACTTTTCTTTAAACGTTCTTCAGTGAAGTGACTTTTCTTTTAATTTTTCTTCAGTGAAGTGACTTTTCTTTTAAACTTTCTTCAGTGAAGTGACTTTTCTTTAAACGTTCTTCAGTGAAGTCACTTTTCTTTTAAACGTTCTTCAGTGAAGTGACTTTTCTTTAAACGTTCTTCAGTGAAGTGACTTTTCTTTTATACGTTCTTCAAGTGACTTTTCTTTAAACGTTCTTCATGACGTGACTTTTCTTTAAACGTTCTTCAGTGAAGTGACTTTTCTTTAAACGTTCTTCAGTGAAGTGACTTTTCTTTAAACGTTCTTCATGAAGTGACTTTTCTTTTAATTTTTCTTCAGTGAAGTGACTTTTCTTTAAACGTTCTGCAGTGAAGTGACTTTTCTTTAAACGTTCTTCATGAAGTGACTTTTCTTTTAAACGTTCTTCAGTGAAGTGACTTTTCTTTAAACGTTCTTCAGTGAAGTCACTTTTCTTTTAAACGTTCTTCAGTGAAGTCACTTTTCTTTAAACGTTCTTCATGAAGTGACTTTTCTTTAAACGTTCTTCAGTGAAGTGACTTTTCTTTTATACGTTCTTCAAGTGACTTTTTTTAAACGTTCTTCATGAAGTGACTTTTCTTTAAACGTTCTTCATGACGTGACTTTTCTTTAAACGTTCTTCATGAAGTGACTTTTCTTTTAAACGTTCTTCAGTGAAGTGACTTTTCTTTAAACGTTCTTCAGTGAAGATTTTCTTTAAACGTTCTTCAGTGAAGTGACTTAAACGTTTTTCATGAGGTGACTTTTCTTAAACGTTCTTCATGAAGTGACTTTTCTTTAAACGTTCTTCATGAAGTGACTTTTCTTTAAACGTTCTTCATGAAGTGACTTTTCTTTAAACGTTCTTGATGAAGTGACTTTTTTTTAAATGTTCATTGAAGACTTTTCTTTAAACGTTCTTCAGTGAAGTGACTTTTCTTTTATACGTTCTTCAAGTGACTTTTTTTAAACGTTCTTCATGAAGTGACTTATTTTTAAACGTTCTTCATGAAGTGACTTTTCTTTAAACGTTCTTCATGACGTGACTTTTCTTTAAACGTTCTTCATGAAGTGACTTTTCTTTTAAACGTTCTTCAGTGAAGTGACTTTTCTTTAAACGTTCTTCATGAAGTGACTTTTCTTTAAACGTTCTTCATGAAGTGACTTTTCTTTTAAACGTTCTTCAGTGAAGTGACTTTTCTTTAAACGTTCTTCATGAAGTGACTTTTCTTTAAACGTTCTTCATGAAGTGACTTTTCTTTTAAACGTTCTTCAGTGAAGACTTTTCTTTAAACGTTCTTCATGAAGTGACTTTTCTTTTAAACGTTCTTCAGTGAAGTGACTTTTCTTTAAACGTTCTTCATGAAGTGACTTTTCTTTAAACGTTCTTCATGAAGTGACTTTTCTTTTAAACGTTCTTCAGTGAAGACTTTTCTTTAAACGTTCTTCAGTGAAGTTACTTTTCTTTTAAACGTTCTTCATGAAGTGACTTTTCTTTAAACGTTCTTCATGAAGTGACTTTTCTTTAAACGTTCTTCATGAAGTGACTTTTCTTTAAACGTTTTTCATGAGGTGACTTTTCTTAAAACGTTCTTCAGTGAAGTGACTTTTCTTTTAATTTTTCTTCAGTGAAGAGACTTTTCTTTAAACGTTCTTCATGAAGTGACTTTTCTTTTAAACGTTCTTCAGTGAAGTGACTTTTCTTTAAACGTTCTTCATGAAGTGACTTTTCTTTAAACGTTCTTCATGAAGTGACTTTTCTTTAAACGTTCTTCATGAAGTGACTTTTCTTTAAACGTTCTTCATGAAGTGACTTTTCTTTAAACGTTCTTCATGAAGTGACTTTTCTTTAAACGTTCTTCATGAAGTGACTTTTCTTTTAAACGTTCTTCAGTGAAGACTTTTCTTTAAACGTTCTTCAGTGAAGTTACTTTTCTTTTAAACGTTCTTCATGAAGTGACTTTTCTTTAAACGTTCTTCATGAAGTGACTTTTCTTTAAACGTTCTTCATGAAGTGACTTTTCTTTAAACGTTCTTCAGTGAAGTGACTTTTCTTTAAACGTTTTTCATGAGGTGACTTTTCTTTAAACGTTCTTCAGTGAAGTGACTTTTCTTTTAATTTTTCTTCAGTGAAGAGACTTTTCTTTAAACGTTCTTCATGAAGTGACTTTTCTTTAAACGTTCTTCAGTGAAGTGACTTTTCTTTAAACGTTCTTCATGAAGTGACTTTTCTTTTAAACGTTCTTCATTGAAGACTTTTCTTTAAACGTTCTTCAGTGAAGTGACTTTTCTTTAAACGTTCTTCAGTGAAGTGACTTTTCTTTTAAACGTTCTTCAAGTGACTTTTTTTAAACGTTCTTCATGAAGTGACTTTTCTTTTAAACGTTCTTCAGTGAAGTGACTTTTCTTTAAACGTTCTTCAGTGAAGATTTTCTTTAAACGTTCATCAGTGAAGTGACTTTTTTTTAAACGTTCTTCATGAAGTGTCTTTTCTTTAAACGTTCTTCAGTGAAGTGACTTTTCTTTTAAACGTTTTCAGTGAAGTGACTTAAACGTTCTTCAGTGAAGATTTTCTTTAAACGTTCTTCATGAAGTGACTTTTCTTTTAAACGTTCTTCATGAAGTGACTTTTCTTTAAACGTTCTTCATGAAGTGACTTTTTTTAAACGTTCTTCATGAAGTGACTTTTCTTTAAACGTTCATCAGTGAAGACTTTTCTTTAAACGTTCTTCAGTGAAGTTACTTTTCTTTTAAACGTTCTTCATGAAGTGACTTTTCTTTAAACGTTCTTCATGAAGTGACTTTTCTTTAAACGTTCTTCATGAAGTGACTTTTCTTTAAACGTTCTTCAGTGAAGTGACTTTTCTTTAAACGTTTTTCATGAGGTGACTTTTCTTTAAACGTTCTTCAGTGAAGTGACTTTTCTTTTAATTTTTCTTCAGTGAAGAGACTTTTCTTTAAACGTTCTTCATGAAGTGACTTTTCTTTTAAACGTTCTTCAGTGAAGTGACTTTTCTTAAAACGTTCTTCATGAAGTGACTTTTCTTTAAACGTTCTTCATGAAGTGACTTTTCTTTTAAACGTTCTTCAGTGAAGACTTTTCTTTAAACGTTCTTCAGTGAAGTTACTTTTCTTTTAAACGTTCTTCATGAAGTGACTTTTCTTTAAACGTTCTTCATGAAGTGACTTTTCTTTAAACGTTCTTCATGAAGTGACTTTTCTTTTAAACGTTCTTCAGTGAAGTGACTTTTCTTTAAACGTTCTTCAGTGAAGTGACTTTTCTTTAAACGTTCTTCATGAAGTGACTTTTCTTTTAAACGTTCTTCATTGAAGACTTTTCTTTAAACGTTCTTCAGTGAAGTGACTTTTCTTTAAACGTTCTTCAGTGAAGTGACTTTTCTTTTAAACGTTCTTCAAGTGACTTTTTTTAAACGTTCTTCATGAAGTGACTTTTCTTTTAAACGTTCTTCAAGTGACTTTTTTTAAACGTTCTTCATGAAGTGACTTTTCTTTTAAACGTTCTTCAGTGAAGTGACTTTTCTTTAAACGTTCTTCAGTGAAGATTTTCTTTAAACGTTCATCAGTGAAGTGACTTTTTTTTAAACGTTCTTCATGAAGTGACTTTTCTTTAAACGTTCTTCAGTGAAGTGACTTTTCTTTTAAACGTTTTCAGTGAAGTGACTTAAACGTTCTTCAGTGAAGATTTTCTTTAAACGTTCTTCATGAAGTGACTTTTTTTTAAACGTTCTTCATGAAGTGACTTTTCTTTAAACGTTCTTCATGAAGTGACTTTTTTTAAACGTTCTTCATGAAGTGACTTTTCTTTTAAACGTTCTTCAGTGAAGTGACTTTTCTTCAAACGTTCTTCAGTGAATCTTTAAACGTTCTTCAGTGAAGATTTTCTTTAAACGTTCTTCATGAATGACTTTTCTTTTAAACGTTTTCAGTGAAGTGACTTTTCTTTAAACGTTCTTCATGAAGTGACTTTTCTTTTAAACGTTTTCAGTGAAGTGACTTTTCTTTAAACGTTCATCAGTGAAGTGACTTTTCTAAACGTTCTTCAGTGAGGTGACTTTTCTTTAAGTTCTTCAGTGAAGACCTTTTTTTAAACGTTTTCAGTGAAGTGACTTTTCTTTAAACGTTCTTCATGAAGTGACTTTTCTTTTAATTTTTCTTCAGTGAAGTCACTTTTCTTTTAAACGTTCTTCAGTGAAGTGACTTTTCTTTAAACGTTCTTCATGAAGTCACTTTTCTTAAAACGTTCTTCAGTGAAGTGACTTTTCTTTTAATTTTTCTTCAGTGAAGACTTTTCTTTAAACGTTCTTCATGACGTGACTTTTCTTTTAATAGTTCTTCAGTGAAGTGACTTTTCTTTAAACGTTCTTCAGTGAAGTGACTTTTCTTTAAACGTTCTACATGAATGACTTTTCTTTAAACGTTCTTCATGAAGTGACTTTTCTTTAAACGTTCTTCATGAAGTGACTTTTCTTTAAACGTTCTTGTGAAGTGACTTTTCTTTTAATTTTTCTTCAGTGAAGACTTTTCTTTAAACGTTCTTCATGAAGTGACTTTTCTTTAAACGTTCTTGATGAAGTGACTTTTTTTTAAATGTTCATTGAAGACTTTTCTTTAAACGTTCTTCAGTGAAGTGACTTTTCTTTTATACGTTCTTCAAGTGACTTTTTTTAAACGTTCTTCATGAAGTGACTTATTTTTAAACGTTCTTCATGAAGTGACTTTTCTTTAAACGTTCTTCATGACGTGACTTTTCTTTAAACGTTCTTCATGAAGTGACTTTTCTTTTAAACGTTCTTCAGTGAAGTGACTTTTCTTTAAACGTTCTTCATGAAGTGACTTTTCTTTAAACGTTCTTCATGAAGTGACTTTTCTTTTAAACGTTCTTCAGTGAAGTGACTTTTCTTTAAACGTTCTTCATGAAGTGACTTTTCTTTAAACGTTCTTCATGAAGTGACTTTTCTTTTAAACGTTCTTCAGTGAAGACTTTTCTTTAAACGTTCTTCATGAAGTGACTTTTCTTTTAAACGTTCTTCAGTGAAGTGACTTTTCTTTAAACGTTCTTCATGAAGTGACTTTTCTTTTAAACGTTCTTCATGAAGTGACTTTTCTTTTAAACGTTCTTCAGTGAAGACTTTTCTTTAAACGTTCTTCAGTGAAGTTACTTTTCTTTTAAACGTTCTTCATGAAGTGACTTTTCTTTAAACGTTCTTCATGAAGTGACTTTTCTTTAAACGTTCTTCATGAAGTGACTTTTCTTTAAACGTTTTTCATGAGGTGACTTTTCTTTAAACGTTCTTCAGTGAAGTGACTTTT
Organism: Leuresthes tenuis; assembly: GCF_036924035.1. Taxonomy (NCBI): domain Eukaryota; kingdom Metazoa; phylum Chordata; class Actinopteri; order Atheriniformes; family Atherinopsidae; genus Leuresthes; species Leuresthes tenuis. The sequence goes on along the minus strand of NW_027325407.1, from coordinate 376,113 downwards.
CTTTTAATTTTTCTTCAGTGAAGAGACTTTTCTTTAAACGTTCTTCATGAAGTGACTTTTCTTTTAAACGTTCTTCAGTGAAGTGACTTTTCTTTAAACGTTCTTCATGAAGTGACTTTTCTTTAAACGTTCTTCATGAAGTGACTTTTCTTTAAACGTTCTTCATGAAGTGACTTTTCTTTAAACGTTCTTCATGAAGTGACTTTTCTTTAAACGTTCTTCATGAAGTGACTTTTCTTTTAAACGTTCTTCAGTGAAGACTTTTCTTTAAACGTTCTTCAGTGAAGTTACTTTTCTTTTAAACGTTCTTCATGAAGTGACTTTTCTTTAAACGTTCTTCATGAAGTGACTTTTCTTTAAACGTTCTTCATGAAGTGACTTTTCTTTAAACGTTCTTCAGTGAAGTGACTTTTCTTTAAACGTTTTTCATGAGGTGACTTTTCTTTAAACGTTCTTCAGTGAAGTGACTTTTCTTTTAATTTTTCTTCAGTGAAGAGACTTTTCTTTAAACGTTCTTCATGAAGTGACTTTTCTTTAAACGTTCTTCAGTGAAGTGACTTTTCTTTAAACGTTCTTCATGAAGTGACTTTTCTTTTAAACGTTCTTCATTGAAGACTTTTCTTTAAACGTTCTTCAGTGAAGTGACTTTTCTTTAAACGTTCTTCAGTGAAGTGACTTTTCTTTTAAACGTTCTTCAAGTGACTTTTTTTAAACGTTCTTCATGAAGTGACTTTTCTTTTAAACGTTCTTCAGTGAAGTGACTTTTCTTTAAACGTTCTTCAGTGAAGATTTTCTTTAAACGTTCATCAGTGAAGTGACTTTTTTTTAAACGTTCTTCATGAAGTGACTTTTCTTTTAATTTTTCTTCAGTGAAGTCACTTTTCTTTTAAACGTTCTTCAGTGAAGTGACTTTTCTTTAAACGTTCTTCATGAAGTCACTTTTCTTAAAACGTTCTTCAGTGAAGTGACTTTTCTTTTAATTTTTCTTCAGTGAAGACTTTTCTTTAAACGTTCTTCATGACGTGACTTTTCTTTTAATAGTTCTTCAGTGAAGTGACTTTTCTTTAAACGTTCTTCAGTGAAGTGACTTTTCTTTAAACGTTCTACATGAATGACTTTTCTTTAAACGTTCTTCATGAAGTGACTTTTCTTTAAACGTTCTTCATGAAGTGACTTTTCTTTAAACGTTCTTGTGAAGTGACTTTTCTTTTAATTTTTCTTCAGTGAAGACTTTTCTTTAAACGTTCTTCATGAAGTGACTTTTCTTTAAACGTTCTTGATGAAGTGACTTTTTTTTAAATGTTCATTGAAGACTTTTCTTTAAACGTTCTTCAGTGAAGTGACTTTTCTTTTATACGTTCTTCAAGTGACTTTTTTTAAACGTTCTTCATGAAGTGACTTATTTTTAAACGTTCTTCATGAAGTGACTTTTCTTTAAACGTTCTTCATGACGTGACTTTTCTTTAAACGTTCTTCATGAAGTGACTTTTCTTTTAAACGTTCTTCAGTGAAGTGACTTTTCTTTAAACGTTCTTCATGAAGTGACTTTTCTTTAAACGTTCTTCATGAAGTGACTTTTCTTTTAAACGTTCTTCAGTGAAGTGACTTTTCTTTAAACGTTCTTCATGAAGTGACTTTTCTTTAAACGTTCTTCATGAAGTGACTTTTCTTTTAAACGTTCTTCAGTGAAGACTTTTCTTTAAACGTTCTTCATGAAGTGACTTTTCTTTTAAACGTTCTTCAGTGAAGTGACTTTTCTTTAAACGTTCTTCATGAAGTGACTTTTCTTTTAAACGTTCTTCATGAAGTGACTTTTCTTTTAAACGTTCTTCAGTGAAGACTTTTCTTTAAACGTTCTTCAGTGAAGTTACTTTTCTTTTAAACGTTCTTCATGAAGTGACTTTTCTTTAAACGTTCTTCATGAAGTGACTTTTCTTTAAACGTTCTTCATGAAGTGACTTTTCTTTAAACGTTTTTCATGAGGTGACTTTTCTTTAAACGTTCTTCAGTGAAGTGACTTTTCTTTTAATTTTTCTTCAGTGAAGAGACTTTTCTTTAAACGTTCTTCATGAAGTGACTTTTCTTTTAAACGTTCTTCAGTGAAGTGACTTTTCTTTAAACGTTCTTCATGAAGTGACTTTTCTTTAAACGTTCTTCATGAAGTGACTTTTCTTTAAACGTTCTTCATGAAGTGACTTTTCTTTAAACGTTCTTCATGAAGTGACTTTTCTTTAAACGTTCTTCATGAAGTGACTTTTCTTTTAAACGTTCTTCAGTGAAGACTTTTCTTTAAACGTTCTTCAGTGAAGTTACTTTTCTTTTAAACGTTCTTCATGAAGTGACTTTTCTTTAAACGTTCTTCATGAAGTGACTTTTCTTTAAACGTTCTTCATGAAGTGACTTTTCTTTAAACGTTCTTCAGTGAAGTGACTTTTCTTTAAACGTTTTTCATGAGGTGACTTTTCTTTAAACGTTCTTCAGTGAAGTGACTTTTCTTTTAATTTTTCTTCAGTGAAGAGACTTTTCTTTAAACGTTCTTCATGAAGTGACTTTTCTTTAAACGTTCTTCAGTGAAGTGACTTTTCTTTAAACGTTCTTCATGAAGTGACTTTTCTTTTAAACGTTCTTCATTGAAGACTTTTCTTTAAACGTTCTTCAGTGAAGTGACTTTTCTTTAAACGTTCTTCAGTGAAGTGACTTTTCTTTTAAACGTTCTTCAAGTGACTTTTTTTAAACGTTCTTCATGAAGTGACTTTTCTTTTAAACGTTCTTCAGTGAAGTGACTTTTCTTTAAACGTTCTTCAGTGAAGATTTTCTTTAAACGTTCATCAGTGAAGTGACTTTTTTTTAAACGTTCTTCATGAAGTGACTTTTCTTTAAACGTTCTTCAGTGAAGTGACTTTTCTTTTAAACGTTTTCAGTGAAGTGACTTAAACGTTCTTCAGTGAAGATTTTCTTTAAACGTTCTTCATGAAGTGACTTTTCTTTTAAACGTTCTTCATGAAGTGACTTTTCTTTAAACGTTCTTCATGAAGTGACTTTTTTTAAACGTTCTTCATGAAGTGACTTTTCTTTAAACGTTCATCAGTGAAGACTTTTCTTTAAACGTTCTTCAGTGAAGTTACTTTTCTTTTAAACGTTCTTCATGAAGTGACTTTTCTTTAAACGTTCTTCATGAAGTGACTTTTCTTTAAACGTTCTTCATGAAGTGACTTTTCTTTAAACGTTCTTCAGTGAAGTGACTTTTCTTTAAACGTTTTTCATGAGGTGACTTTTCTTTAAACGTTCTTCAGTGAAGTGACTTTTCTTTTAAACGTTCTTCAGTGAAGTGACTTTTCTTTTAAACGTTCTTCAAGTGACTTTTTTTAAACGTTCTTCATGAAGTGACTTTTCTTTTAAACGTTCTTCAGTGAAGTGACTTTTCTTTAAACGTTCTTCATGAAGTGACTTTTCTTTAAACGTTCTTCATGAAGTGACTTTTCTTTAAACGTTTTCAGTGAAGTGACTTTTCTTTAAACGTTCTTCATGAGGTGACTTTTCTTTTAAACGTTCTTCAGTGAAGATTTTCTTCAAACGTTCTTCAGTGAAGTGACTTTTCTTTAAACGTTCTTCATGAAGTGACTTTTCTTTTAATTTTTCTTCAGTGAAGTGACTTTTCTTTAAACGTTCTTCATGAAGTGACTTTTCTTTAAATGTTCTTCAGTGAAGTGACTTTTCTTTAAACGTTCTTCATGAAGTGACTTTTCTTTAAACGTTCTTGATGAGGTGACTTTTCTTTAAACGTTCTTCAGTGAAGTGACTTTTCTTTAAACGTTCTTCATGAAGTGACTTTTCTTTAAACGTTCTTCATGAAGTGACTTTTCTTTAAACGTTCTTCATGAAGTGACTTTTCTTTTAATTTTTCTTCAGTGAAGACTTTTCTTTTATACGTTCTTCAAGTGACTTTTTTTAAACGTTCTTCATGAAGTGACTTTTTTTTAAACGTTCTTCATGAAGTGACTTTTCTTTAAACGTTCTTCATGACGTGACTTTTCTTTAAACGTTCTTCATGAAGTGACTTTTCTTTTAAACGTTCTTCAGTGAAGATTTTCTTTAAACGTTCTTCAGTGAAGTGACTTTTCTTTAAACGTTCTTCATGAAGTGACTTTTCTTTTAATTTTTCTTCAGTGAAGTGACTTTTCTTTAAACGTTCTTCATGAAGTGACTTTTCTTTTAAACGTTCTTCAGTGAAGTGACTTTTCTTTAAACGTTCTTCAGTGAAGTCACTTTTCTTTTAAACGTTCTTCAGTGAAGTGACTTTTCTTTAAACGTTCTTCAGTGAAGTCACTTTTCTTTAAACGTTCTTCATGAAGTGACTTGTCTTTAAACGTTCTTCAGTGAAGTGACTTTTCTTTAAACGTTTTTCATGAGGTGACTTTTCTTTAAACGTTCTTCAGTGAAGTGACTTTTCTTTAAACGTTCTTCAGTGAATGACTTTTCTTTAAACGTTCTTCATGAAGTGACTTTTCTTTAAACGTTCTTCATGAAGTGACTTTTCTTTAAACGTTTTCAGTGAAGTGACTTTTCTTTAAACGTTCTTCATGAGGTGACTTTTCTTTTAAACGTTCTTCAGTGAAGATTTTCTTCAAACGTTCTTCAGTGAAGTGACTTTTCTTTAAACGTTCTTCATGACGTGACTTTTCTTTTAAACGTTCTTCAGTGAAGATTTTCTTTAAACGTTCTTCATGAAGTGACTTTTCTTTAAACGTTCTTCATGAAGTGACTTTTCTTTAAACGTTTTTCATGAGGTGACTTTTCTTAAACGTTCTTCATGAAGTGACTTTTCTTTAAACGTTCTTCATGAAGTGACTTTTTTTTAAACGTTCTTCATGAAGTGACTTTTCTTTAAACATTTTTCATGAGGTGACTTTTCTTAAACGTTCTTCATGAAGTGACTTTTCTTTTAAACGTTTTCAGTGAAGTGACTTTTTTTAAACGTTCTTCATGAAGTGACTAAACGTTCTTCATGACGTGACTTTTCTTTAAACGTTCTTCATGAAGTGACTTTTCTTTAAACGTTCTTCATGAAGTGACTTTTCTTTAAACGTTCTTCATGAAGTGACTTTTCTTTTAATTTTTCTTCAGTGAAGACTTTTCTTTTATACGTTCTTCAAGTGACTTTTTTTAAACATTCTTCAGTGAAGTGACTTTTCTTTTAAACGTTCTTCAGTGAAGTGACTTTTCTTTAAACGTTCTTCATGAAGTGACTTTTTTTTAAACGTTCTTCATGACGTGACTTTTCTTTAAACGTTCTTCATGAAGTGACTTTTCTTTAAACGTTCTTCATGAAGTGACTTTTCTTTAAACGTTCTCCATGAGGTGACTTTTCTTTAAACGTTCTTCAGTGAAGACTTTTCTTTAAACGTTCTTCATGAAGTGACTTTTCTTTTAATTTTTCTTCAGTGAAGACTTTTCTTTTATACGTTCTTCAAGTGACTTTTTTTAAACGTTCTTCATGAAGTGACTTTTTTTTAAACGTTCTTCATGAAGTGACTTTTCTTTTAATAGTTCTTCAGTGAAGTGACTTTTCTTTAAACGTTCTTCAGTGAAGTGACTTTTCTTTAAACGTTCTTCATGAAGTGACTTTTCTTTAAACGTTCTTCATGAAGTGACTTTTCTTTAAACGTTTTCAGTGAAGTGACTTTTCTTTAAACGTTCTTCATGAAGTGACTTTTCTTTAAACGTTCTTCATGAAGTGACTTTTCTTTAAACGTTTTCAGTGAAGTGACTTTTCTTTAAACGTTCTTCATGAGGTGACTTTTCTTTTAAACGTTCTTCAGTGAAGATTTTCTTCAAACGTTCTTCAGTGAAGTGACTTTTCTTTAAACGTTCTTCATGACGTGACTTTTCTTTTAAACGTTCTTCAGTGAAGATTTTCTTTAAACGTTCTTCATGAAGTGACTTTTCTTTAAACGTTCTTCATGAAGTGACTTTTCTTTAAATGTTTTCAGTGAAGTGACTTTTCTTTAAACGTTCTTCATGAGGTGACTTTTCTTTTAAACGTTCTTCAGTGAAGATTTTCTTCAAACGTTCTTCAGTGAAGTGACTTTTCTTTAAACGTTCTTCATGACGTGACTTTTCTTTTAAACGTTCTTCAGTGAAGATTTTCTTTAAACGTTCTTCAGTGAAGTGACTTTTCTTTAAACGTTTTTCATGAGGTGACTTTCCTTAAACGTTCTTCATGAAGTGACTTTTCTTTAAACGTTCTTCATGAAGTGACTTTTTTTTAAACGTTCTTCATGAAGTGACTTTTCTTTAAACGTTCTTCATGAGGTGACTTTTCTTTAAACGTTCTTCAGTGAAGTGACTTTTCTTTTAATTTTTCTTCAGTGAAGACTTTTCTTTAAACGTTCTTCAGTGAAGATTTTCTTTAAACGTTCTTCAGTGAAGTGACTTTTCTTTAAACGTTCTTCATGAAGTGACTTTTCTTTAAACGTTTTCAGTGAAGTGACTTTTCTTTAAACGTTCTTCATGAGGTGACTTTTCTTTTAAACGTTCTTCAGTGAAGTGACTTTTCTTTTAATTTTTCTTCAGTGAAGTGACTTTTCTTTTAATTTTTCTTCAGTGAAGTGACTTTTCTTTAAACGTTCTTCAAGTGACTTTTCTTTAAACGTTCTTCATGACGTGACTTTTCTTTAAACGTTCTTCATGAAGTGACTTTTCTTTAAACGTTCTCCATGAAGTGACTTTTCTTTAAACGTTCTTCAGTGAAGACTTTTCTTTAAACGTTCTTCATGAAGTGACTTTTCTTTTAATTTTTCTTCAGTGAAGACTTTTCTTTTATACGTTCTTCAAGTGACTTTTTTTAAACGTTCTTCATGAAGTGACTTTTTTTTAAACGTTCTTCATGAAGTGACTTTTCTTTAAACGTTCTTCATGACGTGACTTTTCTTTAAACGTTCTTCATGAAGTGACTTTTCTTTTAAACGTTCTTCAGTGAAGATTTTCTTTAAACGTTCTTCAGTGAAGTGACTTTTCTTTAAACGTTCTTCAGTGAAGTGACTTTTCTTTAAACGTTCTTCATGAAGTGACTTTTCTTTTAATTTTTCTTCAGTGAAGTGACTTTTCTTTAAACGTTCTTCATGAAGTGACTTTTCTTTAAACGTTCTTCATGAAGTGACTTTTCTTTAAACGTTTTCAGTGAAGTGACTTTTCTTTAAACGTTCTTCATGACGTGACTTTTCTTTTAAACGTTCTTCAGTGAAGATTTTCTTTAAACGTTCTTCATGAAGTGACTTTTCTTTAAACGTTCTTCATGAAGTGACTTTTCTTTAAACGTTTTTCATGAGGTGACTTTTCTTAAACGTTCTTCATGAAGTGACTTTTCTTTAAACGTTCTTCATGAAGTGACTTTTTTTTAAACGTTCTTCATGAAGTGACTTTTCTTTAAACGTTCTTCATGAGGTGACTTTTCTTTAAACGTTCTTCAGTGAAGTGACTTTTCTTTTAATTTTTCTTCAGTGAAGACTTTTCTTTAAACGTTCTTCAGTGAAGATTTTCTTTAAACGTTCTTCAGTGAAGTGACTTTTCTTTAAACGTTCTTCATGAAGTGACTTTTCTTTAAACGTTTTCAGTGAAGTGACTTTTCTTTAAACGTTCTTCATGAGGTGACTTTTCTTTTAAACGTTCTTCAGTGAAGATTTTCTTTAAACGTTCTTCAGTGAAGTGACTTTTCTTTAAACGTTCTTCATGAAGTGACTTTTCTTTTAATTTTTCTTCAGTGAAGTCACTTTTCTTTAAACGTTCTTCATGAAGTGACTTTTCTTTAAACGTTCTTCATGACGTGACTTTTCTTTAAACGTTTTTCATGAGGTGACTTTTCTTTAAACGTTCTTCAGTGAAGTGACTTTTCTTTTAATTTTTCTTCAGTGAAGAGACTTTTCTTTAAACGTTCTTCATGAAGTGACTTTTCTTTAAACGTTCTTCAGTGAAGTGACTTTTCTTTAAACGTTCTTCATGAAGTGACTTTTCTTTTAAACGTTCTTCATTGAAGACTTTTCTTTAAACGTTCTTCAGTGAAGTGACTTTTCTTTAAACGTTCTTCAGTGAAGTGACTTTTCTTTTAAACGTTCTTCAAGTGACTTTTTTTAAACGTTCTTCATGAAGTGACTTTTCTTTTAAACGTTCTTCAGTGAAGTGACTTTTCTTTAAACGTTCTTCAGTGAAGATTTTCTTTAAACGTTCTTCAGTGAAGATTTTCTTTAAACGTTCATCAGTGAAGTGACTTTTTTTTAAACGTTCTTCATGAAGTGACTTTTCTTTAAACGTTCTTCAGTGAAGTGACTTTTCTTTTAAACGTTTTCAGTGAAGTGACTTAAACGTTCTTCAGTGAAGATTTTCTTTAAACGTTCTTCATGAAGTGACTTTTCTTTTAAACGTTCTTCATGAAGTGACTTTTCTTTAAACGTTCTTCATGAAGTGACTTTTTTTAAACGTTCTTCATGAAGTGACTTTTCTTTAAACGTTCATCAGTGAAGACTTTTCTTTAAACGTTCTTCAGTGAAGTTACTTTTCTTTTAAACGTTCTTCATGAAGTGACTTTTCTTTAAACGTTCTTCATGAAGTGACTTTTCTTTAAACGTTCTTCATGAAGTGACTTTTCTTTAAACGTTCTTCAGTGAAGTGACTTTTCTTTAAACGTTTTTCATGAGGTGACTTTTCTTTAAACGTTCTTCAGTGAAGTGACTTTTCTTTTAAACGTTCTTCAGTGAAGTGACTTTTCTTTTAAACGTTCTTCAAGTGACTTTTTTTAAACGTTCTTCATGAAGTGACTTTTCTTTTAAACGTTCTTCAGTGAAGTGACTTTTCTTTAAACGTTCTTCATGAAGTGACTTTTCTTTAAACGTTCTTCATGAAGTGACTTTTCTTTAAACGTTTTCAGTGAAGTGACTTTTCTTTAAACGTTCTTCATGAGGTGACTTTTCTTTTAAACGTTCTTCAGTGAAGATTTTCTTCAAACGTTCTTCAGTGAAGTGACTTTTCTTTAAACGTTCTTCATGAAGTGACTTTTCTTTTAATTTTTCTTCAGTGAAGTGACTTTTCTTTAAACGTTCTTCATGAAGTGACTTTTCTTTAAACGTTCTTGATGAGGTGACTTTTCTTTAAACGTTCTTCAGTGAAGTGACTTTTCTTTAAACGTTCTTCATGAAGTGACTTTTCTTTAAACGTTCTTCATGAAGTGACTTTTCTTTAAACGTTCTTCATGAAGTGACTTTTCTTTTAATTTTTCTTCAGTGAAGTGACTTTTCTTTAAACGTTCTTCATGAAGTGACTTTTCTTTAAACGTTCTTGATGAGGTGACTTTTCTTTAAACGTTCTTCAGTGAAGTGACTTTTCTTTAAACGTTCTTCATGAAGTGACTTTTCTTTAAACGTTCTTCATGAGGTGACTTTTCTTTTAAACGTTCTTCAGTGAAGATTTTCTTCAAACGTTCTTCAGTGAAGTGACTTTTCTTTAAACGTTCTTCATGAAGTGACTTTTCTTTTAATTTTTCTTCAGTGAAGTGACTTTTCTTTAAACGTTCTTCATGAAGTGACTTTTCTTTAAACGTTCTTCATGAGGTGACTTTTCTTTTAAACGTTCTTCAGTGAAGATTTTCTTCAAACGTTCTTCAGTGAAGTGACTTTTCTTTAAACGTTCTTCATGAAGTGACTTTTCTTTTAATTTTTCTTCAGTGAAGTGACTTTTCTTTAAACGTTCTTCATGAAGTGACTTTTCTTTAAACGTTCTTGATGAGGTGACTTTTCTTTAAACGTTCTTCAGTGAAGTGACTTTTCTTTAAACGTTCTTCATGAAGTGACTTTTCTTTAAACGTTCTTCATGAAGTGACTTTTCTTTAAACGTTCTTCATGAAGTGACTTTTCTTTTAATTTTTCTTCAGTGAAGACTTTTCTTTTATACGTTCTTCAAGTGACTTTTTTTAAACGTTCTTCATGAAGTGACTTTTTTTTAAACGTTCTTCATGAAGTGACTTTTCTTTAAACGTTCTTCATGACGTGACTTTTCTTTAAACGTTCTTCATGAAGTGACTTTTCTTTTAAACGTTCTTCAGTGAAGATTTTCTTTAAACGTTCTTCAGTGAAGTGACTTTTCTTTAAACGTTCTTCATGAAGTGACTTTTCTTTTAATTTTTCTTCAGTGAAGTGACTTTTCTTTAAACGTTCTTCATGAAGTGACTTTTCTTTTAAACGTTCTTCAGTGAAGTGACTTTTCTTTAAACGTTCTTCAGTGAAGTCACTTTTCTTTTAAACGTTCTTCAGTGAAGTGACTTTTCTTTAAACGTTCTTCAGTGAAGTCACTTTTCTTTAAACGTTCTTCATGAAGTGACTTGTCTTTAAACGTTCTTCAGTGAAGTGACTTTTCTTTAAACGTTTTTCATGAGGTGACTTTTCTTTAAACGTTCTTCAGTGAAGTGACTTTTCTTTAAACGTTCTTCAGTGAATGACTTTTCTTTAAACGTTCTTCATGAAGTGACTTTTCTTTAAACGTTCTTCATGAAGTGACTTTTCTTTAAACGTTTTCAGTGAAGTGACTTTTCTTTAAACGTTCTTCATGAGGTGACTTTTCTTTTAAACGTTCTTCAGTGAAGATTTTCTTCAAACGTTCTTCAGTGAAGTGACTTTTCTTTAAACGTTCTTCATGACGTGACTTTTCTTTTAAACGTTCTTCAGTGAAGATTTTCTTTAAACGTTCTTCATGAAGTGACTTTTCTTTAAACGTTCTTCATGAAGTGACTTTTCTTTAAACGTTTTTCATGAGGTGACTTTTCTTAAACGTTCTTCATGAAGTGACTTTTCTTTAAACGTTCTTCATGAAGTGACTTTTTTTTAAACGTTCTTCATGAAGTGACTTTTCTTTAAACATTTTTCATGAGGTGACTTTTCTTAAACGTTCTTCATGAAGTGACTTTTCTTTTAAACGTTTTCAGTGAAGTGACTTTTTTTAAACGTTCTTCATGAAGTGACTAAACGTTCTTCATGACGTGACTTTTCTTTAAACGTTCTTCATGAAGTGACTTTTCTTTAAACGTTCTTCATGAAGTGACTTTTCTTTAAACGTTCTTCATGAAGTGACTTTTCTTTTAATTTTTCTTCAGTGAAGACTTTTCTTTTATACGTTCTTCAAGTGACTTTTTTTAAACATTCTTCAGTGAAGTGACTTTTCTTTTAAACGTTCTTCAGTGAAGTGACTTTTCTTTAAACGTTCTTCATGAAGTGACTTTTTTTTAAACGTTCTTCATGACGTGACTTTTCTTTAAACGTTCTTCATGAAGTGACTTTTCTTTAAACGTTCTTCATGAAGTGACTTTTCTTTAAACGTTCTCCATGAGGTGACTTTTCTTTAAACGTTCTTCAGTGAAGACTTTTCTTTAAACGTTCTTCATGAAGTGACTTTTCTTTTAATTTTTCTTCAGTGAAGACTTTTCTTTTATACGTTCTTCAAGTGACTTTTTTTAAACGTTCTTCATGAAGTGACTTTTTTTTAAACGTTCTTCATGAAGTGACTTTTCTTTTAATAGTTCTTCAGTGAAGTGACTTTTCTTTAAACGTTCTTCAGTGAAGTGACTTTTCTTTAAACGTTCTTCATGAAGTGACTTTTCTTTAAACGTTCTTCATGAAGTGACTTTTCTTTAAACGTTTTCAGTGAAGTGACTTTTCTTTAAACGTTCTTCATGAAGTGACTTTTCTTTAAACGTTCTTCATGAAGTGACTTTTCTTTAAACGTTTTCAGTGAAGTGACTTTTCTTTAAACGTTCTTCATGAGGTGACTTTTCTTTTAAACGTTCTTCAGTGAAGATTTTCTTCAAACGTTCTTCAGTGAAGTGACTTTTCTTTAAACGTTCTTCATGACGTGACTTTTCTTTTAAACGTTCTTCAGTGAAGATTTTCTTTAAACGTTCTTCATGAAGTGACTTTTCTTTAAACGTTCTTCATGAAGTGACTTTTCTTTAAATGTTTTCAGTGAAGTGACTTTTCTTTAAACGTTCTTCATGAGGTGACTTTTCTTTTAAACGTTCTTCAGTGAAGATTTTCTTCAAACGTTCTTCAGTGAAGTGACTTTTCTTTAAACGTTCTTCATGACGTGACTTTTCTTTTAAACGTTCTTCAGTGAAGATTTTCTTTAAACGTTCTTCAGTGAAGTGACTTTTCTTTAAACGTTTTTCATGAGGTGACTTTCCTTAAACGTTCTTCATGAAGTGACTTTTCTTTAAACGTTCTTCATGAAGTGACTTTTTTTTAAACGTTCTTCATGAAGTGACTTTTCTTTAAACGTTCTTCATGAGGTGACTTTTCTTTAAACGTTCTTCAGTGAAGTGACTTTTCTTTTAATTTTTCTTCAGTGAAGACTTTTCTTTAAACGTTCTTCAGTGAAGATTTTCTTTAAACGTTCTTCAGTGAAGTGACTTTTCTTTAAACGTTCTTCATGAAGTGACTTTTCTTTAAACGTTTTCAGTGAAGTGACTTTTCTTTAAACGTTCTTCATGAGGTGACTTTTCTTTTAAACGTTCTTCAGTGAAGTGACTTTTCTTTTAATTTTTCTTCAGTGAAGTGACTTTTCTTTTAATTTTTCTTCAGTGAAGTGACTTTTCTTTAAACGTTCTTCAAGTGACTTTTCTTTAAACGTTCTTCATGACGTGACTTTTCTTTAAACGTTCTTCATGAAGTGACTTTTCTTTAAACGTTCTCCATGAAGTGACTTTTCTTTAAACGTTCTTCAGTGAAGACTTTTCTTTAAACGTTCTTCATGAAGTGACTTTTCTTTTAATTTTTCTTCAGTGAAGACTTTTCTTTTAAACGTTCTTCATGAAGTGACTTTTTTTTAAACGTTCTTCATGAAGTGACTTTTCTTTAAACGTTCTTCATGACGTGACTTTTCTTTAAACGTTCTTCATGAAGTGACTTTTCTTTTAAACGTTCTTCAGTGAAGATTTTCTTTAAACGTTCTTCAGTGAAGTGACTTTTCTTTAAACGTTCTTCAGTGAAGTGACTTTTCTTTAAACGTTCTTCATGAAGTGACTTTTCTTTTAATTTTTCTTCAGTGAAGTGACTTTTCTTTAAACGTTCTTCATGAAGTGACTTTTCTTTAAACGTTCTTCATGAAGTGACTTTTCTTTAAACGTTTTCAGTGAAGTGACTTTTCTTTAAACGTTCTTCATGACGTGACTTTTCTTTTAAACGTTCTTCAGTGAAGATTTTCTTTAAACGTTCTTCATGAAGTGACTTTTCTTTAAACGTTCTTCATGAAGTGACTTTTCTTTAAACGTTTTTCATGAGGTGACTTTTCTTAAACGTTCTTCATGAAGTGACTTTTCTTTAAACGTTCTTCATGAAGTGACTTTTTTTTAAACGTTCTTCATGAAGTGACTTTTCTTTAAACGTTCTTCATGAGGTGACTTTTCTTTAAACGTTCTTCAGTGAAGTGACTTTTCTTTTAATTTTTCTTCAGTGAAGACTTTTCTTTAAACGTTCTTCAGTGAAGATTTTCTTTAAACGTTCTTCAGTGAAGTGACTTTTCTTTAAACGTTCTTCATGAAGTGACTTTTCTTTAAACGTTTTCAGTGAAGTGACTTTTCTTTAAACGTTCTTCATGAGGTGACTTTTCTTTTAAACGTTCTTCAGTGAAGATTTTCTTTAAACGTTCTTCAGTGAAGTGACTTTTCTTTAAACGTTCTTCATGAAGTGACTTTTCTTTTAATTTTTCTTCAGTGAAGTCACTTTTCTTTAAACGTTCTTCATGAAGTGACTTTTCTTTAAACGTTCTTCATGACGTGACTTTTCTTTAAACGTTCTTCATGAAGTGACTTTTCTTTAAACGTTCTTCAGTGAAGTGACTTTTCTTTAAACGTTCTTCATGAAGTGACTTTTCTTTAAACGTTCTTCATGAGGTGACTTTTCTTTAAACGTTCTTCAGTGAAGTGACTTTTCTTTAAACGTTCTTCATGAAGTGACTTTTCTTTAAACGTTCTCCATGAAGTGACTTTTCTTTAAACGTTCTTCAGTGAAGACTTTTCTTTAAACGTTCTTCATGAAGTGACTTTTCTTTAAACGTTCTCCATGAGGTGACTTTTCTTTAAACGTTCTTCAGTGAAGACTTTTCTTTAAACGTTCTTCATGAAGTGACTTTTCTTTTAATTTTTCTTCAGTGAAGACTTTTCTTTTATACGTTCTTCATGAAGTGACTTTTCTTTTAAACGTTCTTCAGTGAAGTGACTTTTCTTTAAACGTTTTCAGTGAAGTCACTTTTCTTTTAATTTTTCTTCAGTGAAGTGACTTTTCTTTTAAACTTTCTTCAGTGAAGTGACTTTTCTTTAAACGTTTTTCAGTGAAGTCACTTTTCTTTTAAACGTTCTTCAGTGAAGTGACTTTTCTTTAAACGTTCTTCAGTGAAGTCACTTTTCTTTAAACGTTATTCATGAAGTCACTTTTCTTTAAACGTTCTTCAGTGAAGTGACTTTTCTTTAAACGTTTTTCATGAGGTGACTTTTCTTTAAACGTTCTTCAGTGAAGTGACTTTTCTTTTAATTTTTCTTCAGTGAAGTGACTTTTCTTTAAACGTTCTTCATGAAGTGACTTTTCTTTTAAACGTTCTTCAGTGAAGTGACTTTTCTTTAAACGTTCTTCAGTGAAGTCACTTTTCTTTTAAACGTTCTTCATGAAGTGACTTTTCTTTAAACGTTCTTCAGTGAAGTGACTTTTCTTTTATACGTTCTTCAAGTGACTTTTTTTAAACGTTCTTCATGAAGTGACTTTTCTTTAAACGTTCTTCATGACGTGACTTTTCTTTAAACGTTCTTCATGAAGTGACTTTTCTTTTAAACGTTCTTCAGTGAAGTGACTTTTCTTTAAACGTTCTTCAGTGAAGATTTTCTTTAAACGTTCTTCAGTGAAGTGACTTAAACGTTTTTCATGAGATGACTTTTCTTAAACGTTCTTCATGAAGTGACTTTTCTTTAAACGTTCTTCATGAAGTGACTTTTCTTTAAACGTTTTTCATGAGGTGACTTTTCTTAAACGTTCTTCATGAAGTGACTTTTCTTTAAACGTTCTTCATGAAGTGACTTTTCTTTAAACGTTCTTCATGAAGTGACTTTTCTTTAAACGTTCTTCATGAAGTGACTTTTCTTTAAACGTTCTTGATGAAGTGACTTTTTTTTAAATGTTCATTGAAGACTTTTCTTTAAACGTTCTTCAGTGAAGTGACTTTTCTTTTATACGTTCTTCAAGTGACTTTTTTTAAACGTTCTTCATGAAGTGACTTATTTTTAAACGTTCTTCATGAAGTGACTTTTCTTTAAACGTTCTTCATGACGTGACTTTTCTTTAAACGTTCTTCATGAAGTGACTTTTCTTTTAAACGTTCTTCAGTGAAGTGACTTTTCTTTAAACGTTCTTCATGAAGTGACTTTTCTTTAAACGTTTTTCATGAGGTGACTTTTCTTTAAACGTTCTTCAGTGAAGTGACTTTTCTTTTAATTTTTCTTCAGTGAAGTGACTTTTCTTTAAACGTTCTGCAGTGAAGTGACTTTTCTTTAAACGTTCTTCATGAAGTGACTTTTCTTTAAACGTTCTTCAGTGAAGTGACTTTTCTTTAAACGTTCTTCATGAAGTGACTTTTCTTTTAAACGTTCTTCAGTGAAGTGACTTTTCTTTAAACGTTCTTCAGTGAAGTGACTTTTCTTTTAAACGTTCTTCAGTGAAGTGACTTTTATTTAAACGTTTTCAGTGAAGTGACTTTTCTTTAAACGTTCTTCAGTGAAGTGACTTTTCTTTTATACGTTCTTCAAGTGACTTTTTTTAAACGTTCTTCATGAAGTGACTTTTTTTTAAACGTTCTTCATGAAGTGACTTTTCTTTAAACGTTCTTCATGACGTGACTTTTCTTTAAACGTTCTTCATGAAGTGACTTTTCTTTTAAACGTTCTTCAGTGAAGATTTTCTTTAAACGTTCTTCAGTGAAGTGACTTTTCTTTAAACGTTCTTCATGAAGTGACTTTTCTTTTAATTTTTCTTCAGTGAAGTGACTTTTCTTTAAACGTTCTTCAGTGAAGTCACTTTTCTTTTAAACGTTCTTCAGTGAAGTGACTTTTCTTTAAACGTTCTTCAGTGAAGTGACTTTTCTTTAAACGTTCTTCATGAAGTGACTTGTCTTTAAACGTTCTTCAGTGAAGTGACTTTTCTTTAAACGTTTTTCATGAGGTGACTTTTCTTTAAACGTTCTTCAGTGAAGTGACTTTTCTTTTAATTTTTCTTCAGTGAAGTGACTTTTCTTTTAAACTTTCTTCAGTGAAGTGACTTTTCTTTAAACGTTCTTCAGTGAAGTCACTTTTCTTTTAAACGTTCTTCAGTGAAGTGACTTTTCTTTAAACATTCTTCAGTGAAGTGACTTTTCTTTTATACGTTCTTCAAGTGACTTTTCTTTAAACGTTCTTCATGACGTGACTTTTCTTTAAACGTTCTTCAGTGAAGTGACTTTTCTTTAAACGTTCTTCAGTGAAGTGACTTTTCTTTAAACGTTCTTCATGAAGTGACTTTTCTTTTAATTTTTCTTCAGTGAAGTGACTTTTCTTTAAACGTTCTGCAGTGAAGTGACTTTTCTTTAAACGTTCTTCATGAAGTGACTTTTCTTTTAAACGTTCTTCAGTGAAGTGACTTTTCTTTAAACGTTCTTCAGTGAAGTCACTTTTCTTTTAAACGTTCTTCAGTGAAGTCACTTTTCTTTAAACGTTCTTCATGAAGTGACTTTTCTTTAAACGTTCTTCAGTGAAGTGACTTTTCTTTTATACGTTCTTCAAGTGACTTTTTTTAAACGTTCTTCATGAAGTGACTTTTCTTTAAACGTTCTTCATGACGTGACTTTTCTTTAAACGTTCTTCATGAAGTGACTTTTCTTTTAAACGTTCTTCAGTGAAGTGACTTTTCTTTAAACGTTCTTCAGTGAAGATTTTCTTTAAACGTTCTTCAGTGAAGTGACTTAAACGTTTTTCATGAGGTGACTTTTCTTAAACGTTCTTCATGAAGTGACTTTTCTTTAAACGTTCTTCATGAAGTGACTTTTCTTTAAACGTTCTTCATGAAGTGACTTTTCTTTAAACGTTCTTGATGAAGTGACTTTTTTTTAAATGTTCATTGAAGACTTTTCTTTAAACGTTCTTCAGTGAAGTGACTTTTCTTTTATACGTTCTTCAAGTGACTTTTTTTAAACGTTCTTCATGAAGTGACTTATTTTTAAACGTTCTTCATGAAGTGACTTTTCTTTAAACGTTCTTCATGACGTGACTTTTCTTTAAACGTTCTTCATGAAGTGACTTTTCTTTTAAACGTTCTTCAGTGAAGTGACTTTTCTTTAAACGTTCTTCATGAAGTGACTTTTCTTTAAACGTTCTTCATGAAGTGACTTTTCTTTTAAACGTTCTTCAGTGAAGTGACTTTTCTTTAAACGTTCTTCATGAAGTGACTTTTCTTTAAACGTTCTTCATGAAGTGACTTTTCTTTTAAACGTTCTTCAGTGAAGACTTTTCTTTAAACGTTCTTCATGAAGTGACTTTTCTTTTAAACGTTCTTCAGTGAAGTGACTTTTCTTTAAACGTTCTTCAGTGAAGATTTTCTTTAAACGTTCATCAGTGAAGTGACTTTTCTTTAAACGTTCTTCATGAAGTGACTTTTCTTTTAAACGTTCTTCAGTGAAGTGACTTTTCTTTAAACGTTCTTCATGAAGTGACTTTTCTTTAAACGTTCTTCATGAAGTGACTTTTCTTTTAAACGTTCTTCAGTGAAGACTTTTCTTTAAACGTTCTTCAGTGAAGTTACTTTTCTTTTAAACGTTCTTCATGAAGTGACTTTTCTTTAAACGTTCTTCATGAAGTGACTTTTCTTTAAACGTTCTTCATGAAGTGACTTTTCTTTAAACGTTTTTCATGAGGTGACTTTTCTTTAAACGTTCTTCAGTGAAGTGACTTTTCTTTTAATTTTTCTTCAGTGAAGAGACTTTTCTTTAAACGTTCTTCATGAAGTGACTTTTCTTTTAAACGTTCTTCAGTGAAGTGACTTTTCTTTAAACGTTCTTCATGAAGTGACTTTTCTTTAAACGTTCTTCATGAAGTGACTTTTCTTTAAACGTTCTTCATGAAGTGACTTTTCTTTAAACGTTCTTCATGAAGTGACTTTTCTTTAAACGTTCTTCATGAAGTGACTTTTCTTTAAACGTTCTTCATGAAGTGACTTTTCTTTTAAACGTTCTTCAGTGAAGACTTTTCTTTAAACGTTCTTCAGTGAAGTGACTTTTTTTAAACGTTCTTCATGAAGTGACTTTTCTTTTAAACGTTCTTCAGTGAAGTGACTTTTCTTTAAACGTTCTTCAGTGAAGATTTTCTTTAAACGTTCATCAGTGAAGTGACTTTTTTTTAAACGTTCTTCATGAAGTGACTTTTCTTTAAACGTTTTCAGTGAAGTGACTTAAACGTTCTTCAGTGAAGATTTTCTTTAAACGTTCTTCATGAAGTGACTTTTCTTTTAAACGTTCTTCATGAAGTGACTTTTCTTTAAACGTTCTTCATGAAGTGACTTTTTTTAAACGTTCTTCATGAAGTGACTTTTCTTTAAACGTTCATCAGTGAAGACTTTTCTTTAAACGTTCTTCAGTGAAGTTACTTTTCTTTTAAACGTTCTTCATGAAGTGACTTTTCTTTAAACGTTCTTCATGAAGTGACTTTTCTTTAAACGTTCTTCATGAAGTGACTTTTCTTTAAACGTTCTTCAGTGAAGTGACTTTTCTTTAAACGTTTTTCATGAGGTGACTTTTCTTTAAACGTTCTTCAGTGAAGTGACTTTTCTTTTAATTTTTCTTCAGTGAAGAGACTTTTCTTTAAACGTTCTTCATGAAGTGACTTTTCTTTTAAACGTTCTTCAGTGAAGTGACTTTTCTTAAAACGTTCTTCATGAAGTGACTTTTCTTTAAACGTTCTTCATGAAGTGACTTTTCTTTTAAACGTTCTTCAGTGAAGACTTTTCTTTAAACGTTCTTCAGTGAAGTTACTTTTCTTTTAAACGTTCTTCATGAAGTGACTTTTCTTTAAACGTTCTTCATGAAGTGACTTTTCTTTAAACGTTCTTCATGAAGTGACTTTTCTTTTAAACGTTCTTCAGTGAAGTGACTTTTCTTTAAACGTTCTTCAGTGAAGTGACTTTTCTTTAAACGTTCTTCATGAAGTGACTTTTCTTTTAAACGTTCTTCATTGAAGACTTTTCTTTAAACGTTCTTCAGTGAAGTGACTTTTCTTTAAACGTTCTTCAGTGAAGTGACTTTTCTTTTAAACGTTCTTCAAGTGACTTTTTTTAAACGTTCTTCATGAAGTGACTTTTCTTTTAAACAATCTTCAGTGAAGTGACTTTTCTTTAAACGTTCTTCAGTGAAGATTTTCTTTAAACGTTCATCAGTGAAGTGACTTTTTTTTAAACGTTCTTCATGAAGTGACTTTTCTTTAAACGTTCTTCAGTGAAGTGACTTTTCTTTTAATTTTTCTTCAGTGAAGTGACTTTTCTTTAAACGTTCTGCAGTGAAGTGACTTTTCTTTAAACGTTCTTCATGAAGTGACTTTTCTTTTAAACATTCTTCAGTGAAGTGACTTTTCTTTAAACGTTCTTCAGTGAAGTCACTTTTCTTTTAAACGTTCTTCAGTGAAGTCACTTTTCTTTAAAGTTCTTCATGAAGTCACTTTTCTTTAAACGTTCTTCAGTGAAGTGACTTTTCTTTAAACGTTTTTCATGAGGTGACTTTTCTTTAAACGTTCTTCAGTGAAGTGACTTTTCTTTTAATTTTTCTTCAGTGAAGTGACTTTTCTTTAAACGTTCTTCATGAAGTGACTTTTCTTTTAAACGTTCTTCAGTGAAGTGACTTTTCTTTAAACGTTCTTCAGTGAAGTGACTTTTCTTTTAAACGTTCTTCAGTGAAGTGACTTTTATTTAAACGTTTTCAGTGAAGTGACTTTTCTTTAAACGTTCTTCAGTGAAGTGACTTTTCTTTTATACGTTCTTCAAGTGACTTTTTTTAAACGTTCTTCATGAAGTGACTTTTTTTTAAACGTTCTTCATGAAGTGACTTTTCTTTAAACGTTCTTCATGACGTGACTTTTCTTTAAACGTTCTTCATGAAGTGACTTTTCTTTTAAACGTTCTTCAGTGAAGATTTTCTTTAAACGTTCTTCAGTGAAGTGACTTTTCTTTAAACGTTCTTCATGAAGTGACTTTTCTTTTAATTTTTCTTCAGTGAAGTGACTTTTCTTTAAACGTTCTTCAGTGAAGTCACTTTTCTTTTAAACGTTCTTCAGTGAAGTGACTTTTCTTTAAACGTTCTTCAGTGAAGTGACTTTTCTTTAAACGTTCTTCATGAAGTGACTTGTCTTTAAACGTTCTTCAGTGAAGTGACTTTTCTTTAAACGTTTTTCATGAGGTGACTTTTCTTTAAACGTTCTTCAGTGAAGTGACTTTTCTTTTAATTTTTCTTCAGTGAAGTGACTTTTCTTTTAAACTTTCTTCAGTGAAGTGACTTTTCTTTAAACGTTCTTCAGTGAAGTCACTTTTCTTTTAAACGTTCTTCAGTGAAGTGACTTTTCTTTAAACGTTCTTCAGTGAAGTGACTTTTCTTTTATACGTTCTTCAAGTGACTTTTCTTTAAACGTTCTTCATGACGTGACTTTTCTTTAAACGTTCTTCAGTGAAGTGACTTTTCTTTAAACGTTCTTCAGTGAAGTGACTTTTCTTTAAACGTTCTTCATGAAGTGACTTTTCTTTTAATTTTTCTTCAGTGAAGTGACTTTTCTTTAAACGTTCTGCAGTGAAGTGACTTTTCTTTAAACGTTCTTCATGAAGTGACTTTTCTTTTAAACGTTCTTCAGTGAAGTGACTTTTCTTTAAACGTTCTTCAGTGAAGTCACTTTTCTTTTAAACGTTCTTCAGTGAAGTGACTTTTCTTTAAACGTTCTTCATGAAGTGACTTTTCTTTAAACGTTCTTCAGTGAAGTGACTTTTCTTTTATACGTTCTTCAAGTGACTTTTTTTAAACGTTCTTCATGAAGTGACTTTTCTTTAAACGTTCTTCATGACGTGACTTTTCTTTAAACGTTCTTCATGAAGTGACTTTTCTTTTAAACGTTCTTCAGTGAAGTGACTTTTCTTTAAACGTTCTTCAGTGAAGATTTTCTTTAAACGTTCTTCAGTGAAGTGACTTAAACGTTTTTCATGAGGTGACTTTTCTTAAACGTTCTTCATGAAGTGACTTTTCTTTAAACGTTCTTCATGAAGTGACTTTTCTTTAAACGTTCTTCATGAAGTGACTTTTCTTTAAACGTTCTTGATGAAGTGACTTTTTTTTAAATGTTCATTGAAGACTTTTCTTTAAACGTTCTTCAGTGAAGTGACTTTTCTTTTATACGTTCTTCAAGTGACTTTTTTTAAACGTTCTTCATGAAGTGACTTATTTTTAAACGTTCTTCATGAAGTGACTTTTCTTTAAACGTTCTTCATGACGTGACTTTTCTTTAAACGTTCTTCATGAAGTGACTTTTCTTTTAAACGTTCTTCAGTGAAGTGACTTTTCTTTAAACGTTCTTCATGAAGTGACTTTTCTTTAAACGTTCTTCATGAAGTGACTTTTCTTTTAAACGTTCTTCAGTGAAGTGACTTTTCTTTAAACGTTCTTCATGAAGTGACTTTTCTTTAAACGTTCTTCATGAAGTGACTTTTCTTTTAAACGTTCTTCAGTGAAGACTTTTCTTTAAACGTTCTTCATGAAGTGACTTTTCTTTTAAACGTTCTTCAGTGAAGTGACTTTTCTTTAAACGTTCTTCAGTGAAGTCACTTTTCTTTTAAACGTTCTTCAGTGAAGTCACTTTTCTTTAAACGTTCTTCATGAAGTGACTTTTCTTTAAACGTTCTTCAGTGAAGTGACTTTTCTTTTATACGTTCTTCAAGTGACTTTTTTTAAACGTTCTTCATGAAGTGACTTTTCTTTAAACGTTCTTCATGACGTGACTTTTCTTTAAACGTTCTTCATGAAGTGACTTTTCTTTTAAACGTTCTTCAGTGAAGTGACTTTTCTTTAAACGTTCTTCAGTGAAGATTTTCTTTAAACGTTCTTCAGTGAAGTGACTTAAACGTTTTTCATGAGGTGACTTTTCTTAAACGTTCTTCATGAAGTGACTTTTCTTTAAACGTTCTTCATGAAGTGACTTTTCTTTAAACGTTCTTCATGAAGTGACTTTTCTTTAAACGTTCTTGATGAAGTGACTTTTTTTTAAATGTTCATTGAAGACTTTTCTTTAAACGTTCTTCAGTGAAGTGACTTTTCTTTTATACGTTCTTCAAGTGACTTTTTTTAAACGTTCTTCATGAAGTGACTTATTTTTAAACGTTCTTCATGAAGTGACTTTTCTTTAAACGTTCTTCATGACGTGACTTTTCTTTAAACGTTCTTCATGAAGTGACTTTTCTTTTAAACGTTCTTCAGTGAAGTGACTTTTCTTTAAACGTTCTTCATGAAGTGACTTTTCTTTAAACGTTCTTCATGAAGTGACTTTTCTTTTAAACGTTCTTCAGTGAAGTGACTTTTCTTTAAACGTTCTTCATGAAGTGACTTTTCTTTAAACGTTCTTCATGAAGTGACTTTTCTTTTAAACGTTCTTCAGTGAAGACTTTTCTTTAAACGTTCTTCATGAAGTGACTTTTCTTTTAAACGTTCTTCAGTGAAGTGACTTTTCTTTAAACGTTCTTCAGTGAAGATTTTCTTTAAACGTTCATCAGTGAAGTGACTTTTCTTTAAACGTTCTTCATGAAGTGACTTTTCTTTTAAACGTTCTTCAGTGAAGTGACTTTTCTTTAAACGTTCTTCATGAAGTGACTTTTCTTTAAACGTTCTTCATGAAGTGACTTTTCTTTTAAACGTTCTTCAGTGAAGACTTTTCTTTAAACGTTCTTCAGTGAAGTTACTTTTCTTTTAAACGTTCTTCATGAAGTGACTTTTCTTTAAACGTTCTTCATGAAGTGACTTTTCTTTAAACGTTCTTCATGAAGTGACTTTTCTTTAAACGTTTTTCATGAGGTGACTTTTCTTTAAACGTTCTTCAGTGAAGTGACTTTTCTTTTAATTTTTCTTCAGTGAAGAGACTTTTCTTTAAACGTTCTTCATGAAGACTTTTCTTTTAAACGTTCTTCAGTGAAGTGACTTTTCTTTAAACGTTCTTCATGAAGTGACTTTTCTTTAAACGTTCTTCATGAAGTGACTTTTCTTTAAACGTTCTTCATGAAGTGACTTTTCTTTAAACGTTCTTCATGAAGTGACTTTTCTTTAAACGTTCTTCATGAAGTGACTTTTCTTTAAACGTTCTTCATGAAGTGACTTTTCTTTTAAACGTTCTTCAGTGAAGACTTTTCTTTAAACGTTCTTCAGTGAAGTTACTTTTCTTTTAAACGTTCTTCATGAAGTGACTTTTCTTTAAACGTTCTTCATGAAGTGACTTTTCTTTAAACGTTCTTCATGAAGTGACTTTTCTTTAAACGTTCTTCAGTGAAGTGACTTTTCTTTAAACGTTTTTCATGAGGTGACTTTTCTTTTAAACGTTCTTCATTGAAGACTTTTCTTTAAACGTTCTTCAGTGAAGTGACTTTTTTTAAACGTTCTTCATGAAGTGACTTTTCTTTTAAACGTTCTTCAGTGAAGTGACTTTTCTTTAAACGTTCTTCAGTGAAGTCACTTTTCTTTTAAACGTTCTTCAGTGAAGTCACTTTTCTTTAAAGTTCTTCATGAAGTCACTTTTCTTTAAACGTTCTTCAGTGAAGTGACTTTTCTTTAAACGTTTTTCATGAGGTGACTTTTCTTTAAACGTTCTTCAGTGAAGTGACTTTTCTTTTAATTTTTCTTCAGTGAAGTGACTTTTCTTTAAACGTTCTTCATGAAGTGACTTTTCTTTTAAACGTTCTTCAGTGAAGTGACTTTTCTTTAAACGTTCTTCAGTGAAGTGACTTTTCTTTTAAACGTTCTTCAGTGAAGTGACTTTTATTTAAACGTTTTCAGTGAAGTGACTTTTCTTTAAACGTTCTT
Organism: Leuresthes tenuis; assembly: GCF_036924035.1. Lineage (NCBI taxonomy): Eukaryota > Metazoa > Chordata > Actinopteri > Atheriniformes > Atherinopsidae > Leuresthes > Leuresthes tenuis. Next base: position 351,984 of record NW_027325407.1, on the reverse strand, counting down.
CAGTGAAGTGACTTTTCTTTTATACGTTCTTCAAGTGACTTTTTTTAAACGTTCTTCATGAAGTGACTTTTTTTTAAACGTTCTTCATGAAGTGACTTTTCTTTAAACGTTCTTCATGACGTGACTTTTCTTTAAACGTTCTTCATGAAGTGACTTTTCTTTTAAACGTTCTTCAGTGAAGATTTTCTTTAAACGTTCTTCAGTGAAGTGACTTTTCTTTAAACGTTCTTCATGAAGTGACTTTTCTTTTAATTTTTCTTCAGTGAAGTGACTTTTCTTTAAACGTTCTTCAGTGAAGTCACTTTTCTTTTAAACGTTCTTCAGTGAAGTGACTTTTCTTTAAACGTTCTTCAGTGAAGTGACTTTTCTTTAAACGTTCTTCATGAAGTGACTTGTCTTTAAACGTTCTTCAGTGAAGTGACTTTTCTTTAAACGTTTTTCATGAGGTGACTTTTCTTTAAACGTTCTTCAGTGAAGTGACTTTTCTTTTAATTTTTCTTCAGTGAAGTGACTTTTCTTTTAAACTTTCTTCAGTGAAGTGACTTTTCTTTAAACGTTCTTCAGTGAAGTCACTTTTCTTTTAAACGTTCTTCAGTGAAGTGACTTTTCTTTAAACGTTCTTCAGTGAAGTGACTTTTCTTTTATACGTTCTTCAAGTGACTTTTCTTTAAACGTTCTTCATGACGTGACTTTTCTTTAAACGTTCTTCAGTGAAGTGACTTTTCTTTAAACGTTCTTCAGTGAAGTGACTTTTCTTTAAACGTTCTTCATGAAGTGACTTTTCTTTTAATTTTTCTTCAGTGAAGTGACTTTTCTTTAAACGTTCTGCAGTGAAGTGACTTTTCTTTAAACGTTCTTCATGAAGTGACTTTTCTTTTAAACGTTCTTCAGTGAAGTGACTTTTCTTTAAACGTTCTTCAGTGAAGTCACTTTTCTTTTAAACGTTCTTCAGTGAAGTGACTTTTCTTTAAACGTTCTTCATGAAGTGACTTTTCTTTAAACGTTCTTCAGTGAAGTGACTTTTCTTTTATACGTTCTTCAAGTGACTTTTTTTAAACGTTCTTCATGAAGTGACTTTTCTTTAAACGTTCTTCATGACGTGACTTTTCTTTAAACGTTCTTCATGAAGTGACTTTTCTTTTAAACGTTCTTCAGTGAAGTGACTTTTCTTTAAACGTTCTTCAGTGAAGATTTTCTTTAAACGTTCTTCAGTGAAGTGACTTAAACGTTTTTCATGAGGTGACTTTTCTTAAACGTTCTTCATGAAGTGACTTTTCTTTAAACGTTCTTCATGAAGTGACTTTTCTTTAAACGTTCTTCATGAAGTGACTTTTCTTTAAACGTTCTTGATGAAGTGACTTTTTTTTAAATGTTCATTGAAGACTTTTCTTTAAACGTTCTTCAGTGAAGTGACTTTTCTTTTATACGTTCTTCAAGTGACTTTTTTTAAACGTTCTTCATGAAGTGACTTATTTTTAAACGTTCTTCATGAAGTGACTTTTCTTTAAACGTTCTTCATGACGTGACTTTTCTTTAAACGTTCTTCATGAAGTGACTTTTCTTTTAAACGTTCTTCAGTGAAGTGACTTTTCTTTAAACGTTCTTCATGAAGTGACTTTTCTTTAAACGTTCTTCATGAAGTGACTTTTCTTTTAAACGTTCTTCAGTGAAGTGACTTTTCTTTAAACGTTCTTCATGAAGTGACTTTTCTTTAAACGTTCTTCATGAAGTGACTTTTCTTTTAAACGTTCTTCAGTGAAGACTTTTCTTTAAACGTTCTTCATGAAGTGACTTTTCTTTTAAACGTTCTTCAGTGAAGTGACTTTTCTTTAAACGTTCTTCAGTGAAGATTTTCTTTAAACGTTCATCAGTGAAGTGACTTTTCTTTAAACGTTCTTCATGAAGTGACTTTTCTTTTAAACGTTCTTCAGTGAAGTGACTTTTCTTTAAACGTTCTTCATGAAGTGACTTTTCTTTAAACGTTCTTCATGAAGTGACTTTTCTTTTAAACGTTCTTCAGTGAAGACTTTTCTTTAAACGTTCTTCAGTGAAGTTACTTTTCTTTTAAACGTTCTTCATGAAGTGACTTTTCTTTAAACGTTCTTCATGAAGTGACTTTTCTTTAAACGTTCTTCATGAAGTGACTTTTCTTTAAACGTTTTTCATGAGGTGACTTTTCTTTAAACGTTCTTCAGTGAAGTGACTTTTCTTTTAATTTTTCTTCAGTGAAGAGACTTTTCTTTAAACGTTCTTCATGAAGTGACTTTTCTTTTAAACGTTCTTCAGTGAAGTGACTTTTCTTTAAACGTTCTTCATGAAGTGACTTTTCTTTAAACGTTCTTCATGAAGTGACTTTTCTTTAAACGTTCTTCATGAAGTGACTTTTCTTTAAACGTTCTTCATGAAGTGACTTTTCTTTAAACGTTCTTCATGAAGTGACTTTTCTTTAAACGTTCTTCATGAAGTGACTTTTCTTTTAAACGTTCTTCAGTGAAGACTTTTCTTTAAACGTTCTTCAGTGAAGTTACTTTTCTTTTAAACGTTCTTCATGAAGTGACTTTTCTTTAAACGTTCTTCATGAAGTGACTTTTCTTTAAACGTTCTTCATGAAGTGACTTTTCTTTAAACGTTCTTCAGTGAAGTGACTTTTCTTTAAACGTTTTTCATGAGGTGACTTTTCTTTTAAACGTTCTTCATTGAAGACTTTTCTTTAAACGTTCTTCAGTGAAGTGACTTTTCTTTAAACGTTCTTCAGTGAAGTGACTTTTCTTTTAAACGTTCTTCAAGTGACTTTTTTTAAACGTTCTTCATGAAGTGACTTTTCTTTTAAACGTTCTTCAGTGAAGTGACTTTTCTTTAAACGTTCTTCAGTGAAGATTTTCTTTAAACGTTCATCAGTGAAGTGACTTTTTTTTAAACGTTCTTCATGAAGTGACTTTTCTTTAAACGTTTTCAGTGAAGTGACTTAAACGTTCTTCAGTGAAGATTTTCTTTAAACGTTCTTCATGAAGTGACTTTTCTTTTAAACGTTCTTCATGAAGTGACTTTTCTTTAAACGTTCTTCATGAAGTGACTTTTTTTAAACGTTCTTCATGAAGTGACTTTTCTTTAAACGTTCATCAGTGAAGACTTTTCTTTAAACGTTCTTCAGTGAAGTTACTTTTCTTTTAAACGTTCTTCATGAAGTGACTTTTCTTTAAACGTTCTTCATGAAGTGACTTTTCTTTAAACGTTCTTCATGAAGTGACTTTTCTTTAAACGTTCTTCAGTGAAGTGACTTTTCTTTAAACGTTTTTCATGAGGTGACTTTTCTTTAAACGTTCTTCAGTGAAGTGACTTTTCTTTTAATTTTTCTTCAGTGAAGAGACTTTTCTTTAAACGTTCTTCATGAAGTGACTTTTCTTTTAAACGTTCTTCAGTGAAGTGACTTTTCTTAAAACGTTCTTCATGAAGTGACTTTTCTTTAAACGTTCTTCATGAAGTGACTTTTCTTTTAAACGTTCTTCAGTGAAGACTTTTCTTTAAACGTTCTTCAGTGAAGTTACTTTTCTTTTAAACGTTCTTCATGAAGTGACTTTTCTTTAAACGTTCTTCATGAAGTGACTTTTCTTTAAACGTTCTTCATGAAGTGACTTTTCTTTTAAACGTTCTTCAGTGAAGTGACTTTTCTTTAAACGTTCTTCAGTGAAGTGACTTTTCTTTAAACGTTCTTCATGAAGTGACTTTTCTTTTAAACGTTCTTCATTGAAGACTTTTCTTTAAACGTTCTTCAGTGAAGTGACTTTTCTTTAAACGTTCTTCAGTGAAGTGACTTTTCTTTTAAACGTTCTTCAAGTGACTTTTTTTAAACGTTCTTCATGAAGTGACTTTTCTTTTAAACAATCTTCAGTGAAGTGACTTTTCTTTAAACGTTCTTCAGTGAAGATTTTCTTTAAACGTTCATCAGTGAAGTGACTTTTTTTTAAACGTTCTTCATGAAGTGACTTTTCTTTAAACGTTCTTCAGTGAAGTGACTTTTCTTTTAAACGTTTTCAGTGAAGTGACTTAAACGTTCTTCAGTGAAGATTTTCTTTAAACGTTCTTCATGAAGTGACTTTTTTTTAAACGTTCTTCATGAAGTGACTTTTCTTTAAACGTTCTTCATGAAGTGACTTTTTTTAAACGTTCTTCATGAAGTGACTTTTCTTTTAAACGTTCTTCAGTGAAGTGACTTTTCTTCAAACGTTCTTCAGTGAATCTTTAAACGTTCTTCAGTGAAGATTTTCTTTAAACGTTCTTCATGAATGACTTTTCTTTTAAACGTTTTCGAAGTGACTTTTCTTTAAACGTTCTTCATGAAGTGACTTTTCTTTTAAACGTTTTCAGTGAAGTGACTTTTCTTTAAACGTTCATCAGTGAAGTGACTTTTCTAAACGTTCTTCAGTGAGGTGACTTTTCTTTAAGTTCTTCAGTGAAGACCTTTTTTTAAACGTTTTCAGTGAAGTGACTTTTCTTTAAACGTTCTTCATGAAGTGACTTTTCTTTTAATTTTTCTTCAGTGAAGTCACTTTTCTTTTAAACGTTCTTCAGTGAAGTGACTTTTCTTTAAACGTTCTTCATGAAGTCACTTTTCTTAAAACGTTCTTCAGTGAAGTGACTTTTCTTTTAATTTTTCTTCAGTGAAGACTTTTCTTTAAACGTTCTTCATGACGTGACTTTTCTTTTAATAGTTCTTCAGTGAAGTGACTTTTCTTTAAACGTTCTTCAGTGAAGTGACTTTTCTTTAAACGTTCTACATGAATGACTTTTCTTTAAACGTTCTTCATGAAGTGACTTTTCTTTAAACGTTCTTCATGAAGTGACTTTTCTTTAAACGTTCTTGTGAAGTGACTTTTCTTTTAATTTTTCTTCAGTGAAGACTTTTCTTTAAACGTTCTTCATGACGTGACTTTTCTTTTAATAGTTCTTCAGTGAAGTGACTTTTCTTTAAACGTTCTTCAGTGAAGTGACTTTTCTTTAAACGTTCTTCATGAGGTGACTTTTCTTTTAAACGTTCTTCAGTGAAGATTTTCTTCAAACGTTCTTCAGTGAAGTGACTTTTCTTTAAACGTTCTTCATGAAGTGACTTTTCTTTTAATTTTTCTTCAGTGAAGTGACTTTTCTTTAAACGTTCTTCATGAAGTGACTTTTCTTTAAACGTTCTTCAGTGAAGTGACTTTTCTTTAAACGTTCTTCATGAAGTGACTTTTCTTTAAACGTTCTTGATGAGGTGACTTTTCTTTAAACGTTCTTCAGTGAAGTGACTTTTCTTTAAACGTTCTTCATGAAGTGACTTTTCTTTAAACGTTCTTCATGAAGTGACTTTTCTTTAAACGTTCTTCATGAAGTGACTTTTCTTTTAATTTTTCTTCAGTGAAGACTTTTCTTTTATACGTTCTTCAAGTGACTTTTTTTAAACGTTCTTCATGAAGTGACTTTTTTTTAAACGTTCTTCATGAAGTGACTTTTCTTTAAACGTTCTTCATGACGTGACTTTTCTTTAAACGTTCTTCATGAAGTGACTTTTCTTTTAAACGTTCTTCAGTGAAGATTTTCTTTAAACGTTCTTCAGTGAAGTGACTTTTCTTTAAACGTTCTTCATGAAGTGACTTTTCTTTTCATTTTTCTTCAGTGAAGTGACTTTTCTTTAAACGTTCTTCATGAAGTGACTTTTCTTTTAAACGTTCTTCAGTGAAGTGACTTTTCTTTAAACGTTCTTCAGTGAAGTCACTTTTCTTTTAAACGTTCTTCAGTGAAGTGACTTTTCTTTAAACGTTCTTCAGTGAAGTCACTTTTCTTTAAACGTTCTTCATGAAGTGACTTGTCTTTAAACGTTCTTCAGTGAAGTGACTTTTCTTTAAACGTTTTTCATGAGGTGACTTTTCTTTAAACGTTCTTCAGTGAAGTGACTTTTCTTTAAACGTTCTTCAGTGAATGACTTTTCTTTAAACGTTCTTCATGAAGTGACTTTTCTTTAAACGTTCTTCATGAAGTGACTTTTCTTTAAACGTTTTCAGTGAAGTGACTTTTCTTTAAACGTTCTTCATGAGGTGACTTTTCTTTTAAACGTTCTTCAGTGAAGATTTTCTTCAAACGTTCTTCAGTGAAGTGACTTTTCTTTAAACGTTCTTCATGACGTGACTTTTCTTTTAAACGTTCTTCAGTAAAGATTTTCTTTAAACGTTCTTCATGAAGTGACTTTTCTTTAAACGTTCTTCATGAAGTGACTTTTCTTTAAACGTTTTTCATGAGGTGACTTTTCTTAAACGTTCTTCATGAAGTGACTTTTCTTTAAACGTTCTTCATGAAGTGACTTTTTTTTAAACGTTCTTCATGAAGTGACTTTTCTTTAAACGTTCTTCATGAGGTGACTTTTCTTTAAACGTTCTTCAGTGAAGTGACTTTTCTTTTAATTTTTCTTCAGTGAAGACTTTTCTTCAAACGTTCTTCAGTGAAGATTTTCTTTAAACGTTCTTCATGAAGTGACTTTTCTTTAAACGTTTTCAGTGAAGTGACTTTTCTTTAAACGTTCTTCATGAGGTGACTTTTCTTTTAAACGTTCTTCAGTGAAGATTTTCTTTAAATGTTCTTCAGTGAAGTGACTTTTCTTTAAACGTTCTTCATGAAGTGACTTTTCTTTTAATTTTTCTTCAGTGAAGTGACTTTTCTTTTAATTTTTCTTCAGTGAAGTGACTTTTCTTTAAACGTTCTTCATGAAGTGACTTTTCTTCAAACGTTCTTCAGTGAAGATTTTCTTTAAACGTTCTTCATGAAGTGACTTTTCTTTAAACGTTCTTCAGTGAAGTGACTTTTCTTTTAAACGTTCTTCAGTGAAGTGACTTTTCTTTTAAACGTTCTTCAGTGAAGATTTTCTTTAAACGTTCTTCAGTGAAGTGACTTTTCTTTAAACGTTCTTCATGAAGTGACTTGTCTTTAAACGTTCTTCAGTGAAGTGACTTTTCTTTAAACGTTTTTCATGAGGTGACTTTTCTTTAAACGTTCTTCAGTGAAGTGACTTTTCTTTTAATTTTTCTTCAGTGAAGTGACTTTTCTTTAAACGTTCTTCAGTGAAGTCACTTTTCTTTTAAACGTTCTTCAGTGAAGTGACTTTTCTTTAAACGTTCTTCAGTGAAGTGACTTTTCTTTAAACGTTCTTCATGAAGTGACTTTTCTTTAAACGTTTTTCATGAGGTGACTTTTCTTAAACGTTCTTCATGAAGTGACTTTTCTTTAAACGTTCTTCATGAAGTGACTTTTTTTAAACGTTCTTCATGAAGTGACTTTTCTTTAAACGTTCTTCATGAAGTGACTTTTCTTTAAACGTTTTTCATGAGGTGACTTTTCTTAAACGTTCTTCATGAAGTGACTTTTCTTTAAACGTTCTTCATGAAGTGACTTTTTTTAAACGTTCTTCATGAAGTGACTTTTCTTTAAACGTTCTTCATGAGGTGACTTTTCTTTAAACGTTCTTCAGTGAAGTGACTTTTCTTTTAATTTTTCTTCAGTGAAGACTTTTCTTTAAACGTTCTTCAGTGAAGATTTTCTTTAAATGTTCTTCAGTGAAGTGACTTTTCTTTAAACGTTCTTCATGAAGACTTTTCTTTAAACGTTTTCAGTGAAGTGACTTTTCTTTAAACGTTTTCAGTGAAGTGACTTTTCTTTAAACGTTCTTCATGAGGTGACTTTTCTTTTAAACGTTCTTCAGTGAAGATTTTCTTCAAACGTTCTTCAGTGAAGTGACTTTTCTTTAAACGTTCTTCATGACGTGACTTTTCTTTTAAACGTTCTTCAGTGAAGATTTTCTTTAAACGTTCTTCATGAAGTGACTTTTCTTTAAACGTTCTTCATGAAGTGACTTTTCTTTAAACGTTTTTCATGAGGTGACTTTTCTTAAACGTTCTTCATGAAGTGACTTTTCTTTAAACGTTCTTCATGAAGTGACTTTTTTTTAAACGTTCTTCATGAAGTGACTTTTCTTTAAACGTTCTTCATGAGGTGACTTTTCTTTAAACGTTCTTCAGTGAAGTGACTTTTCTTTTAATTTTTCTTCAGTGAAGACTTTTCTTCAAACGTTCTTCAGTGAAGATTTTCTTTAAACGTTCTTCATGAAGTGACTTTTCTTTAAACGTTTTCAGTGAAGTGACTTTTCTTTAAACGTTCTTCATGAGGTGACTTTTCTTTTAAACGTTCTTCAGTGAAGATTTTCTTTAAATGTTCTTCAGTGAAGTGACTTTTCTTTAAACGTTCTTCATGAAGTGACTTTTCTTTTAATTTTTCTTCAGTGAAGTGACTTTTCTTTAAACGTTCTTCATGAAGTGACTTTTCTTTAAACGTTCTTCATGACGTGACTTTTCTTTAAACGTTCTTCATGAAGTGACTTTTCTTTAAACGTTCTTCAGTGAAGTGACTTTTCTTTTAAACGTTCTTCAGTGAAGTGACTTTTCTTTTAAACGTTCTTCAGTGAAGATTTTCTTTAAACGTTCTTCAGTGAAGTGACTTTTCTTTAAACGTTCTTCATGAAGTGACTTTTCTTTTAATTTTTCTTCAGTGAAGTGACTTTTCTTTAAACGTTCTTCAGTGAAGTCACTTTTCTTTTAAACGTTCTTCAGTGAAGTGACTTTTCTTTAAACGTTCTTCATGAAGTGACTTGTCTTTAAACGTTCTTCAGTGAAGTGACTTTTCTTTAAACGTTTTTCATGAGGTGACTTTTCTTTAAACGTTCTTCAGTGAAGTGACTTTTCTTTTAATTTTTCTTCAGTGAAGTGACTTTTCTTTAAACGTTCTTCAGTGAAGTCACTTTTCTTTTAAACGTTCTTCAGTGAAGTGACTTTTCTTTAAACGTTCTTCAGTGAAGTGACTTTTCTTTAAACGTTCTTCATGAAGTGACTTTTCTTTAAACGTTTTTCATGAGGTGACTTTTCTTAAACGTTCTTCATGAAGTGACTTTTCTTTAAACGTTCTTCATGAAGTGACTTTTTTTAAACGTTCTTCATGAAGTGACTTTTCTTTAAACGTTCTTCATGAGGTGACTTTTCTTTAAACGTTCTTCAGTGAAGTGACTTTTCTTTTAATTTTTCTTCAGTGAAGACTTTTCTTTAAACGTTCTTCAGTGAAGATTTTCTTTAAATGTTCTTCAGTGAAGTGACTTTTCTTTAAACGTTCTTCATGAAGACTTTTCTTTAAACGTTTTCAGTGAAGTGACTTTTCTTTAAACGTTTTCAGTGAAGTGACTTTTCTTTAAACGTTCTTCATGAGGTGACTTTTCTTTTAAACGTTCTTCAGTGAAGATTTTCTTTAAACGTTCTTCAGTGAAGTGACTTTTCTTTAAACGTTCTTCATGAAGTGACTTTTCTTTTAATTTTTCTTCAGTGAAGTGACTTTTCTTTAAACGTTCTTCATGAAGTGACTTTTCTTTTAATTTTTCTTCAGTGAAGTGACTTTTCTTTAAACGTTCTTCATGAAGTGACTTTTCTTTAAACGTTCTTCAGTGAAGTGACTTTTCTTTAAACGTTCTTCATGAAGTGACTTTTCTTTAAACGTTCTTCAGTGAAGTGACTTTTCTTTAAACGTTCTTCAGTGAAGTGACTTTTCTTTAAACGTTCTTCATGAAGTGACTTTTCTTTAAACGTTCTCCATGAAGTGACTTTTCTTTAAACGTTCTTCAGTGAAGACTTTTCTTTAAACGTTCTTCATAAGGTGACTTTTCTTTAAACGTTCTTCAGTGAAGTGACTTTTCTTTAAACGTTCTTCATGAAGTGACTTTTCTTTAAACGTTCTCCATGAAGTGACTTTTCTTTAAACGTTCTTCAGTGAAGACTTTTCTTTAAACGTTCTTCATAAGGTGACTTTTCTTTAAACGTTCTTCATGAAGTGACTTTTCTTTTAATTTTTCTTCAGTGAAGACTTTTCTTTTATACGTTCTTCAAGTGACTTTTTTTAAACGTTCTTCATGAAGTGACTTTTTTTTAAACGTTCTTCATGAAGTGACTTTTCTTTAAACGTTCTTCATGACGTGACTTTTCTGTAAACGTTCTCCATGAGGTGACTTTTCTTTAAACGTTCTTCAGTGAAGACTTTTCTTTAAACGTTCTTCATGAAGTGACTTTTCTTTAAACGTTCTCCATGAGGTGACTTTTCTTTAAACGTTCTTCATGAAGTGACTTTTTTTTAAACGTTCTTCATGACGTGACTTTTCTTTAAACGTTCTTCATGAAGTGACTTTTCTTTTAAACGTTCTTCAGTGAAGATTTTCTTTAAACGTTCTTCAGTGAAGTGACTTTTCTTTAAACGTTCTTCATGAAGTGACTTTTCTTTTAATTTTTCTTCAGTGAAGTGACTTTTCTTTAAACGTTCTTCAGTGAAGTCACTTTTCTTTTAAACGTTCTTCAGTGAAGTGACTTTTCTTTAAACGTTCTTCATGAAGTGACTTGTCTTTAAACGTTCTTCAGTGAAGTGACTTTTCTTTAAACGTTTTTCATGAGGTGACTTTTCTTTAAACGTTCTTCAGTGAAGTGACTTTTCTTTTAATTTTTCTTCAGTGAAGTGACTTTTCTTTAAACGTTCTTCAGTGAAGTCACTTTTCTTTTAAACGTTCTTCAGTGAAGTGACTTTTCTTTAAACGTTCTTCAGTGAAGTGACTTTTCTTTAAACGTTCTTCATGAAGTGACTTTTCTTTAAACGTTTTTCATGAGGTGACTTTTCTTAAAAGTTCTTCATGAAGTGACTTTTCTTTAAACGTTCTTCATGAAGTGACTTTTTTTAAACGTTCTTCATGAAGTGACTTTTCTTTAAACGTTCTTCATGAGGTGACTTTTCTTTAAACGTTCTTCAGTGAAGTGACTTTTCTTTTAATTTTTCTTCAGTGAAGACTTTTCTTTAAACGTTCTTCAGTGAAGATTTTCTTTAAATGTTCTTCAGTGAAGTGACTTTTCTTTAAACGTTCTTCATGAAGTGACTTTTCTTTAAACGTTTTCAGTGAAGTGACTTTTCTTTAAACGTTCTTCAGTGAAGACTTTTCTTTAAACGTTCTTCATAAGGTGACTTTTCTTTAAACGTTCTTCATGAAGTGACTTTTCTTTTAATTTTTCTTCAGTGAAGACTTTTCTTTTATACGTTCTTCAAGTGACTTTTTTTAAACGTTCTTCATGAAGTGACTTTTCTTTAAACGTTCTTCATGACGTGACTTTTCTTTAAACGTTCTTCATGAAGTGACTTTTCTTTTAAACGTTCTTCAGTGAAGATTTTCTTTAAACGTTCTTCATGAAGTGACTTTTCTTTTAAACGTTCTTCAGTGAAGATTTTCTTTAAACGTTCTTCATGAAGTGACTTTTCTTTTAATTTTTCTTCAGTGAAGTGACTTTTCTTTAAACGTTCTTCATGAAGTGACTTTTCTTTTAAACGTTCTTCAGTGAAGTGACTTTTCTTTAAACGTTCTTCAGTGAAGTCACTTTTCTTTTAAACGTTCTTCAGTGAAGTGACTTTTCTTTAAACGTTCTTCATGAAGTGACTTTTCTTTAAACGTTCTTCAGTGAAGTGACTTTTCTTTAAACGTTCTTCGTGAAGTGACTTTTCTTTAAACGTTCTTCATGAAGTGACTTTTCTTTAAACGTTCTTCATGAGGTGACTTTTCTTTTAAACGTTCTTCAGTGAAGATTTTCTTCAAACGTTCTTCAGTGAAGTGACTTTTCTTTAAACGTTCTTCATGACGTGACTTTTCTTTTAAACGTTCTTCAGTGAAGATTTTCTTTAAACGTTCTTCATGAAGTGACTTTTCTTTAAACGTTCTTCATGAAGTGACTTTTCTTTAAACGTTTTTCATGAGGTGACTTTTCTTAAACGTTCTTCATGAAGTGACTTTTCTTTAAACGTTCTTCATGAAGTGACTTTTTTTTAAACGTTCTTCATGAAGTGACTTTTTTTAAACGTTCTTCATGAGGTGACTTTTCTTTAAACGTTCTTCAGTGAAGTGACTTTTCTTTAAACGTTCTTCATGAAGTGACTTTTCTTTAAACGTTTTCAGTGAAGTGACTTTTCTTTAAACGTTCTTCATGAGGTGACTTTTCTTTTAAACGTTCTTCAGTGAAGATTTTCTTTAAATGTTCTTCAGTGAAGTGACTTTTCTTTAAACGTTCTTCATGAAGTGACTTTTCTTTTAATTTTTCTTCAGTGAAGTGACTTTTCTTTAAACGTTCTTCATGAAGTGACTTTTCTTTAAACGTTCTTCATGACGTGACTTTTCTTTAAACGTTCTTCATGAAGTGACTTTTCTTTAAACGTTCTTCATGAAGTGACTTTTCTTTAAACGTTCTTCATGAGGTGACTTTTCTTTAAACGTTCTTCAGTGAAGTGACTTTTCTTTAAACGTTCTTCATGAAGTGACTTTTCTTTAAACGTTCTCCATGAAGTGACTTTTCTTTAAACGTTCTTCAGTGAAGACTTTTCTTTAAACGTTCTTCATGAAGTGACTTTTCTTTAAACGTTCTCCATGAGGTGACTTTTCTTTAAACGTTCTTCAGTGAAGACTTTTCTTTAAACGTTCTTCATGAAGTGACTTTTCTTTTAATTTTTCTTCAGTGAAGACTTTTCTTTTATACGTTCTTCAAGTGACTTTTTTTAAACGTTCTTCATGAAGTGACTTTTTTTTAAACGTTCTTCATGAAGTGACTTTTCTTTAAACGTTCTTCATGACGTGACTTTTCTTTAAACGTTCTTCATGAAGTGACTTTTCTTTTAAACGTTCTTCAGTGAAGATTTTCTTTAAACGTTCTTCAGTGAAGTGACTTTTCTTTAAACGTTCTTCATGAAGTGACTTTTCTTTTAATTTTTCTTCAGTGAAGTGACTTTTCTTTAAACGTTCTTCATGAAGTGACTTTTCTTTTAAACGTTCTTCAGTGAAGTGACTTTTCTTTAAACGTTCTTCATGAAGTGACTTGTCTTTAAACGTTCTTCAGTGAAGTGACTTTTCTTTAAACGTTTTTCATGAGGTGACTTTTCTTTAAACGTTCTTCAGTGAAGTGACTTTTCTTTTAATTTTTCTTCAGTGAAGTGACTTTTCTTTTAAACTTTCTTCAGTGAAGTGACTTTTCTTTAAACGTTCTTCAGTGAAGTCACTTTTCTTTAAACGTTCTTCATGAAGTGACTTTTCTTTAAACGTTCTTCAGTGAAGTGACTTTTCTTTTATACGTTCTTCAAGTGACTTTTTTTAAACGTTCTTCATGAAGTGACTTTTCTTTAAACGTTCTTCATGACGTGACTTTTCTTTAAACGTTCTTCATGAAGTGACTTTTCTTTTAAACGTTCTTCAGTGAAGTGACTTTTCTTTAAACGTTCTTCAGTGAAGATTTTCTTTAAACGTTCTTCAGTGAAGTGACTTAAACGTTTTTCATGAGGTGACTTTTCTTAAACGTTCTTCATGAAGTGACTTTTCTTTAAACGTTCTTCATGAAGTGACTTTTCTTTAAACGTTTTTCATGAGGTGACTTTTCTTAAACGTTCTTCATGAAGTGACTTTTCTTTAAACGTTCTTCATGAAGTGACTTTTCTTTAAACGTTCTTCATGAAGTGACTTTTCTTTAAACGTTCTTGATGAAGTGACTTTTTTTTAAATGTTCATTGAAGACTTTTCTTTAAACGTTCTTCAGTGAAGTGACTTTTCTTTTATACGTTCTTCAAGTGACTTTTCTTTAAACGTTCTTCATGAAGTGACTTTTCTTTTAATTTTTCTTCAGTGAAGTGACTTTTCTTTAAACGTTCTTCATGAAGTAACTTTTCTTTAAACGTTCTTCATGACGTGACTTTTCTTTAAACGTTCTTCATGAAGTGACTTTTCTTTAAACGTTCTTCAGTGAAGTGACTTTTCTTTAAACGTTCTTCATGAAGTGACTTTTCTTTAAACGTTCTTCATGAGGTGACTTTTCTTTAAACGTTCTTCAGTGAAGTGACTTTTCTTTAAACGTTCTTCATGAGGTGACTTTTCTTTAAACGTTCTTCAGTGAAGTGACTTTTCTTTAAACGTTCTCCATGAAGTGACTTTTCTTTAAACGTTCTTCAGTGAAGACTTTTCTTTAAACGTTCTTCATGAAGTGACTTTTCTTTAAACGTTCTCCATGAGGTGACTTTTCTTTAAACGTTCTTCAGTGAAGACTTTTCTTTAAACGTTCTTCATGAAGTGACTTTTCTTTTAATTTTTCTTCAGTGAAGACTTTTCTTTTATACGTTCTTCAAGTGACTTTTTTTAAACGTTCTTCATGAAGTGACTTTTTTTTAAACGTTCTTCATGAAGTGACTTTTCTTTAAACGTTCTTCATGACGTGACTTTTCTTTAAACGTTCTTCATGAAGTGACTTTTCTTTTAAACGTTCTTCAGTGAAGATTTTCTTTAAACGTTCTTCATGAAGTGACTTTTCTTTTAAACGTTCTTCAGTGAAGTGACTTTTCTTTAAACGTTCTTCATGAAGTGACTTTTCTTTTAAACGTTCTTCAGTGAAGTGACTTTTCTTTAAACGTTCTTCAGTGAAGTCACTTTTCTTTTAATTTTTCTTCAGTGAAGTGACTTTTCTTTTAAACTTTCTTCAGTGAAGTGACTTTTCTTTAAACGTTCTTCAGTGAAGTGACTTTTCTTTAAACGTTCTTCAGTGAAGTCACTTTTCTTTAAACGTTATTCATGAAGTCACTTTTCTTTAAACGTTCTTCAGTGAAGTGACTTTTCTTTTAATTTTTCTTCAGTGAAGTGACTTTTCTTTAAACGTTCTTCATGAAGTGACTTTTCTTTTAAACGTTCTTCAGTGAAGTGACTTTTCTTTAAACGTTCTTCAGTGAAGTCACTTTTCTTTTAAACGTTCTTCATGAAGTGACTTTTCTTTAAACGTTCTTCAGTGAAGTGACTTTTCTTTTATACGTTCTTCAAGTGACTTTTTTTAAACGTTCTTCATGAAGTGACTTTTCTTTAAACGTTCTTCATGACGTGACTTTTCTTTAAACGTTCTTCATGAAGTGACTTTTCTTTTAAACGTTCTTCAGTGAAGTGACTTTTCTTTAAACGTTCTGCAGTGAAGTGACTTTTTTTTAAACGTTCTTCATGAAGTGACTTTTCTTTAAACATTCTTCAGTGAAGTGACTTTTCTATAAACGTTCTTCATGAAGTGACTTTTCTTTTAAACGTTCTTCATGAAGTGACTTTTCTTTAAACGTTCTTCATGAAGTGACTTTTCTATAAACGTTCTTCATGAAGTGACTTTTCTTTTAAACGTTCTTCAGTGAAGTGACTTTTCTTTAAACGTTTTTCATGAGGTGACTTTTCTTTAAACGTTCTTCAGTGAAGTCACTTTTCTTTAAACGTTCTTCATGAAGTGACTTTTCTTTAAACGTTCTTCATGAAGTGACTTTTCTTTAGACGTTCTTCATGAAGTGACTTTTCTTTTAAACGTGAGTTGATTTTCTTTTAAACGTTCTTCAGTGAAGACTTTTCTTTAAACGTTCTGCAGTGAAGTGACTTTTTTTTAAACATTCTTCATGAAGTGACTTTTCTTTAAATTTTCATGAGGTGACTTTTCTTAAACGTTCTTCATGAAGTGACTTTTCTTTAAACGTTCTTCATGAAGTGACTTTTTTTTAAACGTTCTTCATGAAGTGACTTTTCTTTAAACGTTCTTCATGAGGTGACTTTTCTTTAAACGTTCTTCAGTGAAGTGACTTTTCTTTTAATTTTTCTTCAGTGAAGACTTTTCTTTAAACATTCTTCAGTGAAGATTTTCTTTAAACGTTCTTCATGAAGTGACTTTTCTTTAAACGTTCTTCATGAAGTGACTTTTCTTTAAACGTTCTTCAGTGAAGTGACTTTTCTTTAAACGTTCTTCAGTGAAGTCACTTTTCTTTAAAGTTCTTCATGAAGTCACTTTTCTTTAAACGTTCTTCAGTGAGTGACTTTTCTTTAAACGTTTTTCATGAGGTGACTTTTCTTTAAACGTTCTTCAGTGAAGTGACTTTTCTTTTAATTTTTCTTCAGTGAAGTGACTTTTCTTTAAACGTTCTTCATGAAGTGACTTTTCTTTTAAACGTTCTTCAGTGAAGTGACTTTTCTTTAAACGTTCTTCAGTGAAGTCACTTTTCTTTTAAACGTTCTTCAGTGAAGTGACTTTTCTTTAAACGTTCTTCAGTGAAGTCACTTTTCTTTAAACGTTCTTCATGAAGTGACTTTTCTTTAAACGTTCTTCAGTGAAGTGACTTTTCTTTAAACGTTTTTCATGAGGTGACTTTTCTTTAAACGTTCTTCAGTGAAGTGACTTTTCTTTTAATTTTTCTTCAGTGAAGTGACTTTTCTTTTAAACGTTCTTCAGTGAAGTGACTTTTCTTTAAACGTTCTTCAGTGAAGTCACTTTTCTTTTAAACGTTCTCCATGAAGTGACTTTTTTTTAAACGTTCTTCAGTGAAGACTTTTCTTTAAACGTTCTTCATGAAGTGACTTTTCTTTAAACGTTCTCCATGAGGTGACTTTTCTTTAAACGTTCTTCAGTGAAGACTTTTCTTTAAAGGTTCTTCATGAAGTGACTTTTCTTTAAACGTTCTCCATGAAGTGACTTTTCTTTAAACGTTCTTCAGTGAAGTGACTTTTCTTTAAACGTTCTTCATGAAGTGACTTTTCTTTAAACGTTTTTCATGAGGTGACTTTTCTTTAAACGTTCTTCATGAAGTGACTTTTCTTTAAACGTTTTTCATGAGGTGACTTTTCTTTAAACGTTCTCCATGAAGTGACTTTTCTTTAAACGTTCTTCAGTGAAGTGACTTTTCTTTAAACGTTCTTCAGTGAAGTGACTTTTCTTAAACGTTCTTCATGAAGTGACTTTTCTTTTAAACGTTTTCAGTGAAGTGACTTTTTTTAAACGTTCTTCATGAAGTGACTAAACGTTCTTCATGACGTGACTTTTCTTTAAACGTTCTTCATGACGTGACTTTTCTTTAAACGTTCTTCATGAAGTGACTTTTCTTTTAAACGTTCTTCAGTGAAGTGACTTTTCTTTAAACGTTCTTCAGTGAAGATTTTCTTTAAACGTTCTTCAGTGAAGTGACTTAAACGTTTTTCATGAGGTGACTTTTCTTAAACGTTCTTCATGAAGTGACTTTTCTTTAAACGTTCTTCATGAAGTGACTTTTCTTTAAACGTTTTTCATGAGGTGACTTTTCTTAAACGTTCTTCATGAAGTGACTTTTCTTTAAACGTTCTTCATGAAGTGACTTTTCTTTAAACGTTCTTCATGAAGTGACTTTTCTTTAAACGTTCTTGATGAAGTGACTTTTTTTTAAATGTTCATTGAAGACTTTTCTTTAAACGTTCTTCAGTGAAGTGACTTTTCTTTTATACGTTCTTCAAGTGACTTTTCTTTAAACGTTCTTCATGAAGTGACTTTTCTTTTAATTTTTCTTCAGTGAAGTGACTTTTCTTTAAACGTTCTTCATGAAGTGACTTTTCTTTAAACGTTCTTCATGACGTGACTTTTCTTTAAACGTTCTTCATGAAGTGACTTTTCTTTAAACGTTCTTCAAAGTGACTTTTCTTTAAACGTTCTTCATGAAGTGACTTTTCTTTAAACGTTCTTCATGAGGTGACTTTTCTTTAAACGTTCTTCAGTGAAGTGACTTTTCTTTAAACGTTCTTCATGAAGTGACTTTTCTTTAAACGTTCTCCATGAAGTGACTTTTCTTTAAACGTTCTTCAGTGAAGACTTTTCTTTAAACGTTCTTCATGAAGTGACTTTTCTCTTTAAACGTTCTCCATGAGGTGACTTTTCTTTAAACGTTCTTCAGTGAAGACTTTTCTTTAAACGTTCTTCATGAAGTGACTTTTCTTTTAATTTTTCTTCAGTGAAGACTTTTCTTTTATACGTTCTTCAAGTGACTTTTTTTAAACGTTCTTCATGAAGTGACTTTTTTTTAAACGTTCTTCATGAAGTGACTTTTCTTTAAACGTTCTTCATGACGTGACTTTTCTTTAAACGTTCTTCATGAAGTGACTTTTCTTTTAAACGTTCTTCAGTGAAGATTTTCTTTAAACGTTCTTCATGAAGTGACTTTTCTTTTAATTTTTCTTCAGTGAAGTGACTTTTCTTTAAACGTTCTTCATGAAGTGACTTTTCTTTTAAACGTTCTTCAGTGAAGTGACTTTTCTTTAAACGTTCTTCAGTGAAGTCACTTTTCTTTTAATTTTTCTTCAGTGAAGTGACTTTTCTTTTAAACTTTCTTCAGTGAAGTGACTTTTCTTTAAACGTTCTTCAGTGAAGTGACTTTTCTTTAAACGTTCTTCATGAAGTGACTTTTCTTTAAACGTTCTTCAGTGAAGTCACTTTTCTTTAAACGTTATTCATGAAGTCACTTTTCTTTAAACGTTCTTCAGTGAAGTGACTTTTCTTTAAACGTTTTTCATGAGGTGACTTTTCTTTAAACGTTCTTCAGTGAAGTGACTTTTCTTTTAATTTTTCTTCATGAAGTGACTTTTCTTTAAACGTTCTTCATGAAGTGACTTTTCTTTTAAACGTTCTTCAGTGAAGTGACTTTTCTTTTATACGTTCTTCAAGTGACTTTTTTTAAACGTTCTTCATGAAGTGACTTTTCTTTAAACGTTCTTCATGACGTGACTTTTCTTTAAACGTTCTTCATGAAGTGACTTTTCTTTTAAACGTTCTTCAGTGAAGTGACTTTTCTTTAAACGTTCTTCAGTGAAGATTTTCTTTAAACGTTCTTCAGTGAAGTGACTTAAACGTTTTTCATGAGATGACTTTTCTTAAACGTTCTTCATGAAGTGACTTTTCTTTAAACGTTCTTCATGAAGTGACTTTTCTTTAAACGTTTTTCATGAGGTGACTTTTCTTAAACGTTCTTCATGAAGTGACTTTTCTTTAAACGTTCTTCATGAAGTGACTTTTCTTTAAACGTTCTTCATGAAGTGACTTTTCTTTAAACGTTCTTGATGAAGTGACTTTTTTTTAAATGTTCATTGAAGACTTTTCTTTTATACGTTCTTCAAGTGACTTTTTTTAAACGTTCTTCATGAAGTGACTTATTTTTAAACGTTCTTCATGAAGTGACTTTTCTTTAAACGTTCTTCATGACGTGACTTTTCTTTAAACGTTCTTCATGAAGTGACTTTTCTTTTAAACGTTCTTCAGTGAAGTGACTTTTCTTTAAACGTTCTTCATGAAGTGACTTTCTTTAAACGTTTTTCATGAGGTGACTTTTCTTTAAACGTTCTTCAGTGAAGTGACTTTTCTTTTAATTTTTCTTCAGTGAAGTGACTTTTCTTTAAACGTTCTGCAGTGAAGTGACTTTTCTTTAAACGTTCTTCATGAAGTGACTTTTCTTTAAACGTTCTTCATGAAGTGACTTTTCTTTAAACGTTCTTCAGTGAAGTGACTTTTCTTTAAACGTTCTTCATGAAGTGACTTTTCTTTAAAAGTTCTTCATGAAGTGACTTTTCTTTAAACGTTCTTCATGAAGTGACTTTTCTTTTAAACGTTCTTCAGTGAAGACTTTACTTTAAACGTTCTTCAGTGAAGTTACTTTTCTTTTAAACGTTCTTCATGAAGTGACTTTTCTTTAGACGTTCTTCATGAAGTGACTTTTCTTTTAAACGTGAGTTGATTTTCTTTTAAACGTTCTTCAGTGAAGTGACTTTTCTTTTAAACGTGAGTTGATTTTCTTTTAAACGTTCTTCAGTGAAGTGACTTTTCTTTAAACGTTCTGCAGTGAAGTGACTTTTCTTTTAAACGTGAGTTGATTTTCTTTAAACGTTCTGCAGTGAAGTGACTTTTTTTTAAACGTTCTTCATGAAGTGACTTTTCTTTAAACATTCTTCAGTGAAGTGACTTTTCTTTTAAACGTTCTTCATGAAGTGACTTTTCTTTAAACGTTCTTCAGTGAAGTGACTTTTCTTTAAACGTTCTTCAGTGAAGATTTTCTTTAAACGTTCTTCAGTGAAGTGACTTTTCTTTAAACGTTTTTCATGAGGTGACTTTTCTTTAAACGTTCTTCAGTGAAGTCACTTTTCTTTAAACGTTCTTCATGAAGTGACTTTTCTTTAAACGTTCTTCATGAAGTGACTTTTCTTTAGACGTTCTTCATGAAGTGACTTTTCTTTTAAACGTGAGTTGATTTTCTTTTAAACGTTCTTCAGTGAAGACTTTTCTTTAAACGTTCTGCAGTGAAGTGACTTTTTTTTAAACATTCTTCAGTGAAGTGACTTTTCTTTAAACATTCTTCATGAAGTGACTTTTCTTTAAACGTTTTTCATGAGGTGACTTTTCTTAAACGTTCTTCATGAAGTGACTTTTCTTTAAACGTTCTTCATGAAGTGACTTTTTTTTAAACGTTCTTCATGAAGTGACTTTTCTTTAAACGTTCTTCATGAGGTGACTTTTCTTTAAACGTTCTTCAGTGAAGTGACTTTTCTTTAAACGTTCTTCAGTGAAGATTTTCTTTAAACGTTCTTCAGTGAAGTGACTTAAACGTTTTTCATGAGGTGACTTTTCTTAAACGTTCTTCATGAAGTGACTTTTCTTTAAACGTTCTTCATGAAGTGACTTTTCTTTAAACGTTTTTCATGAGGTGACTTTTCTTAAACGTTCTTCATGAAGTGACTTTTCTTTAAACGTTCTTCATGAAGTGACTTTTCTTTAAACGTTCTTCATGAAGTGACTTTTCTTTAAACGTTCTTGATGAAGTGACTTTTTTTTAAATGTTCATTGAAGACTTTTCTTTAAACGTTCTTCAGTGAAGTGACTTTTCTTTTATACGTTCTTCAAGTGACTTTTCTTTAAACGTTCTTCATGAAGTGACTTTTCTTTTAATTTTTCTTCAGTGAAGTGACTTTTCTTTAAACGTTCTTCATGAAGTGACTTTTCTTTAAACGTTCTTCATGACGTGACTTTTCTTTAAACGTTCTTCATGAAGTGACTTTTCTTTAAACGTTCTTCAGTGAAGTGACTTTTCTTTAAACGTTCTTCATGAAGTGACTTTTCTTTAAACGTTCTTCATGAGGTGACTTTTCTTTAAACGTTCTTCAGTGAAGTGACTTTTCTTTAAACGTTCTTCATGAAGTGACTTTTCTTTAAACGTTCTCCATGAAGTGACTTTTCTTTAAACGTTCTTCAGTGAAGACTTTTCTTTAAACGTTCTTCATGAAGTGACTTTTCTTTAAACGTTCTCCATGAGGTGACTTTTCTTTAAACGTTCTTCAGTGAAGACTTTTCTTTAAACGTTCTTCATGAAGTGACTTTTCTTTTAATTTTTCTTCAGTGAAGACTTTTCTTTTATACGTTCTTCAAGTGACTTTTTTTAAACGTTCTTCATGAAGTGACTTTTTTTTAAACGTTCTTCATGAAGTGACTTTTCTTTAAACGTTCTTCATGACGTGACTTTTCTTTAAACGTTCTTCATGAAGACTTTTCTTTTAAACGTTCTTCAGTGAAGATTTTCTTTAAACGTTCTTCATGAAGTGACTTTTCTTTTAATTTTTCTTCAGTGAAGTGACTTTTCTTTAAACGTTCTTCATGAAGTGACTTTTCTTTTAAACGTTCTTCAGTGAAGTGACTTTTCTTTAAACGTTCTTCAGTGAAGTCACTTTTCTTTTAATTTTTCTTCAGTGAAGTGACTTTTCTTTTAAACTTGCTTCAGTGAAGTGACTTTTCTTTAAACGTTCTTCAGTGAAGTGACTTAAACGTTTTTCATGAGGTGACTTTTCTTAAACGTTCTTCATGAAGTGACTTTTCTTTAAACGTTCTTCATGAAGTGACTTTTCTTTAAACGTTTTTCATGAGGTGACTTTTCTTAAACGTTCTTCATGAAGTGACTTTTCTTTAAACGTTCTTCATGAAGTGACTTTTCTTTAAACGTTCTTCATGAAGTGACTTTTCTTTAAACGTTCTTGATGAAGTGACTTTTTTTTAAATGTTCATTGAAGACTTTTCTTTAAACGTTCTTCAAGTGACTTTTCTTTAAACGTTCTTCAGTGAAGTCACTTTTCTTTTAATTTTTCTTCAGTGAAGTGACTTTTCTTTTAAACTTGCTTCAGTGAAGTGACTTTTCTTTAAACGTTCTTCAGTGAAGTGACTTAAACGTTTTTCATGAGGTGACTTTTCTTAAACGTTCTTCATGAAGTGACTTTTCTTTAAACGTTCTTCATGAAGTGACTTTTCTTTAAACGTTTTTCATGAGGTGACTTTTCTTAAACGTTCTTCATGAAGTGACTTTTCTTTAAACGTTCTTCATGAAGTGACTTTTCTTTAAATGTTCTTCATGAAGTGACTTTTCTTTAAACGTTCTTGATGAAGTGACTTTTTTTTAAATGTTCATTGAAGACTTTTCTTTAAACGTTCTTCAAGTGACTTTTCTTTAAACGTTCTTCAGTGAAGTGACTTTTCTTTAAACGTTCTTCAGTGAAGTGACTTTTCTTTAAACGTTCTTCATGAAGTGACTTTTCTTTAAATGTTCTTCATGAGGTGACTTTTCTTTAAACGTTCTTCAGTGAAGTGACTTTTCTTTAAACGTTCTTCATGAAGTGACTTTTCTTTAAACGTTCTCCATGAAGTGACTTTTCTTTAAACGTTCTTCAGTGAAGACTTTTCTTTAAACGTTCTTCATGAAGTGACTTTTCTTTAAACGTTCTCCATGAGGTGACTTTTCTTTAAACGTTCTTCAGTGAAGACTTTTCTTTAAACGTTCTTCATGAAGTGACTTTTCTTTTAATTTTTCTTCAGTGAAGACTTTTCTTTTATACGTTCTTCAAGTGACTTTTTTTAAACGTTCTTCATGAGTGACTTTTTTTTAAACGTTCTTCATGAAGTGACTTTTCTTTAAACGTTCTTCATGACGTGACTTTTCTTTAAACGTTCTTCATGAAGACTTTTCTTTTAAACGTTCTTCAGTGAAGATTTTCTTTAAACGTTCTTCATGAAGTGACTTTTCTTTTAATTTTTCTTCAGTGAAGTGACTTTTCTTTAAACGTTCTTCATGAAGTGACTTTTCTTTTAAACGTTCTTCAGTGAAGTGACTTTTCTTTAAACGTTCTTCAGTGAAGTCACTTTTCTTTTAATTTTTCTTCAGTGAAGTGACTTTTCTTTTAAACTTGCTTCAGTGAAGTGACTTTTCTTTAAACGTTCTTCAGTGAAGTGACTTAAAGTTTTTCATGAGGTGACTTTTCTTAAACGTTCTTCATGAAGTGACTTTTCTTTAAACGTTCTTCATGAAGTGACTTTTCTTTAAACGTTTTTCATGAGGTGACTTTTCTTAAACGTTCTTCATGAAGTGACTTTTCTTTAAACGTTCTTCATGAAGTGACTTTTCTTTAAACGTTCTTGATGAAGTGACTTTTTTTTAAATGTTCATTGAAGACTTTTCTTTAAACGTTCTTCAAGTGACTTTTCTTTAAACGTTCTTCATGAAGTGACTTTTCTTTTAATTTTTCTTCAGTGAAGTGACTTTTCTTTAAACGTTCTTCATGAAGTGACTTTTCTTTAAACGTTCTTCATGACGTGACTTTTCTTTAAACGTTCTTCATGAAGTGACTTTTCTTTAAACGTTCTTCATGAAGTGACTTTTCTTTTAAACGTTCTTCAGTGAAGTGACTTTTCTTTAAACGTTCTTCAGTGAAGTCACTTTTCTTTTAAACGTTCTTCAGTGAAGTGACTTTTCTTTAAACGTTCTTCAGTGAAGTCACTTTTCTTTAAACGTTCTTCATGAAGTGACTTTTCTTTAAACGTTCTTCAGTGAAGTGACTTTTCTTTAAACGTTTTTCATGAGGTGACATTTCTTTAAACGTTCTTCAGTGAAGTGACTTTTCTTTTAATTTTTCTTCAGTGAAGTGACTTTTCTTTTAAACGTTCTTCAGTGAAGTGACTTTTCTTTAAACGTTCTTCAGTGAAGTCACTTTTCTTTTAAACGTTCTCCATGAAGTGACTTTTTTTTAAACGTTCTTCAGTGAAGACTTTTCTTTAAACGTTCTTCATGAAGTGACTTTTCTTTAAACGTTCTCCATGAGGTGACTTTTCTTTAAACGTTCTTCAGTGAAGACTTTTCTTTAAACGTTCTTCATGAAGTGACTTTTCTTTAAACGTTCTCCATGAAGTGACTTTTCTTTAAACGTTCTTCAGTGAAGTGACTTTTCTTTAAACGTTCTTCATGAAGTGACTTTTCTTTAAACGTTTTTCATGAGGTGACTTTTCTTTAAACGTTCTTCATGAAGTGACTTTTCTTTAAACGTTTTTCATGAGGTGACTTTTCTTTAAACGTTCTCCATGAAGTGACTTTTCTTTAAACGTTCTTCAGTGAAGTGACTTTTCTTTAAACGTTCTTCAGTGAAGTGACTTTTCTTAAACGTTCTTCATGAAGTGACTTTTCTTTTAAACGTTTTCAGTGAAGTGACTTTTTTTAAACGTTCTTCATGAAGTGACTAAACGTTCTTCATGACGTGACTTTTCTTTAAACGTTCTTCATGACGTGACTTTTCTTTAAACGTTCTTCATGAAGTGACTTTTCTTTTAAAAGTTCTTCAGTGAAGTGACTTTTCTTTAAACGTTCTTCAGTGAAGATTTTCTTTAAACGTTCTTCAGTGAAGTGACTTAAACGTTTTTCATGAGGTGACTTTTCTTAAACGTTCTTCATGAAGTGACTTTTCTTTAAACGTTCTTCATGAAGTGACTTTTCTTTAAACGTTTTTCATGAGGTGACTTTTCTTAAACGTTCTTCATGAAGTGACTTTTCTTTAAACGTTCTTCATGAAGTGACTTTTCTTTAAACGTTCTTCATGAAGTGACTTTTCTTTAAACGTTCTTGATGAAGTGACTTTTTTTTAAATGTTCATTGAAGACTTTTCTTTAAACGTTCTTCAGTGAAGTGACTTTTCTTTTATACGTTCTTCAAGTGACTTTTCTTTAAACGTTCTTCATGAAGTGACTTTTCTTTTAATTTTTCTTCAGTGAAGTGACTTTTCTTTAAACGTTCTTCATGAAGTGACTTTTCTTTAAACGTTCTTCATGACGTGACTTTTCTTTAAACGTTCTTCATGAAGTGACTTTTCTTTAAACGTTCTTCAGTGAAGTGACTTTTCTTTAAACGTTCTTCATGAAGTGACTTTTCTTTAAACGTTCTTCATGAGGTGACTTTTCTTTAAACGTTCTTCAGTGAAGTGACTTTTCTTTAAACGTTCTTCATGAAGTGACTTTTCTTTAAACGTTCTCCATGAAGTGACTTTTCTTTAAACGTTCTTCAGTGAAGACTTTTCTTTAAACGTTCTTCATGAAGTGACTTTTCTCTTTAAACGTTCTCCATGAGGTGACTTTTCTTTAAACGTTCTTCAGTGAAGACTTTTCTTTAAACGTTCTTCATGAAGTGACTTTTCTTTTAATTTTTCTTCAGTGAAGACTTTTCTTTTATACGTTCTTCAAGTGACTTTTTTTAAACGTTCTTCATGAAGTGACTTTTTTTTAAACGTTCTTCATGAAGTGACTTTTCTTTAAACGTTCTTCATGACGTGACTTTTCTTTAAACGTTCTTCATGAAGTGACTTTTCTTTTAAACGTTCTTCAGTGAAGATTTTCTTTAAACGTTCTTCATGAAGTGACTTTTCTTTTAATTTTTCTTCAGTGAAGTGACTTTTCTTTAAACGTTCTTCATGAAGTGACTTTTCTTTTAAACGTTCTTCAGTGAAGTGACTTTTCTTTAAACGTTCTTCAGTGAAGTCACTTTTCTTTTAATTTTTCTTCAGTGAAGTGACTTTTCTTTTAAACTTTCTTCAGTGAAGTGACTTTTCTTTAAACGTTCTTCAGTGAAGTGACTTTTCTTTAAACGTTCTTCATGAAGTGACTTTTCTTTAAACGTTCTTCATGAAGTGACTTTTCTTTAAACGTTATTCATGAAGTCACTTTTCTTTAAACGTTCTTCAGTGAAGTGACTTTTCTTTAAACGTTTTTCATGAGGTGACTTTTCTTTAAACGTTCTTCAGTGAAGTGACTTTTCTTTTAATTTTTCTTCATGAAGTGACTTTTCTTTAAACGTTCTTCATGAAGTGACTTTTCTTTTAAACGTTCTTCAGTGAAGTGACTTTTCTTTAAACGTTCTTCAGTGAAGTCACTTTTCTTTTAAACGTTCTTCATGAAGTGACTTTTCTTTAAACGTTCTTCAGTGAAGTGACTTTTCTTTTATACGTTCTTCAAGTGACTTTTTTTAAACGTTCTTCATGAAGTGACTTTTCTTTAAACGTTCTTCATGACGTGACTTTTCTTTAAACGTTCTTCATGAAGTGACTTTTCTTTTAAACGTTCTTCAGTGAAGTGACTTTTCTTTAAACGTTCTTCAGTGAAGATTTTCTTTAAACGTTCTTCAGTGAAGTGACTTAAACGTTTTTCATGAGATGACTTTTCTTAAACGTTCTTCATGAAGTGACTTTTCTTTAAACGTTCTTCATGAAGTGACTTTTCTTTAAACGTTTTTCATGAGGTGACTTTTCTTAAACGTTCTTCATGAAGTGACTTTTCTTTAAACGTTCTTCATGAAGTGACTTTTCTTTAAACGTTCTTCATGAAGTGACTTTTCTTTAAACGTTCTTGATGAAGTGACTTTTTTTTAAATGTTCATTGAAGACTTTTCTTTTATACGTTCTTCAAGTGACTTTTTTTAAACGTTCTTCATGAAGTGACTTATTTTTAAACGTTCTTCATGAAGTGACTTTTCTTTAAACGTTCTTCATGACGTGACTTTTCTTTAAACGTTCTTCATGAAGTGACTTTTCTTTTAAACGTTCTTCAGTGAAGTGACTTTTCTTTAAACGTTCTTCATGAAGTGACTTTTCTTTAAACGTTTTTCATGAGGTGACTTTTCTTTAAACGTTCTTCAGTGAAGTGACTTTTCTTTTAATTTTTCTTCAGTGAAGTGACTTTTCTTTAAACGTTCTGCAGTGAAGTGACTTTTCTTTAAACGTTCTTCATGAAGTGACTTTTCTTTAAACGTTCTTCATGAAGTGACTTTTCTTTAAACGTTCTTCAGTGAAGTGACTTTTCTTTAAACGTTCTTCATGAAGTGACTTTTCTTTAAAAGTTCTTCATGAAGTGACTTTTCTTTAAACGTTCTTCATGAAGTGACTTTTCTTTTAAACGTTCTTCAGTGAAGACTTTACTTTAAACGTTCTTCAGTGAAGTTACTTTTCTTTTAAACGTTCTTCATGAAGTGACTTTTCTTTAGACGTTCTTCATGAAGTGACTTTTCTTTTAAACGTGAGTTGATTTTCTTTTAAACGTTCTTCAGTGAAGTGACTTTTCTTTTAAACGTGAGTTGATTTTCTTTTAAACGTTCTTCAGTGAAGTGACTTTTCTTTAAACGTTCTGCAGTGAAGTGACTTTTCTTTTAAACGTGAGTTGATTTTCTTTAAACGTTCTGCAGTGAAGTGACTTTTTTTTAAACGTTCTTCATGAAGTGACTTTTCTTTAAACATTCTTCAGTGAAGTGACTTTTCTTTTAAACGTTCTTCAGTGAAGTGACTTTTCTATAAACGTTCTTCATGAAGTGACTTTTCTTTTAAACGTTCTTCATGAAGTGACTTTTCTTTAAACGTTCTTCAGTGAAGTGACTTTTCTTTAAACGTTCTTCAGTGAAGATTTTCTTTAAACGTTCTTCAGTGAAGTGACTTTTCTTTAAACGTTTTTCATGAGGTGACTTTTCTTTAAACGTTCTTCAGTGAAGTCACTTTTCTTTAAACGTTCTTCATGAAGTGACTTTTCTTTAAACGTTCTTCATGAAGTGACTTTTCTTTAGACGTTCTTCATGAAGTGACTTTTCTTTTAAACGTGAGTTGATTTTCTTTTAAACGTTCTTCAGTGAAGACTTTTCTTTAAACGTTCTGCAGTGAAGTGACTTTTTTTTAAACATTCTTCAGTGAAGTGACTTTTCTTTAAACATTCTTCATGAAGTGACTTTTCTTTAAACGTTTTTCATGAGGTGACTTTTCTTAAACGTTCTTCATGAAGTGACTTTTCTTTAAACGTTCTTCATGAAGTGACTTTTTTTTAAACGTTCTTCATGAAGTGACTTTTCTTTAAACGTTCTTCATGAGGTGACTTTTCTTTAAACGTTCTTCAGTGAAGTGACTTTTCTTTTAATTTTTCTTCAGTGAAGACTTTTCTTTAAACATTCTTCAGTGAAGATTTTCTTTAAACGTTCTTCATGAAGTGACTTTTCTTTAAACGTTCTTCATGAAGTGACTTTTCTTTAAACGTTCTTCAGTGAAGTGACTTTTCTTTAAACGTTCTTCAGTGAAGTCACTTTTCTTTTAAACGTTCTTCAGTGAAGTCACTTTTCTTTAAAGTTCTTCATGAAGTCACTTTTCTTTAAACGTTCTTCAGTGAAGTGACTTTTCTTTAAACGTTTTTCATGAGGTGACTTTTCTTTAAACGTTCTTCAGTGAAGTGACTTTTCTTTTAATTTTTCTTCAGTGAAGTGACTTTTCTTTAAACGTTCTTCATGAAGTGACTTTTCTTTTAAACGTTCTTCAGTGAAGTGACTTTTCTTTAAACGTTCTTCAGTGAAGTCACTTTTCTTTTAAACGTTCTTCAGTGAAGTGACTTTTCTTTAAACGTTCTTCAGTGAAGTCACTTTTCTTTAAACGTTCTTCATGAAGTGACTTTTCTTTAAACGTTCTTCAGTGAAGTGACTTTTCTTTAAACGTTTTTCATGAGGTGACTTTTCTTTAAACGTTCTTCAGTGAAGTGACTTTTCTTTTAATTTTTCTTCAGTGAAGTGACTTTTCTTTTAAACGTTCTTCAGTGAAGTGACTTTTCTTTTAAACGTTCTCCATGAAGTGACTTTTTTTTAAACGTTCTTCAGTGAAGACTTTTCTTTAAACGTTCTTCATGAAGTGACTTTTCTTTAAACGTTCTCCATGAGGTGACTTTTCTTTAAACGTTCTTCAGTGAAGACTTTTCTTTAAACGTTCTTCATGAAGTGACTTTTCTTTAAACGTTCTCCATGAAGTGACTTTTCTTTAAACGTTCTTCAGTGAAGTGACTTTTCTTTAAACGTTCTTCATGAAGTGACTTTTCTTTAAACGTTTTTCATGAGGTGACTTTTCTTTAAACGTTCTTCATGAAGTGACTTTTCTTTAAACGTTTTTCATGAGGTGACTTTTCTTTAAACGTTCTCCATGAAGTGACTTTTCTTTAAACGTTCTTCAGTGAAGTGACTTTTCTTTAAACGTTCTTCAGTGAAGTGACTTTTCTTAAACGTTCTTCATGAAGTGACTTTTCTTTTAAACGTTTTCAGTGAAGTGACTTTTTTTAAACGTTCTTCATGAAGTGACTAAACGTTCTTCATGACGTGACTTTTCTTTAAACGTTCTTCATGACGTGACTTTTCTTTAAACGTTCTTCATGAAGTGACTTTTCTTTTAAACGTTCTTCAGTGAAGTGACTTTTCTTTAAACGTTCTTCAGTGAAGATTTTCTTTAAACGTTCTTCAGTGAAGTGACTTAAACGTTTTTCATGAGGTGACTTTTCTTAAACGTTCTTCATGAAGTGACTTTTCTTTAAACGTTCTTCATGAAGTGACTTTTCTTTAAACGTTTTTCATGAGGTGACTTTTCTTAAACGTTCTTCATGAAGTGACTTTTCTTTAAACGTTCTTCATGAAGTGACTTTTCTTTAAACGTTCTTCATGAAGTGACTTTTCTTTAAACGTTCTTGATGAAGTGACTTTTTTTTAAATGTTCATTGAAGACTTTTCTTTAAACGTTCTTCAGTGAAGTGACTTTTCTTTTATACGTTCTTCAAGTGACTTTTCTTTAAACGTTCTTCATGAAGTGACTTTTCTTTTAATTTTTCTTCAGTGAAGTGACTTTTCTTTAAACGTTCTTCATGAAGTGACTTTTCTTTAAACGTTCTTCATGACGTGACTTTTCTTTAAACGTTCTTCATGAAGTGACTTTTCTTTAAACGTTCTTCAGTGAAGTGACTTTTCTTTAAACGTTCTTCATGAAGTGACTTTTCTTTAAACGTTCTTCATGAGGTGACTTTTCTTTAAACGTTCTTCAGTGAAGTGACTTTTCTTTAAACGTTCTTCATGAAGTGACTTTTCTTTAAACGTTCTCCATGAAGTGACTTTTCTTTAAACGTTCTTCAGTGAAGACTTTTCTTTAAACGTTCTTCATGAAGTGACTTTTCTTTAAACGTTCTCCATGAGGTGACTTTTCTTTAAACGTTCTTCAGTGAAGACTTTTCTTTAAACGTTCTTCATGAAGTGACTTTTCTTTTAATTTTTCTTCAGTGAAGACTTTTCTTTTATACGTTCTTCAAGTGACTTTTTTTAAACGTTCTTCATGAAGTGACTTTTTTTTAAACGTTCTTCATGAAGCGACTTTTCTTTAAACGTTCTTCATGACGTGACTTTTCTTAAACGTTCTTCATGAAGTGACTTTTCTTTAAACGTTCTTCATGAGGTGACTTTTCTTTAAACGTTCTTCAGTGAAGTGACTTTTCTTTAAACGTTCTTCATGAAGTGACTTTTCTTTAAACGTTCTCCATGAAGTGACTTTTCTTTAAACGTTCTTCAGTGAAGACTTTTCTTTAAACGTTCTTCATGAAGTGACTTTTCTTTAAACGTTCTCCATGAGGTGACTTTTCTTTAAACGTTCTTCAGTGAAGACTTTTCTTTAAACGTTCTTCATGAAGTGACTTTTCTTTTAATTTTTCTTCAGTGAAGACTTTTCTTTTATACGTTCTTCAAGTGACTTTTTTTAAACGTTCTTCATGAGTGACTTTTTTTTAAACGTTCTTCATGAAGTGACTTTTCTTTAAACGTTCTTCATGACGTGACTTTTCTTTAAACGTTCTTCATGAAGACTTTTCTTTTAAACGTTCTTCAGTGAAGATTTTCTTTAAACGTTCTTCATGAAGTGACTTTTCTTTTAATTTTTCTTCAGTGAAGTGACTTTTCTTTAAACGTTCTTCATGAAGTGACTTTTCTTTTAAACGTTCTTCAGTGAAGTGACTTTTCTTTAAACGTTCTTCAGTGAAGTCACTTTTCTTTTAATTTTTCTTCAGTGAAGTGACTTTTCTTTTAAACTTGCTTCAGTGAAGTGACTTTTCTTTAAACGTTCTTCAGTGAAGTGACTTAAAGTTTTTCATGAGGTGACTTTTCTTAAACGTTCTTCATGAAGTGACTTTTCTTTAAACGTTCTTCATGAAGTGACTTTTCTTTAAACGTTTTTCATGAGGTGACTTTTCTTAAACGTTCTTCATGAAGTGACTTTTCTTTAAACGTTCTTCATGAAGTGACTTTTCTTTAAACGTTTTTCATGAGGTGACTTTTCTTTAAACGTTCTTCAGTGAAGACTTTTCTTTAAACGTTCTTCATGAAGTGACTTTTCTTTAAACGTTCTCCATGAGGTGACTTTTCTTTAAACGTTCTTCAGTGAAGACTTTTCTTTAAACGTTCTTCAGTGAAGACTTTTCTTTAAACGTTCTTCATGAAGTGACTTTTCTTTTAATTTTTCTTCAGTGAAGACTTTTCTTTTATACGTTCTTCAAGTGACTTTTTTTAAACGGTCTTCATGAAGTGACTTTTCTTTAAACGTTCTTCATGACGTGACTTTTCTTTAAACGTTCTTCATGAAGTGACTTTTCTTTTAAACGTTCTTCAGTGAAGATTTTCTTTAAACGTTCTTCAGTGAAGTGACTTTTCTTTAAACGTTCTTCATGAAGTGACTTTTCTTTTAATTTTTCTTCAGTGAAGTGACTTTTCTTTAAACGTTCTTCAGTGAAGTCAGTTTTCTTTTAAACGTTCTTCAGTGAAGTGACTTTTCTTTAAACGTTCTTCAGTGAAGTCACTTTTCTTTAAACGTTCTTCATGAAGTGACTTGTCTTTAAACGTTCTTCAGTGAAGTGACTTTTCTTTAAACGTTTTTCATGAGGTGACTTTTCTTTAAACGTTCTTCAGTGAAGTGACTTTTCTTTTAATTTTTCTTCAGTGAAGTGACTTTTCTTTTAAACTTTCTTCAGTGAAGTGACTTTTCTTTAAACGTTCTTCAGTGAAGTCACTTTTCTTTTAAACGTTCTTCAGTGAAGTGACTTTTCTTTAAACGTTCTTCAGTGAAGTGACTTTTCTTTAAACGTTCTTCATGAAGTGACTTTTCTTTAAACGTTTTTCATGAGGTGACTTTTCTTAAACGTTCTTCATGAAGTGACTTTTCTTTAAACGTTCTTCATGAAGTGACTTTTTTTAAACGTTCTTCATGAAGTGACTTTTCTTTAAACGTTCTTCATGAGGTGACTTTTCTTTAAACGTTCTTCAGTGAAGTCACTTTTCTTTTAAACGTTCTTCAGTGAAGTCACTTTTCTTTAAAGTTCTTCATGAAGTCACTTTTCTTTAAACGTTCTTCAGTGAAGTGACTTTTCTTTAAACGTTTTTCATGAGGTGACTTTTCTTTAAACGTTCTTCAGTGAAGTGACTTTTCTTTTAATTTTTCTTCATTGAAGTGACTTTTCTTTAAACGTTCTTCATGAAGTGACTTTTCTTTTAAACGTTCTTCAGTGAAGTGACTTTTCTTTAAACGTTCTTCAGTGAAGTCACTTTTCTTTTAAACGTTCTTCAGTGAAGTCACTTTTCTTTAAACGTTCTTCAGTGAAGTCACTTTTCTTTAAACGTTCTTCATGAAGTGACTTTTCTTTAAACGTTCTTCAGTGAAGTGACTTTTCTTTAAACGTTTTTCATGAGGTGACTTTTCTTTAAACGTTCTTCAGTGAAGTGACTTTTCTTTTAATTTTTCTTCAGTGAAGTGACTTTTCTTTTAAACGTTCTTCAGTGAAGTCACTTTTCTTTTAAACGTTCTCCATGAAGTGACTTTTTTTTAAACGTTCTTCAGTGAAGACTTTTCTTTAAACGTTCTTCATGAAGTGACTTTTCTTTAAACGTTCTCCATGAGGTGACTTTTCTTTAAACGTTCTTCAGTGAAGACTTTTCTTTAAACGTTCTTCATGAAGTGACTTTTCTTTAAACGTTCTCCATGAAGTGACTTTTCTTTAAACGTTCTTCAGTGAAGTGACTTTTCTTTAAACGTTCTTCATGAAGTGACTTTTCTTTAAACGTTTTTCATGAGGTGACTTTTCTTTAAACGTTCTTCATGAAGTGACTTTTCTTTAAACGTTTTTCATGAGGTGACTTTTCTTTAAACGTTCTCCATGAAGTGACTTTTCTTTAAACGTTCTTCAGTGAAGTGACTTTTCTTTAAACGTTCTTCAGTGAAGTGACTTTTCTTAAACGTTCTTCATGAAGTGACTTTTCTTTTAAACGTTTTCAGTGAAGTGACTTTTTTTAAACGTTCTTCATGAAGTGACTTAAACGTTTTTCATGAGGTGACTTTTCTTAAACGTTCTTCATGAAGTGACTTTTCTTTAAACGTTCTTCATGAAGTGACTTTTCTTTAAACGTTTTTCATGAGGTGACTTTTCTTAAACGTTCTTCATGAAGTGACTTTTCTTTAAACGTTCTTCATGAAGTGACTTTTCTTTAAACGTTCTTCATGAAGTGACTTTTCTTTAAACGTTCTTGATGAAGTGACTTTTTTTTAAATGTTCATTGAAGACTTTTCTTTAAACGTTCTTCAGTGAAGTGACTTTTCTTTTATACGTTCTTCAAGTGACTTTTCTTTAAACGTTCTTCATGAAGTGACTTTTCTTTTAATTTTTCTTCAGTGAAGTGACTTTTCTTTAAACGTTCTTCATGAAGTGACTTTTCTTTAAACGTTCTTCATGACGTGACTTTTCTTTAAACGTTCTTCAGTGAAGTGACTTTTCTTTAAACGTTCTTCATGAAGTGACTTTTCTTTAAACGTTCTTCATGAGGTGACTTTTCTTTAAACGTTCTTCAGTGAAGTGACTTTTCTTTAAACGTTCTTCATGAAGTGACTTTTCTTTAAACGTTCTCCATGAAGTGACTTTTCTTTAAACGTTCTTCAGTGAAGACTTTTCTTTAAACGTTCTTCATGAAGTGACTTTTCTTTAAACGTTCTCCATGAGGTGACTTTTCTTTAAACGTTATTCAGTGAAGACTTTTCTTTAAACGTTCTTCATGAAGTGACTTTTCTTTTAATTTTTCTTCAGTGAAGACTTTTCTTTTATACGTTCTTCAAGTGACTTTTTTTAAACGTTCTTCATGAAGTGACTTTTTTTTAAACGTTCTTCATGAAGTGACTTTTCTTTAAACGTTCTTCATGACGTGACTTTTCTTTAAACGTTCTTGATGAAGTGACTTTTTTTTAAATGTTCATTGAAGACTTTTCTTTAAACGTTCTTCAGTGAAGTGACTTTTCTTTTATACGTTCTTCAAGTGACTTTTCTTTAAACGTTCTTCATGAAGTGACTTTTCTTTTAATTTTTCTTCAGTGAAGTCACTTTTCTTTTAAACGTTCTTCAGTGAAGTGACTTTTCTTTAAACGTTCTTCAGTGAAGTCACTTTTCTTTAAACGTTCTTCATGAAGTGACTTGTCTTTAAACGTTCTTCAGTGAAGTGACTTTTCTTTAAACGTTTTTCATGAGGTGACTTTTCTTTAAACGTTCTTCAGTGAAGTGACTTTTCTTTTAATTTTTCTTCAGTGAAGTGACTTTTCTTTTAAACTTTCTTCAGTGAAGTGACTTTTCTTTAAACGTTCTTCAGTGAAGTCACTTTTCTTTTAAACGTTCTTCAGTGAAGTGACTTTTCTTTAAACGTTCTTCAGTGAAGTGACTTTTCTTTAAACGTTCTTCATGAAGTGACTTTTCTTTAAACGTTTTTCATGAGGTGACTTTTCTTAAACGTTCTTCATGAAGTGACTTTTCTTTAAACGTTCTTCATGAAGTGACTTTTTTTAAACGTTCTTCATGAAGTGACTTTTCTTTAAACGTTCTTCATGAGGTGACTTTTCTTTAAACGTTCTTCAGTGAAGTGACTTTTCTTTTAATTTTTCTTCAGTGAAGACTTTTCTTTAAACGTTCTTCAGTGAAGATTTTCTTTAAACGTTCTTCAGTGAAGTGACTTTTCTTTAAACGTTCTTCATGAAGTGACTTTTCTTTAAACGTTTTCAGTGAAGTGACTTTTCTTTAAACGTTTTCAGTGAAGTGACTTTTCTTTAAACGTTCTTCAGTGAAGATTTTCTTTAAACGTTCTTCAGTGAAGTGACTTTTCTTTAAACGTTCTTCATGAAGTGACTTTTCTTTTAATTTTTCTTCAGTGAAGTGACTTTTCTTTAAACGTTCTTCATGAAGTGACTTTTCTTTAAACGTTCTTCATGACGTGACTTTTCTTTAAACGTTCTTCATGAAGTGACTTTTCTTTAAACGTTCTTCAGTGAAGTGACTTTTCTTTAAACGTTCTTCATGAAGTGACTTTTCTTTAAACGTTCTTCAGTGAAGTGACTTTTCTTTAAACGTTCTTCATGAAGTGACTTTTCTTTAAACGTTCTCCATGAAGTGACTTTTCTTTAAACGTTCTTCAGTGAAGACTTTTCTTTAAACGTTCTTCATAAGGTGACTTTTCTTTAAACGTTCTTCATGAAGTGACTTTTCTTTTAATTTTTCTTCAGTGAAGACTTTTCTTTTATACGTTCTTCAAGTGACTTTTTTTAAACGTTCTTCATGAAGTGACTTTTTTTTAAACGTTCTTCATGAAGTGACTTTTCTTTAAACGTTCTTCATGACGTGACTTTTCTTTAAACGTTCTTCATGAAGTGACTTTTCTTTTAAACGTTCTTCAGTGAAGATTTTCTTTAAACGTTCTTCAGTGAAGTGACTTTTCTTTAAACGTTCTTCATGAAGTGACTTGTCTTTAAACGTTCTTCAGTGAAGTGACTTTTCTTTAAACGTTTTTCATGAGGTGACTTTTCTTTAAACGTTCTTCAGTGAAGTGACTTTTCTTTAAACGTTCTTCAGTGAAGTGACTTTTCTTTAAACGTTCTTCATGAAGTGACTTTTCTTTAAACGTTCTTCATGAAGTGACTTTTCTTTAAACGTTTCCAGTGAAGTGACTTTTCTTTAAACGTTCTTCATGAGGTGACTTTTCTTTTAAACGTTCTTCAGTGAAGATTTTCTTCAAACGTTCTTCAGTGAAGTGACTTTTCTTTAAACGTTCTTCATGACGTGACTTTTCTTTTAAACGTTCTTCAGTGAAGATTTTCTTAAACGTTCTTCATGAAGTGACTTTTCTTTAAACGTTCTTCATGAAGTGACTTTTCTTTAAACGTTTTTCATGAGGTGACTTTTCTTAAACGTTCTTCATGAAGTGACTTTTCTTTAAACGTTCTTCATGAAGTGACTTTTTTTTAAACATTCTTCATGAAGTGACTTTTCTTTAAACGTTCTTCATGAGGTGACTTTTCTTTAAACGTTCTTCAGTGAAGTGACTTTTCTTTTAATTTTTCTTCAGTGAAGACTTTTCTTTAAACGTTCTTCAGTGAAGATTTTCTTTAAACGTTCTTCAGTGAAGTGACTTTTCTTTAAACGTTCTTCATGAAGTGACTTTTCTTTAAACGTTTTCAGTGAAGTGACTTTTCTTTAAACGTTCTTCATGAGGTGACTTTTCTTTTAAACGTTCTTCAGTGAAGATTTTCTTTAAATGTTCTTCAGTGAAGTGACTTTTCTTTAAACGTTCTTCATGAAGTGACTTTTCTTTTAATTTTTCTTCAGTGAAGTGACTTTTCTTTAAACGTTCTTCATGAAGTGACTTTTCTTTAAACGTTCTTCATGACGTGACTTTTCTTTAAACGTTCTTCATGAAGTGACTTTTCTTTAAACGTTCTTCATGAAGTGACTTTTCTTTAAACGTTCTTCATGAGGTGACTTTTCTTTAAACGTTCTTCAGTGAAGTGACTTTTCTTTAAACGTTCTTCATGAAGTGACTTTTCTTTAAACGTTCTCCATGAAGTGACTTTTCTTTAAACGTTCTTCAGTGAAGACTTTTCTTTAAACGTTCTTCATGAAGTGACTTTTCTTTAAACGTTCTCCATGAGGTGACTTTTCTTTAAACGTTCTTCAGTGAAGACTTTTCTTTAAACGTTCTTCATGAAGTGACTTTTCTTTTAATTTTTCTTCAGTGAAGACTTTTCTTTTATACGTTCTTCAAGTGACTTTTTTTAAACGTTCTTCATGAAGTGACTTTTTTTTAAACGTTCTTCATGAAGTGACTTTTCTTTAAACGTTCTTCATGACGTGACTTTTCTTTAAACGTTCTTCAGAAGTGACTTTTCTTTTAAACGTTCTTCAGTGAAGATTTTCTTTAAACGTTCTTCAGTGAAGTGACTTTTCTTTAAACGTTCTTCATGAAGTGACTTTTCTTTTAATTTTTCTTCAGTGAAGTGACTTTTCTTTAAACGTTCTTCAGTGAAGTCACTTTTCTTTAAACGTTCTTCATGAAGTGACTTGTCTTTAAACGTTCTTCAGTGAAGTGACTTTTCTTTAAACGTTTTTCATGAGGTGACTTTTCTTTAAACGTTCTTCAGTGAAGTGACTTTTCTTTTAATTTTTCTTCAGTGAAGTGACTTTTCTTTTAAACTTTCTTCAGTGAAGTGACTTGTCTTTAAACGTTCTTCAGTGAAGTGACTTTTCTTTAAACGTTTTTCATGAGGTGACTTTTCTTTAAACGTTCTTCAGTGAAGTGACTTTTCTTTTAATTTTTCTTCAGTGAAGTGACTTTTCTTTTAAACTTTCTTCAGTGAAGTGACTTTTCTTTAAACGTTCTTCAGTGAAGTCACTTTTCTTTTAAACGTTCTTCAGTGAAGTGACTTTTCTTTAAACGTTCTTCAGTGAAGTGACTTTTCTTTAAACGTTCTTCATGAAGTGACTTTTCTTTAAACGTTTTTCATGAGGTGACTTTTCTTAAACGTTCTTCATGAAGTGACTTTTCTTTAAACGTTCTTCATGAAGTGACTTTTTTTAAACGTTCTTCATGAAGTGACTTTTCTTTAAACGTTCTTCATGAGGTGACTTTTCTTTAAACGTTCTTCAGTGAAGTCACTTTTCTTTTAAACGTTCTTCAGTGAAGTCACTTTTCTTTAAAGTTCTTCATGAAGTCACTTTTCTTTAAACGTTCTTCAGTGAAGTGACTTTTCTTTAAACGTTTTTCATGAGGTGACTTTTCTTTAAACGTTCTTCAGTGAAGTGACTTTTCTTTTAATTTTTCTTCATTGAAGTGACTTTTCTTTAAACGTTCTTCATGAAGTGACTTTTCTTTTAAACGTTCTTCAGTGAAGTGACTTTTCTTTAAACGTTCTTCAGTGAAGTCACTTTTCTTTTAAACGTTCTTCAGTGAAGTCACTTTTCTTTAAACGTTCTTCAGTGAAGTCACTTTTCTTTAAACGTTCTTCATGAAGTGACTTTTCTTTAAACGTTCTTCAGTGAAGTGACTTTTCTTTAAACGTTTTTCATGAGGTGACTTTTCTTTAAACGTTCTTCATGAAGTGACTTTTCTTTAAACGTTCTTCAGTGAAGTGACTTTTCTTTAAACGTTTTTCATGAGGTGACTTTTCTTTAAACGTTCTTCAGTGAAGTGACTTTTCTTTTAATTTTTCTTCAGTGAAGTGACTTTTCTTTTAAACGTTCTTCAGTGAAGTCACTTTTCTTTTAAACGTTCTCCATGAAGTGACTTTTTTTTAAACGTTCTTCAGTGAAGACTTTTCTTTAAACGTTCTTCATGAAGTGACTTTTCTTTAAACGTTCTCCATGAGGTGACTTTTCTTTAAACGTTCTTCAGTGAAGACTTTTCTTTAAACGTTCTTCATGAAGTGACTTTTCTTTAAACGTTCTCCATGAAGTGACTTTTCTTTAAACGTTCTTCAGTGAAGTGACTTTTCTTTAAACGTTCTTCATGAAGTGACTTTTCTTTAAACGTTTTTCATGAGGTGACTTTTCTTTAAACGTTCTTCATGAAGTGACTTTTCTTTAAACGTTTTTCATGAGGTGACTTTTCTTTAAACGTTCTCCATGAAGTGACTTTTCTTTAAACGTTCTTCAGTGAAGTGACTTTTCTTTAAACGTTCTTCAGTGAAGTGACTTTTCTTAAACGTTCTTCATGAAGTGACTTTTCTTTTAAACGTTTTCAGTGAAGTGACTTTTTTTAAACGTTCTTCATGAAGTGACTAAACGTTCTTCATGACGTGACTTTTCTTTAAACGTTCTTCATGACGTGACTTTTCTTTAAACGTTCTTCATGAAGTGACTTTTCTTTTAAACGTTCTTCAGTGAAGTGACTTTTCTTTAAACGTTCTTCAGTGAAGATTTTCTTTAAACGTTCTTCAGTGAAGTGACTTAAACGTTTTTCATGAGGTGACTTTTCTTAAACGTTCTTCATGAAGTGACTTTTCTTTAAACGTTCTTCATGAAGTGACTTTTCTTTAAACGTTTTTCATGAGGTGACTTTTCTTAAACGTTCTTCATGAAGTGACTTTTCTTTAAACGTTCTTCATGAAGTGATTTTCTTTAAACGTTCTTCATGAAGTGACTTTTCTTTAAACGTTCTTGATGAAGTGACTTTTTTTTAAATGTTCATTGAAGACTTTTCTTTAAACGTTCTTCAGTGAAGTGACTTTTCTTTTATACGTTCTTCAAGTGACTTTTCTTTAAACGTTCTTCATGAAGTGACTTTTCTTTTAATTTTTCTTCAGTGAAGTGACTTTTCTTTAAACGTTCTTCATGAAGTGACTTTTCTTTAAACGTTCTTCATGACGTGACTTTTCTTTAAACGTTCTTCAGTGAAGTGACTTTTCTTTAAACGTTCTTCATGAAGTGACTTTTCTTTAAACGTTCTTCATGAGGTGACTTTTCTTTAAACGTTCTTCAGTGAAGTGACTTTTCTTTAAACGTTCTTCATGAAGTGACTTTTCTTTAAACGTTCTCCATGAAGTGACTTTTCTTTAAACGTTCTTCAGTGAAGACTTTTCTTTAAACGTTCTTCATGAAGTGACTTTTCTTTAAACGTTCTCCATGAGGTGACTTTTCTTTAAACGTTATTCAGTGAAGACTTTTCTTTAAACGTTCTTCATGAAGTGACTTTTCTTTTAATTTTTCTTCAGTGAAGACTTTTCTTTTATACGTTCTTCAAGTGACTTTTTTTAAACGTTCTTCATGAAGTGACTTTTTTTTAAACGTTCTTCATGAAGTGACTTTTCTTTAAACGTTCTTCATGACGTGACTTTTCTTTAAACGTTCTTCATGAAGTGACTTTTCTTTTAAACGTTCTTCAGTGAAGATTTTCTTTAAACGTTCTTCATGAAGTGACTTTTCTTTTAATTTTTCTTCAGTGAAGTGACTTTTCTTTAAACGTTCTTCATGAAGTGACTTTTCTTTTAAACGTTCTTCTGAAGTGACTTTTCTTTAAACGTTCTTCAGTGAAGTCAGTTTTCTTTTAATTTTTCTTCAGTGAAGTGACTTTTCTTTTAAACTTTCTTCAGTGAAGTGACTTTTCTTTAAACGTTCTTCAGTGAAGTGACTTAAACGTTTTTCATGAGGTGACTTTTCTTAAACGTTCTTCATGAAGTGACTTTTCTTTAAACGTTCTTCATGAAGTGACTTTTCTTTAAACGTTTTTCATGAGGTGACTTTTCTTAAACGTTCTTCATGAAGTGACTTTTCTTTAAACGTTCTTCATGAAGTGACTTTTCTTTAAACGTTCTTCATGAAGTGACTTTTCTTTAAACGTTCTTGATGAATGACTTTTTTTTAAATGTTCATTGAAGACTTTTCTTTAAACGTTCTTCAGTGAAGTGACTTTTCTTTTATACGTTCTTCAAGTGACTTTTCTTTAAACGTTCTTCATGAAGTGACTTTTCTTTTAATTTTTCTTCAGTGAAGTGACTTTTCTTTAAACGTTCTTCATGAAGTGACTTTTCTTTAAACGTTCTTCATGACGTGACTTTTCTTTAAACGTTCTTCATGAAGTGACTTTTCTTTAAACGTTCTTCAGTGAAGTGACTTTTCTTTAAACGTTCTTCATGAAGTGACTTTTCTTTAAACGTTCTTCATGAAGTGACT
Source organism: Leuresthes tenuis (assembly GCF_036924035.1). Taxonomy (NCBI): domain Eukaryota; kingdom Metazoa; phylum Chordata; class Actinopteri; order Atheriniformes; family Atherinopsidae; genus Leuresthes; species Leuresthes tenuis. The sequence continues at coordinate 310,948 of NW_027325407.1, read as the reverse complement.
TTTCTTTAAACGTTCTTCATGAAGTGACTTTTCTTTAAACGTTCTTCATGACGTGACTTTTCTTTAAACGTTCTTCATGAAGACTTTTCTTTTAAACGTTCTTCAGTGAAGATTTTCTTTAAACGTTCTTCATGAAGTGACTTTTCTTTTAATTTTTCTTCAGTGAAGTGACTTTTCTTTAAACGTTCTTCATGAAGTGACTTTTCTTTTAAACGTTCTTCAGTGAAGTGACTTTTCTTTAAACGTTCTTCAGTGAAGTCACTTTTCTTTTAATTTTTCTTCAGTGAAGTGACTTTTCTTTTAAACTTGCTTCAGTGAAGTGACTTTTCTTTAAACGTTCTTCAGTGAAGTGACTTAAAGTTTTTCATGAGGTGACTTTTCTTAAACGTTCTTCATGAAGTGACTTTTCTTTAAACGTTCTTCATGAAGTGACTTTTCTTTAAACGTTTTTCATGAGGTGACTTTTCTTAAACGTTCTTCATGAAGTGACTTTTCTTTAAACGTTCTTCATGAAGTGACTTTTCTTTAAACGTTTTTCATGAGGTGACTTTTCTTTAAACGTTCTTCAGTGAAGACTTTTCTTTAAACGTTCTTCATGAAGTGACTTTTCTTTAAACGTTCTCCATGAGGTGACTTTTCTTTAAACGTTCTTCAGTGAAGACTTTTCTTTAAACGTTCTTCAGTGAAGACTTTTCTTTAAACGTTCTTCATGAAGTGACTTTTCTTTTAATTTTTCTTCAGTGAAGACTTTTCTTTTATACGTTCTTCAAGTGACTTTTTTTAAACGGTCTTCATGAAGTGACTTTTCTTTAAACGTTCTTCATGACGTGACTTTTCTTTAAACGTTCTTCAGTGAAGTGACTTTTCTTTAAACGTTCTTCATGAAGTGACTTTTCTTTAAACGTTTTCAGTGAAGTGACTTTTCTTTAAACGTTCTTCATGAAGTGACTTTTCTTTTAATTTTTCTTCAGTGAAGTGACTTTTCTTTAAACGTTCTTCAGTGAAGTCAGTTTTCTTTTAAACGTTCTTCAGTGAAGTGACTTTTCTTTAAACGTTCTTCAGTGAAGTCACTTTTCTTTAAACGTTCTTCATGAAGTGACTTGTCTTTAAACGTTCTTCAGTGAAGTGACTTTTCTTTAAACGTTTTTCATGAGGTGACTTTTCTTTAAACGTTCTTCAGTGAAGTGACTTTTCTTTTAATTTTTCTTCAGTGAAGTGACTTTTCTTTTAAACTTTCTTCAGTGAAGTGACTTTTCTTTAAACGTTCTTCAGTGAAGTCACTTTTCTTTTAAACGTTCTTCAGTGAAGTGACTTTTCTTTAAACGTTCTTCAGTGAAGTGACTTTTCTTTAAACGTTCTTCATGAAGTGACTTTTCTTTAAACGTTTTTCATGAGGTGACTTTTCTTAAACGTTCTTCATGAAGTGACTTTTCTTTAAACGTTCTTCATGAAGTGACTTTTTTTAAACGTTCTTCATGAAGTGACTTTTCTTTAAACGTTCTTCATGAGGTGACTTTTCTTTAAACGTTCTTCAGTGAAGTCACTTTTCTTTTAAACGTTCTTCAGTGAAGTCACTTTTCTTTAAAGTTCTTCATGAAGTCACTTTTCTTTAAACGTTCTTCAGTGAAGTGACTTTTCTTTAAACGTTTTTCATGAGGTGACTTTTCTTTAAACGTTCTTCAGTGAAGTGACTTTTCTTTTAATTTTTCTTCATTGAAGTGACTTTTCTTTAAACGTTCTTCATGAAGTGACTTTTCTTTTAAACGTTCTTCAGTGAAGTGACTTTTCTTTAAACGTTCTTCAGTGAAGTCACTTTTCTTTTAAACGTTCTTCAGTGAAGTCACTTTTCTTTAAACGTTCTTCAGTGAAGTCACTTTTCTTTAAACGTTCTTCATGAAGTGACTTTTCTTTAAACGTTCTTCAGTGAAGTGACTTTTCTTTAAACGTTTTTCATGAGGTGACTTTTCTTTAAACGTTCTTCAGTGAAGTGACTTTTCTTTTAATTTTTCTTCAGTGAAGTGACTTTTCTTTTAAACGTTCTTCAGTGAAGTCACTTTTCTTTTAAACGTTCTCCATGAAGTGACTTTTTTTTAAACGTTCTTCAGTGAAGACTTTTCTTTAAACGTTCTTCATGAAGTGACTTTTCTTTAAACGTTCTCCATGAGGTGACTTTTCTTTAAACGTTCTTCAGTGAAGACTTTTCTTTAAACGTTCTTCATGAAGTGACTTTTCTTTAAACGTTCTCCATGAAGTGACTTTTCTTTAAACGTTCTTCAGTGAAGTGACTTTTCTTTAAACGTTCTTCATGAAGTCACTTTTCTTTAAACGTTCTTCATGAAGTGACTTGTCTTTAAACGTTCTTCAGTGAAGTGACTTTTCTTTAAACGTTTTTCATGAGGTGACTTTTCTTTAAACGTTCTCCATGAAGTGACTTTTCTTTAAACGTTCTTCAGTGAAGTGACTTTTCTTTAAACGTTCTTCAGTGAAGTGACTTTTCTTAAACGTTCTTCATGAAGTGACTTTTCTTTTAAACGTTTTCAGTGAAGTGACTTTTTTTAAACGTTCTTCATGAAGTGACTTAAACGTTTTTCATGAGGTGACTTTTCTTAAACGTTCTTCATGAAGTGACTTTTCTTTAAACGTTCTTCATGAAGTGACTTTTCTTTAAACGTTTTTCATGAGGTGACTTTTCTTAAACGTTCTTCATGAAGTGACTTTTCTTTAAACGTTCTTCATGAAGTGACTTTTCTTTAAACGTTCTTCATGAAGTGACTTTTCTTTAAACGTTCTTGATGAAGTGACTTTTTTTTAAATGTTCATTGAAGACTTTTCTTTAAACGTTCTTCAGTGAAGTGACTTTTCTTTTATACGTTCTTCAAGTGACTTTTCTTTAAACGTTCTTCATGAAGTGACTTTTCTTTAAACGTTCTTCATGAAGTGACTTTTCTTTAAACGTTCTCCATGAAGTGACTTTTCTTTAAACGTTCTTCATGACGTGACTTTTCTTTAAACGTTCTTCAGTGAAGTGACTTTTCTTTTAATTTTTCTTCAGTGAAGACTTTTCTTTTATACGTTCTTCAAGTGACTTTTTTTAAACGTTCTTCATGAAGTGACTTTTTTTTAAACGTTCTTCATGAAGTGACTTTTCTTTAAACGTTCTTCATGACGTGACTTTTCTTTAAACGTTCTTCATGAAGTGACTTTTCTTTTAAACGTTCTTCAGTGAAGATTTTCTTTAAACGTTCTTCAGTGAAGTGACTTTTCTTTAAACGTTCTTCATGAAGTGACTTTTCTTTTAATTTTTCTTCAGTGAAGTGACTTTTCTTTAAACGTTCTTCATGAAGTGACTTTTCTTTTAAACGTTCTTCAGTGAAGTGACTTTTCTTTAAACGTTCTTCAGTGAAGTCACTTTTCTTTTAAACGTTCTTCAGTGAAGTGACTTTTCTTTAAACGTTCTTCAGTGAAGTCACTTTTCTTTAAACGTTCTTCATGAAGTGACTTTATTTTAAACGTTCTTCATGAAGTGACTTTTCTTTAAACGTTCTTCATGACGTGACTTTTCTTTAAACGTTCTTCATGAAGTGACTTTTCTTTTAAACGTTCTTCAGTGAAGATTTTCTTTAAACGTTCTTCAGTGAAGTGACTTTTCTTTAAACGTTCTTCATGAAGTGACTTTTCTTTTAATTTTTCTTCAGTGAAGTGACTTTTCTTTAAACGTTCTTCATGAAGTGACTTTTCTTTTAAACGTTCTTCAGTGAAGTGACTTTTCTTTAAACGTTCTTCAGTGAAGTCACTTTTCTTTTAAACGTTCTTCAGTGAAGTGACTTTTCTTTAAACGTTCTTCAGTGAAGTCACTTTTCTTTAAACGTTCTTCATGAAGTGACTTGTCTTTAAACGTTCTTCAGTGAAGTGACTTTTCTTTAAACGTTTTTCATGAGGTGACTTTTCTTTAAACGTTCTTCAGTGAAGTGACTTTTCTTTAAACGTTCTTCAGTGAAGTGACTTTTCTTTAAACGTTCTTCATGAAGTGACTTTTCTTTAAACGTTCTTCATGAAGTGACTTTTCTTTAAACGTTTTCAGTGAAGTGACTTTTCTTTAAACGTTCTTCATGAGGTGACTTTTCTTTTAAACGTTCTTCAGTGAAGATTTTCTTCAAACGTTCTTCAGTGAAGTGACTTTTCTTTAAACGTTCTTCATGACGTGACTTTTCTTTTAAACGTTCTTCAGTGAAGATTTTCTTTAAACGTTCTTCATGAAGTGACTTTTCTTTAAACGTTCTTCATGAAGTGACTTTTCTTTAAACGTTTTTCATGAGGTGACTTTTCTTAAACGTTCTTCATGAAGTGACTTTTCTTTAAACTTTCTTCATGAAGTGACTTTTTTTTAAACGTTCTTCATGAAGTGACTTTTCTTTAAACGTTCTTCAGTGAAGTGACTTTTCTTTAAACGTTCTTCATGAAGTGACTTTTCTTTTAATTTTTCTTCAGTGAAGACTTTTCTTTTATACGTTCTTCAAGTGACTTTTTTTAAACGTTCTTCATGAAGTGACTTTTTTTTAAACGTTCTTCATGAAGTGACTTTTCTTTAAACGTTCTTCATGAAGTGACTTTTCTTTTAAACGTTCTTCAGTGAAGATTTTCTTTAAACGTTCTTCAGTGAAGTGACTTTTCTTTAAACGTTCTTCATGAAGTGACTTTTCTTTTAATTTTTCTTCAGTGAAGTGACTTTTCTTTAAACGTTCTTCATGAAGTGACTTTTCTTTTAAACGTTCTTCAGTGAAGTGACTTTTCTTTAAACGTTCTTCAGTGAAGTCACTTTTCTTTTAAACGTTCTTCAGTGAAGTGACTTTTCTTTAAACGTTCTTCAGTGAAGTCACTTTTCTTTAAACGTTCTTCATGAAGTGACTTGTCTTTAAACGTTCTTCAGTGAAGTGACTTTTCTTTAAACGTTTTTCATGAGGTGACTTTTCTTTAAACGTTCTTCAGTGAAGTGACTTTTCTTTTAATTTTTCTTCAGTGAAGTGACTTTTCTTTTAAACTTTCTTCAGTGAAGGGACTTTTCTTTAAACGTTCTTCAGTGAAGTCACTTTTCTTTTAAACGTTCTTCAGTGAAGTGACTTTTCTTTAAACGTTCTTCAGTGAAGTCACTTTTCTTTTAAACGTTCTTCATGAAGTGACTTTTCTTTAAACGTTCTTCAGTGAAGTGACTTTTCTTTTATACGTTCTTCAAGTGACTTTTTTTAAACGTTCTTCATGAAGTGACTTTTCTTTAAACGTTCTTCATGACGTGACTTTTCTTTAAACGTTCTTCAGTGAAGTGACTTTTCTTTAAACGTTCTTCATGAAGTGACTTTTCTTTTAATTTTTCTTCAGTGAAGTGACTTTTCTTTAAACGTTCTGCAGTGAAGTGACTTTTCTTTAAACGTTCTTCATGAAGTGACTTTTCTTTTAAACGTTCTTCAGTGAAGACTTTTCTTTAAACGTTCTTCATGAAGTGACTTTTCTTTTAATTTTTCTTCAGTGAAGTGACTTTTCTTTAAACGTTCTTCAGTGAAGTCACTTTTCTTTTAAACGTTCTTCAGTGAAGTCACTTTTCTTTAAACGTTCTTCATGAAGTGACTTTTCTTTAAACGTTCTTCAGTGAAGTGACTTTTCTTTTATACGTTCTTCAAGTGACTTTTTTTAAACGTTCTTCATGAAGTGACTTTTCTTTAAACGTTCTTCATGACGTGACTTTTCTTTAAACGTTCTTCATGAAGTGACTTTTCTTTTAAACGTTCTTCAGTGAAGTGACTTTTCTTTAAACGTTCTTCAGTGAAGATTTTCTTTAAACGTTCTTCAGTGAAGTGACTTAAACGTTTTTCATGAGGTGACTTTTCTTAAACGTTCTTCATGAAGTGACTTTTCTTTAAACGTTCTTCATGAAGTGACTTTTCTTTAAACGTTTTTCATGAGGTGACTTTTCTTAAACGTTCTTCATGAAGTGACTTTTCTTTAAACGTTCTTCATGAAGTGACTTTTCTTTAAACGTTTTTCATGAGGTGACTTTTCTTAAACGTTCTTCATGAAGTGACTTTTCTTTAAACGTTCTTCATGAAGTGACTTTTCTTTAAACGTTCTTCATGAAGTGACTTTTCTTTAAACGTTCTTGATGAAGTGACTTTTTTTTAAATGTTCATTGAAGACTTTTCTTTAAACGTTCTTCAGTGAAGTGACTTTTCTTTTATACGTTCTTCAAGTGACTTTTTTTAAACGTTCTTCATGAAGTGACTTATTTTTAAACGTTCTTCATGAAGTGACTTTTCTTTAAACGTTCTTCATGACGTGACTTTTCTTTAAACGTTCTTCATGAAGTGACTTTTCTTTTAAACGTTCTTCAGTGAAGTGACTTTTCTTTAAACGTTCTTCATGAATTGACTTTTCTTTAAACGTTCTTCATGAAGTGACTTTTCTTTTAAACGTTCTTCAGTGAAGTGACTTTTCTTTAAACGTTCTTCATGAAGTGACTTTTCTTTAAACGTTCTTCATGAAGTGACTTTTCTTTAAACGTTCTTCATGAAGTGACTTTTCTTTAAACGTTCTTCATGAAGTGACTTTTCTTTTAAACGTTCTTCAGTGAAGACTTTTCTTTAAACGTTCTTCATGAAGTGACTTTTCTTTTAAACGTTCTTCAGTGAAGTGACTTTTCTTTAAACGTTCTTCATGAAGTGACTTTTCTTTAAACGTTCTTCATGAAGTGACTTTTCTTTAAACGTTCTTCATGAAGTGACTTTTCTTTAAACGTTCTTCATGAAGTGACTTTTCTTTTAAACGTTCTTCAGTGAAGACTTTTCTTTAAACGTTCTTCATGAAGTGACTTTTCTTTTAAACGTTCTTCAGTGAAGTGACTTTTCTTTAAACGTTCTTCATGAAGTGACTTTTCTTTAAACGTTCTTCATGAAGTGACTTTTCTTTTAAACGTTCTTCAGTGAAGACTTTTCTTTAAACGTTCTTCAGTGAAGTTACTTTTCTTTTAAACGTTCTTCATGAATTTTCTTTAAACGTTCTTCATGAAGTGACTTTTCTTTAAACGTTTTTCATGAGGTGACTTTTCTTTAAACGTTCTTCAGTGAAGTGACTTTTCTTTTAATTTTTCTTCAGTGAAGAGACTTTTCTTTAAACGTTCTTCATGAAGTGACTTTTCTTTAAACGTTCTTCATGAAGTGACTTTTCTTTTAAACGTTCTTCAGTGAAGACTTTTCTTTAAACGTTCTTCAGTGAAGTTACTTTTCTTTTAAACGTTCTTCATGAAGTGACTTTTCTTTTAAACGTTCTTCATGAAGTGACTTTTCTTTAAACGTTCTTCATGAAGTGACTTTTCTTTAAACGTTCTTCATGAAGTGACTTTTCTTTAAACGTTCTTCATGAAGTGACTTTTCTTTAAACGTTCTTCATGAAGTGACTTTTCTTTAAACGTTCTTCAGTGAAGTGACTTTTCTTTAAACGTTTTTCATGAGGTGACTTTTCTTTAAACGTTCTTCAGTGAAGTGACTTTTCTTTTAATTTTTCTTCAGTGAAGTGACTTTTCTTTAAACGTTCTGCAGTGAAGTGACTTTTCTTTAAACGTTCTTCATGAAGTGACTTTTCTTTTAAACGTTCTTCAGTGAAGTGACTTTTCTTTAAACGTTCTTCAGTGAAGTCACTTTTCTTTTAAACGTTCTTCATGAAGTCACTTTTCTTTAAACGTTCTTCAGTGAAGTGACTTTTCTTTAAACGTTTTTCATGAGATGACTTTTCTTTTAATTTTTCTTCAGTGAAGTGACTTTTCTTTAAACGTTCTTCATGAAGTGACTTTTCTTTTAAACGTTCTTCAGTGAAGTGACTTTTCTTTAAACGTTCTTCAGTGAAGTCACTTTTCTTTTAAACGTTCTTCAGTGAAGTGACTTTTATTTAAACGTTTTCAGTGAAGTGACTTTTCTTTAAACGTTCTTCAGTGAAGTGACTTTTCTTTTATACGTTCTTCAAGTGACTTTTTTTAAACGTTCTTCATGAAGTGACTTTTTTTAAACGTTCTTCATGAAGTGACTTTTCTTTAAGCGTTCTTCATGACGTGACTTTTCTTTAAACGTTCTTCATGAAGTGACTTTTCTTTTAAACGTTCTTCAGTGAAGTGACTTTTCTTTAAACGTTCTTCATGAAGTGACTTTTCTTTAAACGTTCTTCATGAAGTGACTTTTCTTTAAACGTTCTTCATGAAGTGACTTTTCTTTAAACGTTCTTCAGTGAAGTGACTTTTCTTTAAACGTTCTTCATGAAGTGACTTTTCTTTAAACGTTCTTCATGAAGTGACTTTTCTTTTAAACGTTCTTCAGTGAAGACTTTACTTTAAACGTTCTTCAGTGAAGTTACTTTTCCTTTAAACGTTCTTCATGAAGTGACTTTTCTTTAGACGTTCTTCATGAAGTGACTTTTCTTTTAAACGTGAGTTGATTTTCTTTTAAATGTTCTTCAGTGAAGTGACTTTTCTTTTAAACGTGAGTTGATTTTCTTTTAAACGTTCTTCAGTGAAGACTTTTTAAACGTTCTGCAGTGAAGTGACTTTTCTTTTAAACGTTCTTCATGAAGTGACTTTTCTTTAAACGTTCTTCAGTGAAGTGACTTTTCTTTAAACGTTCTTCAGTGAAGATTTTCTTTAAACGTTCTTCAGTGAAGTGACTTTTCTTTAAACGTTTTTCATGAGGTGACTTTTCTTTAAACGTTCTTCAGTGAAGTCACTTTTCTTTAAACGTTCTTCATGAAGTGACTTTTCTTTAAACGTTCTTCATGAAGTGACTTTTCTTTAGACGTTCTTCATGAAGTGACTTTTCTTTTAAACGTGAGTTGATTTTCTTTTAAACGTTCTTCAGTGAAGACTTTTCTTTAAACGTTCTGCAGTGAAGTGACTTTTTTTTAAACATTCTTCATGAAGTGACTTTTCTTTAAACATTCTTCAGTGAAGTGACTTTTCTTTAAACATTCTTCATGAAGTGACTTTTCTTTAAACGTTTTTCATGAGGTGACTTTTCTTAAACGTTCTTCATGAAGTGACTTTTCTTTAAACGTTCTTCATGAAGTGACTTTTTTTTAAACGTTCTTCATGAAGTGACTTTTCTTTAAACGTTCTTCATGAGGTGACTTTTCTTTAAACGTTCTTCAGTGAAGTGACTTTTCTTTTAATTTTTCTTCAGTGAAGACTTTTCTTTAAACATTCTTCAGTGAAGATTTTCTTTAAACGTTCTTCAGTGAAGACTTTTCTTTAAACGTTCTTCATGACGTGACTTTTCTTTAAACGTTCTCCATGAGGTGACTTTTCTTTAAACGTTCTTCAGTGAAGACTTTTCTTTAAACGTTCTTCATGAAGTGACTTTTCTTTAAACGTTCTCCATGAAGTGACTTTTCTTTAAACGTTCTTCAGTGAAGTGACTTTTCTTTAAACGTTCTTCATGAAGTGACTTTTCTTTAAACGTTTTTCATGAGGTGACTTTTCTTTAAACGTTCTTCATGAAGTGACTTTTCTTTAAACGTTTTTCATGAGGTGACTTTTCTTTAAACGTTCTCCATGAAGTGACTTTTCTTTAAACGTTCTTCAGTGAAGTGACTTTTCTTTAAACGTTCTTCAGTGAAGTGACTTTTCTTAAACGTTCTTCATGAAGTGACTTTTCTTTTAAACGTTTTCAGTGAAGTGACTTTTTTTAAACGTTCTTCATGAAGTGACTAAACGTTCTTCATGACGTGACTTTTCTTTAAACGTTCTTCATGACGTGACTTTTCTTTAAACGTTCTTCATGAAGTGACTTTTCTTTTAAACGTTCTTCAGTGAAGTGACTTTTCTTTAAACGTTCTTCAGTGAAGATTTTCTTTAAACGTTCTTCAGTGAAGTGACTTAAACGTTTTTCATGAGGTGACTTTTCTTAAACGTTCTTGATGAAGTGACTTTTTTTTAAATGTTCATTGAAGACTTTTCTTTAAACGTTCTTCATGAAGTGACTTTTCTTTAAACGTTCTTCATGAGGTGACTTTTCTTTAAACGTTCTTCAGTGAAGTGACTTTTCTTTAAACGTTCTTCATGAAGTGACTTTTCTTTAAACGTTCTCCATGAAGTGACTTTTCTTTAAACGTTCTTCAGTGAAGACTTTTCTTTAAACGTTCTTCATGAAGTGACTTTTCTTTAAACGTTCTCCATGAGGTGACTTTTCTTTAAACGTTCTTCAGTGAAGACTTTTCTTTAAACGTTCTTCATGAAGTGACTTTTCTTTTAATTTTTCTTCAGTGAAGACTTTTCTTTTATACGTTCTTCAAGTGACTTTTTTTAAACGTTCTTCATGAAGTGACTTTTTTTTAAACGTTCTTCATGAAGTGACTTTTCTTTAAACGTTCTTCATGACGTGACTTTTCTTTAAACGTTCTTCATGAAGTGACTTTTCTTTTAAACGTTCTTCAGTGAAGATTTTCTTTAAACGTTCTTCATGAAGTGACTTTTCTTTTAATTTTTCTTCAGTGAAGTGACTTTTCTTTAAACGTTCTTCATGAAGTGACTTTTCTTTTAAACGTTCTTCAGTGAAGTGACTTTTCTTTAAACGTTCTTCAGTGAAGTCACTTTTCTTTTAATTTTTCTTCAGTGAAGTGACTTTTCTTTTAAACTTTCTTCAGTGAAGTGACTTTTCTTTAAACGTTCTTCAGTGAAGTGACTTAAACGTTTTTCATGAGGTGACTTTTCTTAAACGTTCTTCATGAAGTGACTTTTCTTTAAACATTCTTCATGAAGTGACTTTTCTTTAAACGTTTTTCATGAGGTGACTTTTCTTAAACGTTCTTCATGAAGTGACTTTTCTTTAAACGTTCTTCATGAAGTGACTTTTCTTTAAACGTTCTTCATGAAGTGACTTTTCTTTAAACGTTCTTGATGAAGTGACTTTTTTTTAAATGTTCATTGAAGACTTTTCTTTAAACGTTCTTCAGTGAAGTGACTTTTCTTTTATACGTTCTTCAAGTGACTTTTCTTTAAACGTTCTTCATGAAGTGACTTTTCTTTTAATTTTTCTTCAGTGAAGTGACTTTTCTTTAAACGTTCTTCATGAAGTGACTTTTCTTTAAACGTTCTTCATGACGTGACTTTTCTTTAAACGTTCTTCATGAAGTGACTTTTCTTTAAACGTTCTTCAGTGAAGTGACTTTTCTTTAAACGTTCTTCATGAAGTGACTTTTCTTTAAACGTTCTTCAGTGAAGTGACTTTTCTTTAAACGTTCTTCATGAAGTGACTTTTTTTTAAACGTTCTTCATGAAGTGACTTTTCTTTAAACGTTCTTCATGACGTGACTTTTCTTTAAACGTTCTTCATGAAGTGACTTTTCTTTTAAACGTTCTTCAGTGAAGATTTTCTTTAAACGTTCTTCAGTGAAGTGACTTTTCTTTAAACGTTCTTCATGAAGTGACTTTTCTTTTAATTTTTCTTCAGTGAAGTGACTTTTCTTTAAACGTTCTTCATGAAGTGACTTTTCTTTTAAACGTTCTTCAGTGAAGTGACTTTTCTTTAAACGTTCTTCAGTGAAGTCACTTTTCTTTTAAACGTTCTTCAGTGAAGTCACTTTTCTTTAAACGTTCTTCAGTGAAGTCACTTTTCTTTAAACGTTCTTCATGAAGTGACTTGTCTTTAAACGTTCTTCAGTGAAGTGACTTTTCTTTAAACGTTTTTCATGAGGTGACTTTTCTTTAAACGTTCTTCAGTGAAGTGACTTTTCTTTAAACGTTCTTCAGTGAAGTGACTTTTCTTTAAACGTTCTTCATGAAGTGACTTTTCTTTAAACGTTCTTCATGAAGTGACTTTTCTTTAAACGTTTTCAGTGAAGTGACTTTTCTTTAAACGTTCTTCATGAGGTGACTTTTCTTTTAAACGTTCTTCAGTGAAGATTTTCTTCAAACGTTCTTCAGTGAAGTGACTTTTCTTTAAACGTTCTTCATGACGTGACTTTTCTTTTAAACGTTCTTCAGTGAAGATTTTCTTTAAACGTTCTTCATGAAGTGACTTTTCTTTAAACGTTCTTCATGAAGTGACTTTTCTTTAAACGTTTTTCATGAGGTGACTTTTCTTAAACGTTCTTCATGAAGTGACTTTTCTTTAAACGTTCTTCATGAAGTGACTTTTTTTTAAACGTTCTTCATGAAGTGACTTTTCTTTAAACGTTCTTCAGTGAAGTGACTTTTCTTTAAACGTTCTTCATGAAGTGACTTTTCTTTTAATTTTTCTTCAGTGAAGACTTTTCTTTTATACGTTCTTCAAGTGACTTTTTTTAAACGTTCTTCATGAAGTGACTTTTTTTTAAACGTTCTTCATGAAGTGACTTTTCTTTAAACGTTCTTCATGAAGTGACTTTTCTTTTAAACGTTCTTCAGTGAAGATTTTCTTTAAACGTTCTTCAGTGAAGTGACTTTTCTTTAAACGTTCTTCATGAAGTGACTTTTCTTTTAATTTTTCTTCAGTGAAGTGACTTTTCTTTAAACGTTCTTCATGAAGTGACTTTTCTTTTAAACGTTCTTCAGTGAAGTGACTTTTCTTTAAACGTTCTTCAGTGAAGTCACTTTTCTTTTAAACGTTCTTCAGTGAAGTGACTTTTCTTTAAACGTTCTTCAGTGAAGTCACTTTTCTTTAAACGTTCTTCATGAAGTGACTTGTCTTTAAACGTTCTTCAGTGAAGTGACTTTTCTTTAAACGTTTTTCATGAGGTGACTTTTCTTTAAACGTTCTTCAGTGAAGTGACTTTTCTTTTAATTTTTCTTCAGTGAAGTGACTTTTCTTTTAAACTTTCTTCAGTGAAGGGACTTTTCTTTAAACGTTCTTCAGTGAAGTCACTTTTCTTTTAAACGTTCTTCAGTGAAGTGACTTTTCTTTAAACGTTCTTCAGTGAAGTCACTTTTCTTTTAAACGTTCTTCATGAAGTGACTTTTCTTTAAACGTTCTTCAGTGAAGTGACTTTTCTTTTATACGTTCTTCAAGTGACTTTTTTTAAACGTTCTTCATGAAGTGACTTTTCTTTAAACGTTCTTCATGACGTGACTTTTCTTTAAACGTTCTTCAGTGAAGTGACTTTTCTTTAAACGTTCTTCATGAAGTGACTTTTCTTTTAATTTTTCTTCAGTGAAGTGACTTTTCTTTAAACGTTCTGCAGTGAAGTGACTTTTCTTTAAACGTTCTTCATGAAGTGACTTTTCTTTTAAACGTTCTTCAGTGAAGTGACTTTTCTTTAAACGTTCTTCAGTGAAGTCACTTTTCTTTTAAACGTTCTTCAGTGAAGTCACTTTTCTTTAAACGTTCTTCATGAAGTGACTTTTCTTTAAACGTTCTTCAGTGAAGTGACTTTTCTTTTATACGTTCTTCAAGTGACTTTTTTTAAACGTTCTTCATGAAGTGACTTTTCTTTAAACGTTCTTCATGACGTGACTTTTCTTTAAACGTTCTTCATGAAGTGACTTTTCTTTTAAACGTTCTTCAGTGAAGTGACTTTTCTTTAAACGTTCTTCAGTGAAGATTTTCTTTAAACGTTCTTCAGTGAAGTGACTTAAACGTTTTTCATGAGGTGACTTTTCTTAAACGTTCTTCATGAAGTGACTTTTCTTTAAACGTTCTTCATGAAGTGACTTTTCTTTAAACGTTTTTCATGAGGTGACTTTTCTTAAACGTTCTTCATGAAGTGACTTTTCTTTAAACGTTCTTCATGAAGTGACTTTTCTTTAAACGTTTTTCATGAGGTGACTTTTCTTAAACGTTCTTCATGAAGTGACTTTTCTTTAAACGTTCTTCATGAAGTGACTTTTCTTTAAACGTTCTTCATGAAGTGACTTTTCTTTAAACGTTCTTGATGAAGTGACTTTTTTTTAAATGTTCATTGAAGACTTTTCTTTAAACGTTCTTCAGTGAAGTGACTTTTCTTTTATACGTTCTTCAAGTGACTTTTTTTAAACGTTCTTCATGAAGTGACTTATTTTTAAACGTTCTTCATGAAGTGACTTTTCTTTAAACGTTCTTCATGACGTGACTTTTCTTTAAACGTTCTTCATGAAGTGACTTTTCTTTTAAACGTTCTTCAGTGAAGTGACTTTTCTTTAAACGTTCTTCATGAATTGACTTTTCTTTAAACGTTCTTCATGAAGTGACTTTTCTTTTAAACGTTCTTCAGTGAAGTGACTTTTCTTTAAACGTTCTTCATGAAGTGACTTTTCTTTAAACGTTCTTCATGAAGTGACTTTTCTTTAAACGTTCTTCATGAAGTGACTTTTCTTTAAACGTTCTTCATGAAGTGACTTTTCTTTAAACGTTCTTCATGAAGTGACTTTTCTTTTAAACGTTCTTCAGTGAAGACTTTTCTTTAAACGTTCTTCATGAAGTGACTTTTCTTTTAAACGTTCTTCAGTGAAGTGACTTTTCTTTAAACGTTCTTCATGAAGTGACTTTTCTTTAAACGTTCTTCATGAATTGACTTTTCTTTAAACGTTCTTCATGAAGTGACTTTTCTTTTAAACGTTCTTCAGTGAAGTGACTTTTCTTTAAACGTTCTTCATGAAGTGACTTTTCTTTAAACGTTCTTCATGAAGTGACTTTTCTTTAAACGTTCTTCATGAAGTGACTTTTCTTTAAACGTTCTTCATGAAGTGACTTTTCTTTTAAACGTTCTTCAGTGAAGACTTTTCTTTAAACGTTCTTCATGAAGTGACTTTTCTTTTAAACGTTCTTCAGTGAAGTGACTTTTCTTTAAACGTTCTTCATGAAGTGACTTTTCTTTAAACGTTCTTCATGAAGTGACTTTTCTTTTAAACGTTCTTCAGTGAAGACTTTTCTTTAAACGTTCTTCAGTGAAGTTACTTTTCTTTTAAACGTTCTTCATGAAGTGACTTTTCTTTAAACGTTCTTCATGAAGTGACTTTTCTTTAAACGTTTTTCATGAGGTGACTTTTCTTTAAACGTTCTTCAGTGAAGTGACTTTTCTTTTAATTTTTCTTCAGTGAAGAGACTTTTCTTTAAACGTTCTTCATGAAGTGACTTTTCTTTAAACGTTCTTCATGAAGTGACTTTTCTTTTAAACGTTCTTCAGTGAAGACTTTTCTTTAAACGTTCTTCAGTGAAGTTACTTTTCTTTTAAACGTTCTTCATGAAGTGACTTTTCTTTTAAACGTTCTTCATGAAGTGACTTTTCTTTAAACGTTCTTCATGAAGTGACTTTTCTTTAAACGTTCTTCATGAAGTGACTTTTCTTTAAACGTTCTTCATGAAGTGACTTTTCTTTAAACGTTCTTCATGAAGTGACTTTTCTTTAAACGTTCTTCATGAAGTGACTTTTCTTTAAACGTTCTTCATGAAGTGACTTTTCTTTAAACGTTCTTCAGTGAAGTGACTTTTCTTTAAACGTTTTTCATGAGGTGACTTTTCTTTAAACGTTCTTCAGTGAAGTGACTTTTCTTTTAATTTTTCTTCAGTGAAGTGACTTTTCTTTAAACGTTCTGCAGTGAAGTGACTTTTCTTTAAACGTTCTTCATGAAGTGACTTTTCTTTTAAACGTTCTTCAGTGAAGTGACTTTTCTTTAAACGTTCTTCAGTGAAGTCACTTTTCTTTTAAACGTTCTTCATGAAGTCACTTTTCTTTAAACGTTCTTCAGTGAAGTGACTTTTCTTTAAACGTTTTTCATGAGGTGACTTTTCTTTTAATTTTTCTTCAGTGAAGTGACTTTTCTTTAAACGTTCTTCATGAAGTGACTTTTCTTTTAAACGTTCTTCAGTGAAGTGACTTTTCTTTAAACGTTCTTCAGTGAAGTCACTTTTCTTTTAAACGTTCTTCAGTGAAGTGACTTTTATTTAAACGTTTTCAGTGAAGTGACTTTTCTTTAAACGTTCTTCAGTGAAGTGACTTTTCTTTTATACGTTCTTCAAGTGACTTTTTTTAAACGTTCTTCATGAAGTGACTTTTTTTTAAACGTTCTTCATGAAGTGACTTTTCTTTAAGCGTTCTTCATGACGTGACTTTTCTTTAAACGTTCTTCATGAAGTGACTTTTCTTTTAAACGTTCTTCAGTGAAGTGACTTTTCTTTAAACGTTCTTCATGAAGTGACTTTTCTTTAAACGTTCTTCATGAAGTGACTTTTCTTTAAACGTTCTTCATGAAGTGACTTTTCTTTAAACGTTCTTCAGTGAAGTGACTTTTCTTTAAACGTTCTTCATGAAGTGACTTTTCTTTAAACGTTCTTCATGAAGTGACTTTTCTTTTAAACGTTCTTCAGTGAAGACTTTACTTTAAACGTTCTTCAGTGAAGTTACTTTTCCTTTAAACGTTCTTCATGAAGTGACTTTTCTTTAGACGTTCTTCATGAAGTGACTTTTCTTTTAAACGTGAGTTGATTTTCTTTTAAATGTTCTTCAGTGAAGTGACTTTTCTTTTAAACGTGAGTTGATTTTCTTTTAAACGTTCTTCAGTGAAGACTTTTTAAACGTTCTGCAGTGAAGTGACTTTTCTTTTAAACGTTCTTCATGAAGTGACTTTTCTTTAAACGTTCTTCAGTGAAGTGACTTTTCTTTAAACGTTCTTCAGTGAAGATTTTCTTTAAACGTTCTTCAGTGAAGTGACTTTTCTTTAAACGTTTTTCATGAGGTGACTTTTCTTTAAACGTTCTTCAGTGAAGTCACTTTTCTTTAAACGTTCTTCATGAAGTGACTTTTCTTTAAACGTTCTTCATGAAGTGACTTTTCTTTAGACGTTCTTCATGAAGTGACTTTTCTTTTAAACGTGAGTTGATTTTCTTTTAAACGTTCTTCAGTGAAGACTTTTCTTTAAACGTTCTGCAGTGAAGTGACTTTTTTTTAAACATTCTTCATGAAGTGACTTTTCTTTAAACATTCTTCAGTGAAGTGACTTTTCTTTAAACATTCTTCATGAAGTGACTTTTCTTTAAACGTTTTTCATGAGGTGACTTTTCTTAAACGTTCTTCATGAAGTGACTTTTCTTTAAACGTTCTTCATGAAGTGACTTTTTTTTAAACGTTCTTCATGAAGTGACTTTTCTTTAAACGTTCTTCATGAGGTGACTTTTCTTTAAACGTTCTTCAGTGAAGTGACTTTTCTTTTAATTTTTCTTCAGTGAAGACTTTTCTTTAAACATTCTTCAGTGAAGATTTTCTTTAAACGTTCTTCAGTGAAGACTTTTCTTTAAACGTTCTTCATGACGTGACTTTTCTTTAAACGTTCTCCATGAGGTGACTTTTCTTTAAACGTTCTTCAGTGAAGACTTTTCTTTAAACGTTCTTCATGAAGTGACTTTTCTTTAAACGTTCTCCATGAAGTGACTTTTCTTTAAACGTTCTTCAGTGAAGTGACTTTTCTTTAAACGTTCTTCATGAAGTGACTTTTCTTTAAACGTTTTTCATGAGGTGACTTTTCTTTAAACGTTCTTCATGAAGTGACTTTTCTTTAAACGTTTTTCATGAGGTGACTTTTCTTTAAACGTTCTCCATGAAGTGACTTTTCTTTAAACGTTCTTCAGTGAAGTGACTTTTCTTTAAACGTTCTTCAGTGAAGTGACTTTTCTTAAACGTTCTTCATGAAGTGACTTTTCTTTTAAACGTTTTCAGTGAAGTGACTTTTTTTAAACGTTCTTCATGAAGTGACTAAACGTTCTTCATGACGTGACTTTTCTTTAAACGTTCTTCATGACGTGACTTTTCTTTAAACGTTCTTCATGAAGTGACTTTTCTTTTAACGTTCTTCAGTGAAGATTTTCTTTAAACGTTCTTCAGTGAAGTGACTTAAACGTTTTTCATGAGGTGACTTTTCTTAAACGTTCTTGATGAAGTGACTTTTTTTTAAATGTTCATTGAAGACTTTTCTTTAAACGTTCTTCATGAAGTGACTTTTCTTTAAACGTTCTTCATGAGGTGACTTTTCTTTAAACGTTCTTCAGTGAAGTGACTTTTCTTTAAACGTTCTTCATGAAGTGACTTTTCTTTAAACGTTCTCCATGAAGTGACTTTTCTTTAAACGTTCTTCAGTGAAGACTTTTCTTTAAACGTTCTTCATGAAGTGACTTTTCTTTAAACGTTCTCCATGAGGTGACTTTTCTTTAAACGTTCTTCAGTGAAGACTTTTCTTTAAACGTTCTTCATGAAGTGACTTTTCTTTTAATTTTTCTTCAGTGAAGACTTTTCTTTTATACGTTCTTCAAGTGACTTTTTTTAAACGTTCTTCATGAAGTGACTTTTTTTTAAACGTTCTTCATGAAGTGACTTTTCTTTAAACGTTCTTCATGACGTGACTTTTCTTTAAACGTTCTTCATGAAGTGACTTTTCTTTTAAACGTTCTTCAGTGAAGATTTTCTTTAAACGTTCTTCATGAAGTGACTTTTCTTTTAATTTTTCTTCAGTGAAGTGACTTTTCTTTAAACGTTCTTCATGAAGTGACTTTTCTTTTAAACGTTCTTCAGTGAAGTGACTTTTCTTTAAACGTTCTTCAGTGAAGTCACTTTTCTTTTAATTTTTCTTCAGTGAAGTGACTTTTCTTTTAAACTTTCTTCAGTGAAGTGACTTTTCTTTAAACGTTCTTCAGTGAAGTGACTTAAACGTTTTTCATGAGGTGACTTTTCTTAAACGTTCTTCATGAAGTGACTTTTCTTTAAACATTCTTCATGAAGTGACTTTTCTTTAAACGTTTTTCATGAGGTGACTTTTCTTAAACGTTCTTCATGAAGTGACTTTTCTTTAAACGTTCTTCATGAAGTGACTTTTCTTTAAACGTTCTTCATGAAGTGACTTTTCTTTAAACGTTCTTGATGAAGTGACTTTTTTTTAAATGTTCATTGAAGACTTTTCTTTAAACGTTCTTCAGTGAAGTGACTTTTCTTTTATACGTTCTTCAAGTGACTTTTCTTTAAACGTTCTTCATGAAGTGACTTTTCTTTTAATTTTTCTTCAGTGAAGTGACTTTTCTTTAAACGTTCTTCATGAAGTGACTTTTCTTTAAACGTTCTTCATGACGTGACTTTTCTTTAAACGTTCTTCATGAAGTGACTTTTCTTTAAACGTTCTTCAGTGAAGTGACTTTTCTTTAAACGTTCTTCATGAAGTGACTTTTCTTTAAACGTTCTTCAGTGAAGTGACTTTTCTTTAAACGTTCTTCATGAAGTGACTTTTCTTTAAACGTTCTCCATGAAGTGACTTTTCTTTAAACGTTCTTCAGTGAAGACTTTTCTTTAAACGTTCTTCATGAAGTGACTTTTCTTTAAACGTTCTTCATGAGGTGACTTTTCTTTAAACGTTCTTCAGTGAAGTGACTTTTCTTTAAACGTTCTTCATGAAGTGACTTTTCTTTAAACGTTCTCCATGAAGTGACTTTTCTTTAAACGTTCTTCAGTGAAGACTTTTCTTTAAACGTTCTTCATAAGGTGACTTTTCTTTAAACGTTCTTCATGAAGTGACTTTTCTTTAAACGTTCTTCATGAGGTGACTTTTCTTTAAACGTTCTTCAGTGAAGTGACTTTTCTTTAAACGTTCTTCATGAAGTGACTTTTCTTTAAACGTTCTCCATGAAGTGACTTTTCTTTAAACGTTCTTCAGTGAAGACTTTTCTTTAAACGTTCTTCATAAGGTGACTTTTCTTTAAACGTTCTTCATGAAGTGACTTTTCTTTTAATTTTTCTTCAGTGAAGACTTTTCTTTTATACGTTCTTCAAGTGACTTTTTTTAAACGTTCTTCATGAAGTGACTTTTTTTTAAACGTTCTTCATGAAGTGACTTTTCTTTAAACGTTCTTCATGACGTGACTTTTCTTTAAACGTTCTTCATGAAGTGACTTTTCTTTTAAACGTTCTTCAGTGAAGATTTTCTTTAAACGTTCTTCAGTGAAGTGACTTTTCTTTAAACGTTCTTCATGAAGTGACTTTTCTTTTAATTTTTCTTCAGTGAAGTGACTTTTCTTTAAACGTTCTTCATGAAGTGACTTTTCTTTTAAACGTTCTTCAGTGAAGTGATTTTTTTTTAAACGTTCTTCAGTGAAGTCACTTTTCTTTTAAACGTTCTTCAGTGAAGTGACTTTTCTTTAAACGTTCTTCAGTGAAGTCACTTTTCTTTAAACGTTCTTCATGAAGTGACTTGTCTTTAAACGTTCTTCAGTGAAGTGACTTTTCTTTAAACGTTTTTCATGAGGTGACTTTTCTTTAAACGTTCTTCAGTGAAGTGACTTTTCTTTAAACGTTCTTCAGTGAAGTGACTTTTCTTTAAACGTTCTTCATGAAGTGACTTTTCTTTAAACGTTCTTCATGAAGTGACTTTTCTTTAAACGTTTTCAGTGAAGTGACTTTTCTTTAAACGTTCTTCATGAGGTGACTTTTCTTTTAAACGTTCTTCAGTGAAGATTTTCTTCAAACGTTCTTCAGTGAAGTGACTTTTCTTTAAACGTTCTTCATGACGTGACTTTTCTTTTAAACGTTCTTCAGTGAAGATTTTCTTTAAACGTTCTTCATGAAGTGACTTTTCTTTAAACGTTCTTCATGAAGTGACTTTTCTTTAAACGTTTTTCATGAGGTGACTTTTCTTAAACGTTCTTCATGAAGTGACTTTTCTTTAAACGTTCTTCATGAAGTGACTTTTCTTTAAACGTTCTTCATGAAGTGACTTTTCTTTAAACGTTCTTGATGAAGTGACTTTTTTTTAAATGTTCATTGAAGACTTTTCTTTAAACGTTCTTCAGTGAAGTGACTTTTCTTTTATACGTTCTTCAAGTGACTTTTTTTAAACGTTCTTCATGAAGTGACTTATTTTTAAACGTTCTTCATGAAGTGACTTTTCTTTAAACGTTCTTCATGACGTGACTTTTCTTTAAACGTTCTTCATGAAGTGACTTTTCTTTTAAACGTTCTTCAGTGAAGTGACTTTTCTTTAAACGTTCTTCATGAATTGACTTTTCTTTAAACGTTCTTCATGAAGACTTTTCTTTTAAACGTTCTTCAGTGAAGTGACTTTTCTTTAAACGTTCTTCATGAAGTGACTTTTCTTTAAACGTTCTTCATGAAGTGACTTTTCTTTTAAACGTTCTTCAGTGAAGACTTTTCTTTAAACGTTCTTCATGAAGTGACTTTTCTTTTAAACGTTCTTCAGTGAAGTGACTTTTCTTTAAACGTTCTTCATGAAGTGACTTTTCTTTAAACGTTCTTCATGAAGTGACTTTTCTTTTAAACGTTCTTCAGTGAAGACTTTTCTTTAAACGTTCTTCAGTGAAGTTACTTTTCTTTTAAACGTTCTTCATGAAGTGACTTTTCTTTAAACGTTCTTCATGAAGTGACTTTTCTTTAAACGTTTTTCATGAGGTGACTTTTCTTTAAACGTTCTTCAGTGAAGTGACTTTTCTTTTAATTTTTCTTCAGTGAAGAGACTTTTCTTTAAACGTTCTTCATGAAGTGACTTTTCTTTAAACGTTCTTCATGAAGTGACTTTTCTTTTAAACGTTCTTCAGTGAAGACTTTTCTTTAAACGTTCTTCAGTGAAGTTACTTTTCTTTTAAACGTTCTTCATGAAGTGACTTTTCTTTTAAACGTTCTTCATGAAGTGACTTTTCTTTAAACGTTCTTCATGAAGTGACTTTTCTTTAAACGTTCTTCATGAAGTGACTTTTCTTTAAACGTTCTTCATGAAGTGACTTTTCTTTAAACGTTCTTCATGAAGTGACTTTTCTTTAAACGTTCTTCATGAAGTGACTTTTCTTTAAACGTTCTTCAGTGAAGTGACTTTTCTTTAAACGTTTTTCATGAGGTGACTTTTCTTTAAACGTTCTTCAGTGAAGTGACTTTTCTTTTAATTTTTCTTCAGTGAAGTGACTTTTCTTTAAACGTTCTGCAGTGAAGTGACTTTTCTTTAAACGTTCTTCATGAAGTGACTTTTCTTTAAACGTTCTTCATGAAGTCACTTTTCTTTTAAACGTTCTTCATGAAGTGACTTTTCTTTTATACGTTCTTCAAGTGACTTTTTTTAAACGTTCTTCATGAAGTGACTTTTTTTTAAACGTTCTTCATGAAGTGACTTTTCTTTAAGCGTTCTTCATGACGTGACTTTTCTTTAAACGTTCTTCATGAAGTGACTTTTCTTTTAAACGTTCTTCAGCGAAGTGACTTTTCTTTAAACGTTCTTCATGAAGTGACTTTTCTTTAAACGTTCTTCATGAAGTGACTTTTCTTTAAACGTTCTTCATGAAGTGACTTTTCTTTAAACGTTCTTCAGTGAAGTGACTTTTCTTTAAACGTTCTTCATGAAGTGACTTTTCTTTAAACGTTCTTCATGAAGTGACTTTTCTTTTAAACGTTCTTCAGTGAAGACTTTACTTTAAACGTTCTTCAGTGAAGTTACTTTTCCTTTAAACGTTCTTCATGAAGTGACTTTTCTTTAGACGTTCTTCATGAAGTGACTTTTCTTTTAAACGTGAGTTGATTTTCTTTTAAATGTTCTTCAGTGAAGTGACTTTTCTTTTAAACGTGAGTTGATTTTCTTTTAAACGTTCTTCAGTGAAGACTTTTTAAACGTTCTGCAGTGAAGTGACTTTTCTTTTAAACGTGAGTTGATTTTCTTTAAACGTTCTGCAGTGAAGTGACTTTTTTTTTAAACGTGAGTTGATTTTCTTTAAACGTTCTGCAGTGAAGTGACTTTTTTTTAAACGTTCTTCATGAAGTGACTTTTCTTTAAACATTCTTCAGTGAAGTGACTTTTCTTTTAAACGTTCTTCAGTGAAGTGACTTTTCTTTAAACGTTCTTCAGTGAAGATTTTCTTTAAACGTTCTTCAGTGAAGTGACTTTTCTTTAAACGTTTTTCATGAGGTGACTTTTCTTTAAACGTTCTTCAGTGAAGTCACTTTTCTTTAAACGTTCTTCATGAAGTGACTTTTCTTTAAACGTTCTTCATGAAGTGACTTTTCTTTAGACGTTCTTCATGAAGTGACTTTTCTTTTAAACGTGAGTTGATTTTCTTTTAAACGTTCTTCAGTGAAGACTTTTCTTTAAACGTTCTGCAGTGAAGTGACTTTTTTTTAAACATTCTTCA
This sequence comes from Leuresthes tenuis, assembly GCF_036924035.1. Taxonomy (NCBI): domain Eukaryota; kingdom Metazoa; phylum Chordata; class Actinopteri; order Atheriniformes; family Atherinopsidae; genus Leuresthes; species Leuresthes tenuis. Next base: position 287,873 of record NW_027325407.1, on the reverse strand, counting down.
TGAAGTGACTTTTCTTTAAACATTCTTCAGTGAAGTGACTTTTCTTTAAACATTCTTCATGAAGTGACTTTTCTTTAAACGTTTTTCATGAGGTGACTTTTCTTAAACGTTCTTCATGAAGTGACTTTTCTTTAAACGTTCTTCATGAAGTGACTTTTTTTTAAACGTTCTTCATGAAGTGACTTTTCTTTAAACGTTCTTCATGAGGTGACTTTTCTTTAAACGTTCTTCAGTGAAGTGACTTTTCTTTTAATTTTTCTTCAGTGAAGACTTTTCTTTAAACATTCTTCAGTGAAGATTTTCTTTAAATGTTCTTCATGAAGTGACTTTTCTTTAAACGTTCTTCATGAAGTGACTTTTCTTTTAAACGTTCTTCAGTGAAGTGACTTTTCTTTAAACGTTCTTCATGAAGTGACTTTTCTTTTAAACGTTCTTCAGTGAAGTCACTTTTCTTTAAACGTTCTTCATGAAGTCACTTTTCTTTAAACGTTTTTCATGAGGTGACTTTTCTTTAAACGTTCTCCATGAAGTGACTTTTCTTTAAACGTTCTTCAGTGAAGTGACTTTTCTTTAAACGTTCTTCAGTGAAGTGACTTTTCTTAAACGTTCTTCATGAAGTGACTTTTCTTTAAACGTTCTTCATGACGTGACTTTTCTTTAAACGTTCTTCATGAAGTGACTTTTCTTTTAAACGTTCTTCAGTGAAGACTTTTCTTTAAACGTTCTTCAGTGAAGTTACTTTTCTTTTAAACGTTCTTCATGAAGTGACTTTTCTTTAAACGTTCTTCATGAAGTGACTTTTCTTTAAACGTTCTTCAGTGAAGACTTTTCTTTAAACGTTCTTCATGAAGTGACTTTTCTTTTAATTTTTCTTCAGTGAAGACTTTTCTTTTATACGTTCTTCAAGTGACTTTTTTTAAACGGTCTTCATGAAGTGACTTTTCTTTAAACGTTCTTCATGACGTGACTTTTCTTTAAACGTTCTTCATGAAGTGACTTTTCTTTTAAACGTTCTTCAGTGAAGATTTTCTTTAAACGTTCTTCAGTGAAGTGACTTTTCTTTAAACGTTCTTCATGAAGTGACTTTTCTTTTAATTTTTCTTCAGTGAAGTGACTTTTCTTTAAACGTTCTTCAGTGAAGTCACTTTTCTTTTAAACGTTCTTCAGTGAAGTGACTTTTCTTTAAACGTTCTTCAGTGAAGTCACTTTTCTTTAAACGTTCTTCATGAAGTGACTTGTCTTTAAACGTTCTTCAGTGAAGTGACTTTTCTTTAAACGTTTTTCATGAGGTGACTTTTCTTTAAACGTTCTTCAGTGAAGTGACTTTTCTTTTAATTTTTCTTCAGTGAAGTGACTTTTCTTTTAAACTTTCTTCAGTGAAGTGACTTTTCTTTAAACGTTCTTCAGTGAAGTCACTTTTCTTTTAAACGTTCTTCAGTGAAGTGACTTTTCTTTAAACGTTCTTCAGTGAAGTGACTTTTCTTTAAACGTTCTTCATGAAGTGACTTTTCTTTAAACGTTTTCAGTGAAGTGACTTTTCTTTAAACGTTCTTCATGAGGTGACTTTTCTTTTAAACGTTCTTCAGTGAAGTGACTTTTCTTTAAACGTTCTTCAGTGAAGTGACTTTTCTTTAAACGTTCTTCATGAAGTGACTTTTCTTTTAATTTTTCTTCAGTGAAGTGACTTTTCTTTAAACGTTCTTCATGAAGTCACTTTTCTTTAAACGTTCTTCATGACGTGACTTTTCTTTAAACGTTCTTCATGAAGTGACTTTTCTTTAAACGTTCTTCAGTGAAGTGACTTTTCTTTAAACGTTCTTCATGAAGTGACTTTTCTTTAAACGTTCTTCATGAAGTGACTTTTCTTTAAACGTTCTTCAGTGAAGTGACTTTTCTTTAAACGTTCTTCATGAAGTGACTTTTCTTTAAACGTTCTTCAGTGAAGTGACTTTTCTTTAAACGTTCTTCATGAAGTGACTTTTCTTTAAACGTTCTCCATGAAGTGACTTTTCTTTAAACGTTCTTCAGTGAAGACTTTTCTTTAAACGTTCTTCATAAGGTGACTTTTCTTTAAACGTTCTTCATGAAGTGACTTTTCTTTTAATTTTTCTTCAGTGAAGACTTTTCTTTTATACGTTCTTCAAGTGACTTTTTTTAAACGTTCTTCATGAAGTGACTTTTTTTTAAACGTTCTTCATGAAGTGACTTTTCTTTAAACGTTCTTCATGACGTGACTTTTCTTTAAACGTTCTTCATGAAGTGACTTTTCTTTTAAACGTTCTTCAGTGAAGATTTTCTTTAAACGTTCTTCAGTGAAGTGACTTTTCTTTAAACGTTCTTCAGTGAAGTCACTTTTCTTTTAAACGTTCTTCAGTGAAGTGACTTTTCTTTAAACGTTCTTCAGTGAAGTCACTTTTCTTTAAACGTTCTTCATGAAGTGACTTTTCTTTAAACGTTCTTCAGTGAAGTGACTTTTCTTTAAACGTTCTTCAGTGAAGTCACTTTTCTTTAAACGTTCTTCATGAAGTGACTTTTCTTTAAACGTTCTTCAGTGAAGTGACTTTTCTTTAAACGTTTTTCATGAGGTGACTTTTCTTTAAACGTTCTTCAGTGAAGTGACTTTTCTTTTAATTTTTCTTCAGTGAAGTGACTTTTCTTTAAACGTTCTTCAGTGAAGTCACTTTTCTTTTAAACGTTCTTCAGTGAAGTGACTTTTCTTTAAACGTTCTTCAGTGAAGTCACTTTTCTTTAAACGTTCTTCATGAAGTGACTTTTCTTTAAACGTTCTTCAGTGAAGTGACTTTTCTTTAAACGTTTTTCATGAGGTGACTTTTCTTTAAACGTTCTTCAGTGAAGTGACTTTTCTTTTAATTTTTCTTCAGTGAAGTGACTTTTCTTTAAACGTTCTTCATGAAGTGACTTTTCTTTTAAACGTTCTTCAGTGAAGTGACTTTTCTTTAAACGTTCTTCATGAAGTGACTTTTTTTTAAACGTCCTTCATGAAGTGACTTTTCTTTTAAACGTTCTTCAGTGAAGTGACTTTTCTTTAAACGTTCTTCGGTGAAGATTTTCTTTAAACGTTCTTCATGAAGTGACTTTTTTTTAAACGTTCTTCATGAAGTGACTTTTCTTTAAACGTTCTTCATGACGTGACTTTTCTTTAAACGTTCTTCATGAAGTGACTTTTCTTTTAAACGTTCTTCAGTGAAGTGACTTTTCTTTAAACGTTCTTCAGTGAAGATTTTCTTTAAACGTTCTTCAGTGAAGTGACTTAAACGTTTTTCATGAAGTGACTTTTCTTAAACGTTCTTCATGAAGTGACTTTTCTTTAAACGTTCTTCATGAAGTGACTTTTTTTTAAATGTTCATTGAAGACTTTTCTTTAAACGTTCTTCAGTGAAGTGACTTTTCTTTAAACGTTTTCAGTGAAGTGACTTTTCTTTAAACGTTCTTCAGTGAAGTGACTTTTCTTTAAACGTTCTTCATGAAGTGACTTTTCTTTAAACGTTCTTCATGAAGTGACTTTTCTTTAAACGTTCTTCATGAAGTGACTTTTCTTTAAACGTTCTTCATGAAGTGACTTTTCTTTAAACGTTCTTCATGAAGTGACTTTTCTTTAAACGTTCTTCATGAAGTGACTTTTCTTTTAAACGTTCTTCATGAAGTGACTTTTCTTTAAACGTTCTTCAGTGAAGTGACTTTTCTTTAAACGTTTTTCATGAGGTGACTTTTCTTTAAACGTTCTTCATGAAGTGACTTTTCTTTTAAACGTTCTTCAGTGAAGTGACTTTTCTTAAAACGTTCTTCATGAAGTGACTTTTCTTTAAACGTTCTTCATGAAGTGACTTTTCTTTTAAACGTTCTTCAGTGAAGACTTTTCTTTAAACGTTCTTCAGTGAAGTTACTTTTCTTTTAAACGTTCTTCATGAAGTGACTTTTCTTTAAACGTTCTTCATGAAGTGACTTTTCTTTAAACGTTCTTCATGAAGTGACTTTTCTTTTAAACGTTCTTCAGTGAAGTGACTTTTCTTTAAACGTTCTTCAGTGAAGTGACTTTTCTTTAAACGTTTTTCATGAGGTGACTTTTCTTTAAACGTTCTTCAGTGAAGTGACTTTTCTTTTAATTTTTCTTCAGTGAAGTGACTTTTCTTTAAACGTTCTTCATGAAGTGACTTTTCTTTTAAACGTTCTTCAGTGAAGTGACTTTTCTTTAAACGTTCTTCATGAAGTGACTTTTTTTTAAACGTCCTTCATGAAGTGACTTTTCTTTTAAACGTTCTTCAGTGAAGTGACTTTTCTTTAAACGTTCTTCATGAAGTGACTTTTCTTTTAAACGTTCTTCATTGAAGACTTTTCTTTAAACGTTCTTCAGTGAAGTGACTTTTCTTTAAACGTTCTTCAGTGAAGTGACTTTTCTTTTAAACGTTCTTCAAGTGACTTTTTTTAAACGTTCTTCATGAAGTGACTTTTCTTTTAAACGTTCTTCAGTGAAGTGACTTTTTTTTAAACGTTCTTCATGAAGTGACTTTTCTTTAAACGTTCTTCATGACGTGACTTTTCTTTAAACGTTCTTCATGAAGTGACTTTTCTTTTAAACGTTCTTCAGTGAAGTGACTTTTCTTTAAACGTTCTTCAGTGAAGATTTTCTTTAAACGTTCTTCAGTGAAGTGACTTAAACGTTTTTCATGAAGTGACTTTTCTTAAACGTTCTTCATGAAGTGACTTTTCTTTAAACGTTCTTCATGAAGTGACTTTTCTTTAAACGTTCTTCATGAAGTGACTTTTTTTTAAATGTTCATTGAAGACTTTTCTTTAAACGTTCTTCAGTGAAGTCACTTTTCTTTTAAACGTTCTTCAGTGAAGTGACTTTTCTTTAAACGTTTTCAGTGAAGTGACTTTTCTTTAAACGTTCTTCAGTGAAGTGACTTTTCTTTTATACGTTCTTCAAGTGACTTTTCTTTTAAACGTTCTTCAGTGAAGTGACTTTTCTTTTAAACGTTCTTCAAGTGACTTTTTTAAACGTTCTTCATGAAGTGACTTTTCTTTTAAACGTTCTTCAGTGAAGTGACTTTTCTTTAAACGTTCTTCAGTGAAGATTTTCTTTAAACGTTCTTCAGTGAAGTGACTTTTTTTTAAACGTTCTTCATGAAGTGACTTTTCTTTAAACGTTCTTCAGTGAAGTGACTTTTCTTTTAAACGTTTTCAGTGAAGTGACTTAAACGTTCTTCAGTGAAGATTTTCTTTAAACGTTCTTCATGAAGTGACTTTTTTTTAAACGTTCTTCATGAAGTGACTTTTCTTTAAACGTTCTTCATGAAGTGACTTTTTTTAAACGTTCTTCATGAAGTGACTTTTCTTTTAAACGTTCTTCAGTGAAGTGACTTTTCTTCAAACGTTCTTCAGTGAAGATTTTCTTTAAACGTTCTTCAGTGAAGATTTTCTTTAAACGTTCTTCATGAAGTGACTTTTCTTTTAAACGTTTTCAGTGAAGTGACTTTTCTTTAAACGTTCTTCATGAAGTGACTTTTCTTTTAAACGTTATCAGTGAAGTGACTTTTCTTTAAACGTTCATCAGTGAAGTGACTTTTCTTTAAACGTTCTTCATGAAGTGACTTTTCTTTAAACGTTCTTCATGAAGTGACTTTTCTTTTAAACGTTCTTCAGTGAAGACTTTTCTTTAAACGTCCTTCAGTGAAGTGACTTTTCTTTAAACGTTTTTCATGAAGTGACTTTTCTTTTAAACGTTCTTCAGTGAAGTGACTTTTCTTTAAACGTTCTTCAGTGAAGACTTTTCTTTAAACGTTTTCAGTGAAGTGACTTTTCTTTAAATGTTCTTCATGAAGTGACTTTTCTTTAAACGTTCTTCATGAAGTGACTTTTCTTTAAACGTTCTCCATGAAGTGACTTTTCTTTAAACGTTCTTCAGTGAAGACTTTTCTTTAAACGTTCTTCATAAGGTGACTTTTCTTTAAACGTTCTTCATGAAGTGACTTTTCTTTAAACGTTCTTCATGAGGTGACTTTTCTTTAAACGTTCTTCAGTGAAGTGACTTTTCTTTAAACGTTCTTCATGAAGTGACTTTTCTTTAAACGTTCTCCATGAAGTGACTTTTCTTTAAACGTTCTTCAGTGAAGACTTTTCTTTAAACGTTCTTCATAAGGTGACTTTTCTTTAAACGTTCTTCATGAAGTGACTTTTCTTTTAATTTTTCTTCAGTGAAGACTTTTCTTTTATACGTTCTTCAAGTGACTTTTTTTAAACGTTCTTCATGAAGTGACTTTTTTTTAAACGTTCTTCATGAAGTGACTTTTCTTTAAACGTTCTTCATGACGTGACTTTTCTTTAAACGTTCTTCATGAAGTGACTTTTCTTTTAAACGTTCTTCAGTGAAGATTTTCTTTAAACGTTCTTCAGTGAAGTGACTTTTCTTTAAACGTTCTTCATGAAGTGACTTTTCTTTTAATTTTTCTTCAGTGAAGTGACTTTTCTTTAAACGTTCTTCATGAAGTGACTTTTCTTTTAAACGTTCTTCAGTGAAGTGACTTTTCTTTAAACGTTCTTCAGTGAAGTCACTTTTCTTTTAAACGTTCTTCAGTGAAGTGACTTTTCTTTAAACGTTCTTCAGTGAAGTCACTTTTCTTTAAACGTTCTTCATGAAGTGACTTGTCTTTAAACGTTCTTCAGTGAAGTGACTTTTCTTTAAACGTTTTTCATGAGGTGACTTTTCTTTAAACGTTCTTCAGTGAAGTGACTTTTCTTTAAACGTTCTTCAGTGAAGTGACTTTTCTTTAAACGTTCTTCATGAAGTGACTTTTCTTTAAACGTTCTTCATGAAGTGACTTTTCTTTAAACGTTTTCAGTGAAGTGACTTTTCTTTAAACGTTCTTCATGAGGTGACTTTTCTTTTAAACGTTCTTCAGTGAAGATTTTCTTCAAACGTTCTTCAGTGAAGTGACTTTTCTTTAAACGTTCTTCATGACGTGACTTTTCTTTTAAACGTTCTTCAGTGAAGATTTTCTTTAAACGTTCTTCATGAAGTGACTTTTCTTTAAACGTTCTTCATGAAGTGACTTTTCTTTAAACGTTTTTCATGAGGTGACTTTTCTTAAACGTTCTTCATGAAGTGACTTTTCTTTAAACGTTCTTCATGAAGTGACTTTTCTTTAAACGTTCTTCATGAAGTGACTTTTCTTTAAACGTTCTTGATGAAGTGACTTTTTTTTAAATGTTCATTGAAGACTTTTCTTTAAACGTTCTTCAGTGAAGTGACTTTTCTTTTATACGTTCTTCAAGTGACTTTTTTTAAACGTTCTTCATGAAGTGACTTATTTTTAAACGTTCTTCATGAAGTGACTTTTCTTTAAACGTTCTTCATGACGTGACTTTTCTTTAAACGTTCTTCATGAAGTGACTTTTCTTTTAAACGTTCTTCAGTGAAGTGACTTTTCTTTAAACGTTCTTCATGAATTGACTTTTCTTTAAACGTTCTTCATGAAGACTTTTCTTTTAAACGTTCTTCAGTGAAGTGACTTTTCTTTAAACGTTCTTCATGAAGTGACTTTTCTTTAAACGTTCTTCATGAAGTGACTTTTCTTTTAAACGTTCTTCAGTGAAGACTTTTCTTTAAACGTTCTTCATGAAGTGACTTTTCTTTTAAACGTTCTTCAGTGAAGTGACTTTTCTTTAAACGTTCTTCATGAAGTGACTTTTCTTTAAACGTTCTTCATGAAGTGACTTTTCTTTTAAACGTTCTTCAGTGAAGACTTTTCTTTAAACGTTCTTCAGTGAAGTTACTTTTCTTTTAAACGTTCTTCATGAAGTGACTTTTCTTTAAACGTTCTTCATGAAGTGACTTTTCTTTAAACGTTTTTCATGAGGTGACTTTTCTTTAAACGTTCTTCAGTGAAGTGACTTTTCTTTTAATTTTTCTTCAGTGAAGAGACTTTTCTTTAAACGTTCTTCATGAAGTGACTTTTCTTTAAACGTTCTTCATGAAGTGACTTTTCTTTTAAACGTTCTTCAGTGAAGACTTTTCTTTAAACGTTCTTCAGTGAAGTTACTTTTCTTTTAAACGTTCTTCATGAAGTGACTTTTCTTTTAAACGTTCTTCATGAAGTGACTTTTCTTTAAACGTTCTTCATGAAGTGACTTTTCTTTAAACGTTCTTCATGAAGTGACTTTTCTTTAAACGTTCTTCATGAAGTGACTTTTCTTTAAACGTTCTTCATGAAGTGACTTTTCTTTAAACGTTCTTCATGAAGTGACTTTTCTTTAAACGTTCTTCAGTGAAGTGACTTTTCTTTAAACGTTTTTCATGAGGTGACTTTTCTTTAAACGTTCTTCAGTGAAGTGACTTTTCTTTTAATTTTTCTTCAGTGAAGTGACTTTTCTTTAAACGTTCTGCAGTGAAGTGACTTTTCTTTAAACGTTCTTCATGAAGTGACTTTTCTTTAAACGTTCTTCATGAAGTCACTTTTCTTTTAAACGTTCTTCATGAAGTGACTTTTCTTTTATACGTTCTTCAAGTGACTTTTTTTAAACGTTCTTCATGAAGTGACTTTTTTTTAAACGTTCTTCATGAAGTGACTTTTCTTTAAGCGTTCTTCATGACGTGACTTTTCTTTAAACGTTCTTCATGAAGTGACTTTTCTTTTAAACGTTCTTCAGCGAAGTGACTTTTCTTTAAACGTTCTTCATGAAGTGACTTTTCTTTAAACGTTCTTCATGAAGTGACTTTTCTTTAAACGTTCTTCATGAAGTGACTTTTCTTTAAACGTTCTTCAGTGAAGTGACTTTTCTTTAAACGTTCTTCATGAAGTGACTTTTCTTTAAACGTTCTTCATGAAGTGACTTTTCTTTTAAACGTTCTTCAGTGAAGACTTTACTTTAAACGTTCTTCAGTGAAGTTACTTTTCCTTTAAACGTTCTTCATGAAGTGACTTTTCTTTAGACGTTCTTCATGAAGTGACTTTTCTTTTAAACGTGAGTTGATTTTCTTTTAAATGTTCTTCAGTGAAGTGACTTTTCTTTTAAACGTGAGTTGATTTTCTTTTAAACGTTCTTCAGTGAAGACTTTTTAAACGTTCTGCAGTGAAGTGACTTTTCTTTTAAACGTGAGTTGATTTTCTTTAAACGTTCTGCAGTGAAGTGACTTTTTTTTTAAACGTGAGTTGATTTTCTTTAAACGTTCTGCAGTGAAGTGACTTTTTTTTAAACGTTCTTCATGAAGTGACTTTTCTTTAAACATTCTTCAGTGAAGTGACTTTTCTTTTAAACGTTCTTCAGTGAAGTGACTTTTCTTTAAACGTTCTTCAGTGAAGATTTTCTTTAAACGTTCTTCAGTGAAGTGACTTTTCTTTAAACGTTTTTCATGAGGTGACTTTTCTTTAAACGTTCTTCAGTGAAGTCACTTTTCTTTAAACGTTCTTCATGAAGTGACTTTTCTTTAAACGTTCTTCATGAAGTGACTTTTCTTTAGACGTTCTTCATGAAGTGACTTTTCTTTTAAACGTGAGTTGATTTTCTTTTAAACGTTCTTCAGTGAAGACTTTTCTTTAAACGTTCTGCAGTGAAGTGACTTTTTTTTAAACATTCTTCATGAAGTGACTTTTCTTTAAACATTCTTCAGTGAAGTGACTTTTCTTTAAACATTCTTCATGAAGTGACTTTTCTTTAAACGTTTTTCATGAGGTGACTTTTCTTAAACGTTCTTCATGAAGTGACTTTTCTTTAAACGTTCTTCATGAAGTGACTTTTTTTTAAACGTTCTTCATGAAGTGACTTTTCTTTAAACGTTCTTCATGAGGTGACTTTTCTTTAAACGTTCTTCAGTGAAGTGACTTTTCTTTTAATTTTTCTTCAGTGAAGACTTTTCTTTAAACATTCTTCAGTGAAGATTTTCTTTAAATGTTCTTCATGAAGTGACTTTTCTTTAAACGTTCTTCATGAAGTGACTTTTCTTTTAAACGTTCTTCAGTGAAGTGACTTTTCTTTAAACGTTCTTCATGAAGTGACTTTTCTTTTAAACGTTCTTCAGTGAAGTCACTTTTCTTTAAACGTTCTTCATGAAGTCACTTTTCTTTAAACGTTTTTCATGAGGTGACTTTTCTTTAAACGTTCTCCATGAAGTGACTTTTCTTTAAACGTTCTTCAGTGAAGTGACTTTTCTTTAAACGTTCTTCAGTGAAGTGACTTTTCTTAAACGTTCTTCATGAAGTGACTTTTCTTTAAACGTTCTTCATGACGTGACTTTTCTTTAAACGTTCTTCATGAAGTGACTTTTCTTTTAAACGTTCTTCAGTGAAGACTTTTCTTTAAACGTTCTTCAGTGAAGTTACTTTTCTTTTAAACGTTCTTCATGAAGTGACTTTTCTTTAAACGTTCTTCATGAAGTGACTTTTCTTTAAACGTTCTTCAGTGAAGACTTTTCTTTAAACGTTCTTCATGAAGTGACTTTTCTTTTAATTTTTCTTCAGTGAAGACTTTTCTTTTATACGTTCTTCAAGTGACTTTTTTTAAACGGTCTTCATGAAGTGACTTTTCTTTAAACGTTCTTCATGACGTGACTTTTCTTTAAACGTTCTTCATGAAGTGACTTTTCTTTTAAACGTTCTTCAGTGAAGATTTTCTTTAAACGTTCTTCAGTGAAGTGACTTTTCTTTAAACGTTCTTCATGAAGTGACTTTTCTTTTAATTTTTCTTCAGTGAAGTGACTTTTCTTTAAACGTTCTTCAGTGAAGTCACTTTTCTTTTAAACGTTCTTCAGTGAAGTGACTTTTCTTTAAACGTTCTTCAGTGAAGTCACTTTTCTTTAAACGTTCTTCATGAAGTGACTTGTCTTTAAACGTTCTTCAGTGAAGTGACTTTTCTTTAAACGTTTTTCATGAGGTGACTTTTCTTTAAACGTTCTTCAGTGAAGTGACTTTTCTTTTAATTTTTCTTCAGTGAAGTGACTTTTCTTTTAAACTTTCTTCAGTGAAGTGACTTTTCTTTAAACGTTCTTCAGTGAAGTCACTTTTCTTTTAAACGTTCTTCAGTGAAGTGACTTTTCTTTAAACGTTCTTCAGTGAAGTGACTTTTCTTTAAACGTTCTTCAGTGAAGTGACTTTTCTTTAAACGTTCTTCATGAAGTGACTTTTCTTTAAACGTTTTCAGTGAAGTGACTTTTCTTTAAACGTTCTTCATGAGGTGACTTTTCTTTTAAACGTTCTTCAGTGAAGTGACTTTTCTTTAAACGTTCTTCAGTGAAGTGACTTTTCTTTAAACGTTCTTCATGAAGTGACTTTTCTTTTAATTTTTCTTCAGTGAAGTGACTTTTCTTTAAACGTTCTTCATGAAGTCACTTTTCTTTAAACGTTCTTCATGACGTGACTTTTCTTTAAACGTTCTTCATGAAGTGACTTTTCTTTAAACGTTCTTCAGTGAAGTGACTTTTCTTTAAACGTTCTTCATGAAGTGACTTTTCTTTAAACGTTCTTCATGAAGTGACTTTTCTTTAAACGTTCTTCAGTGAAGTGACTTTTCTTTAAACGTTCTTCATGAAGTGACTTTTCTTTAAACGTTCTTCAGTGAAGTGACTTTTCTTTAAACGTTCTTCATGAAGTGACTTTTCTTTAAACGTTCTCCATGAAGTGACTTTTCTTTAAACGTTCTTCAGTGAAGACTTTTCTTTAAACGTTCTTCATAAGGTGACTTTTCTTTAAACGTTCTTCATGAAGTGACTTTTCTTTTAATTTTTCTTCAGTGAAGACTTTTCTTTTATACGTTCTTCAAGTGACTTTTTTTAAACGTTCTTCATGAAGTGACTTTTTTTTAAACGTTCTTCATGAAGTGACTTTTCTTTAAACGTTCTTCATGACGTGACTTTTCTTTAAACGTTCTTCATGAAGTGACTTTTCTTTTAAACGTTCTTCAGTGAAGATTTTCTTTAAACGTTCTTCAGTGAAGTGACTTTTCTTTAAACGTTCTTCAGTGAAGTCACTTTTCTTTTAAACGTTCTTCAGTGAAGTGACTTTTCTTTAAACGTTCTTCAGTGAAGTCACTTTTCTTTAAACGTTCTTCATGAAGTGACTTTTCTTTAAACGTTCTTCAGTGAAGTGACTTTTCTTTAAACGTTCTTCAGTGAAGTCACTTTTCTTTAAACGTTCTTCATGAAGTGACTTTTCTTTAAACGTTCTTCAGTGAAGTGACTTTTCTTTAAACGTTTTTCATGAGGTGACTTTTCTTTAAACGTTCTTCAGTGAAGTGACTTTTCTTTTAATTTTTCTTCAGTGAAGTGACTTTTCTTTAAACGTTCTTCAGTGAAGTCACTTTTCTTTTAAACGTTCTTCAGTGAAGTGACTTTTCTTTAAACGTTCTTCAGTGAAGTCACTTTTCTTTAAACGTTCTTCATGAAGTGACTTTTCTTTAAACGTTCTTCAGTGAAGTGACTTTTCTTTAAACGTTTTTCATGAGGTGACTTTTCTTTAAACGTTCTTCAGTGAAGTGACTTTTCTTTTAATTTTTCTTCAGTGAAGTGACTTTTCTTTAAACGTTCTTCATGAAGTGACTTTTCTTTTAAACGTTCTTCAGTGAAGTGACTTTTCTTTAAACGTTCTTCATGAAGTGACTTTTTTTTAAACGTCCTTCATGAAGTGACTTTTCTTTTAAACGTTCTTCAGTGAAGTGACTTTTCTTTAAACGTTCTTCGGTGAAGATTTTCTTTAAACGTTCTTCATGAAGTGACTTTTTTTTAAACGTTCTTCATGAAGTGACTTTTCTTTAAACGTTCTTCATGACGTGACTTTTCTTTAAACGTTCTTCATGAAGTGACTTTTCTTTTAAACGTTCTTCAGTGAAGTGACTTTTCTTTAAACGTTCTTCAGTGAAGATTTTCTTTAAACGTTCTTCAGTGAAGTGACTTAAACGTTTTTCATGAAGTGACTTTTCTTAAACGTTCTTCATGAAGTGACTTTTCTTTAAACGTTCTTCATGAAGTGACTTTTTTTTAAATGTTCATTGAAGACTTTTCTTTAAACGTTCTTCAGTGAAGTGACTTTTCTTTAAACGTTTTCAGTGAAGTGACTTTTCTTTAAACGTTCTTCAGTGAAGTGACTTTTCTTTAAACGTTCTTCATGAAGTGACTTTTCTTTAAACGTTCTTCATGAAGTGACTTTTCTTTAAACGTTCTTCATGAAGTGACTTTTCTTTAAACGTTCTTCATGAAGTGACTTTTCTTTAAACGTTCTTCATGAAGTGACTTTTCTTTAAACGTTCTTCATGAAGTGACTTTTCTTTAAACGTTCTTCATGAAGTGACTTTTCTTTAAACGTTCTTCATGAAGTGACTTTTCTTTTAAACGTTCTTCATGAAGTGACTTTTCTTTAAACGTTCTTCAGTGAAGTGACTTTTCTTTAAACGTTTTTCATGAGGTGACTTTTCTTTAAACGTTCTTCATGAAGTGACTTTTCTTTTAAACGTTCTTCAGTGAAGTGACTTTTCTTAAAACGTTCTTCATGAAGTGACTTTTCTTTAAACGTTCTTCATGAAGTGACTTTTCTTTTAAACGTTCTTCAGTGAAGACTTTTCTTTAAACGTTCTTCAGTGAAGTTACTTTTCTTTTAAACGTTCTTCATGAAGTGACTTTTCTTTAAACGTTCTTCATGAAGTGACTTTTCTTTAAACGTTCTTCATGAAGTGACTTTTCTTTTAAACGTTCTTCAGTGAAGTGACTTTTCTTTAAACGTTCTTCAGTGAAGTGACTTTTCTTTAAACGTTTTTCATGAGGTGACTTTTCTTTAAACGTTCTTCAGTGAAGTGACTTTTCTTTTAATTTTTCTTCAGTGAAGTGACTTTTCTTTAAACGTTCTTCATGAAGTGACTTTTCTTTTAAACGTTCTTCAGTGAAGTGACTTTTCTTTAAACGTTCTTCATGAAGTGACTTTTTTTTAAACGTCCTTCATGAAGTGACTTTTCTTTTAAACGTTCTTCAGTGAAGTGACTTTTCTTTAAACGTTCTTCATGAAGTGACTTTTCTTTTAAACGTTCTTCATTGAAGACTTTTCTTTAAACGTTCTTCAGTGAAGTGACTTTTCTTTAAACGTTCTTCAGTGAAGTGACTTTTCTTTTAAACGTTCTTCAAGTGACTTTTTTTAAACGTTCTTCATGAAGTGACTTTTCTTTTAAACGTTCTTCAGTGAAGTGACTTTTTTTTAAACGTTCTTCATGAAGTGACTTTTCTTTAAACGTTCTTCATGACGTGACTTTTCTTTAAACGTTCTTCATGAAGTGACTTTTCTTTTAAACGTTCTTCAGTGAAGTGACTTTTCTTTAAACGTTCTTCAGTGAAGATTTTCTTTAAACGTTCTTCAGTGAAGTGACTTAAACGTTTTTCATGAAGTGACTTTTCTTAAACGTTCTTCATGAAGTGACTTTTCTTTAAACGTTCTTCATGAAGTGACTTTTCTTTAAACGTTCTTCATGAAGTGACTTTTTTTTAAATGTTCATTGAAGACTTTTCTTTAAACGTTCTTCAGTGAAGTCACTTTTCTTTTAAACGTTCTTCAGTGAAGTGACTTTTCTTTAAACGTTTTCAGTGAAGTGACTTTTCTTTAAACGTTCTTCAGTGAAGTGACTTTTCTTTTATACGTTCTTCAAGTGACTTTTCTTTTAAACGTTCTTCAGTGAAGTGACTTTTCTTTTAAACGTTCTTCAAGTGACTTTTTTAAACGTTCTTCATGAAGTGACTTTTCTTTTAAACGTTCTTCAGTGAAGTGACTTTTCTTTAAACGTTCTTCAGTGAAGATTTTCTTTAAACGTTCTTCAGTGAAGTGACTTTTTTTTAAACGTTCTTCATGAAGTGACTTTTCTTTAAACGTTCTTCAGTGAAGTGACTTTTCTTTTAAACGTTTTCAGTGAAGTGACTTAAACGTTCTTCAGTGAAGATTTTCTTTAAACGTTCTTCATGAAGTGACTTTTTTTTAAACGTTCTTCATGAAGTGACTTTTCTTTAAACGTTCTTCATGAAGTGACTTTTTTTAAACGTTCTTCATGAAGTGACTTTTCTTTTAAACGTTCTTCAGTGAAGTGACTTTTCTTCAAACGTTCTTCAGTGAAGATTTTCTTTAAACGTTCTTCAGTGAAGATTTTCTTTAAACGTTCTTCATGAAGTGACTTTTCTTTTAAACGTTTTCAGTGAAGTGACTTTTCTTTAAACGTTCTTCATGAAGTGACTTTTCTTTTAAACGTTATCAGTGAAGTGACTTTTCTTTAAACGTTCATCAGTGAAGTGACTTTTCTTTAAACGTTCTTCATGAAGTGACTTTTCTTTAAACGTTCTTCATGAAGTGACTTTTCTTTTAAACGTTCTTCAGTGAAGACTTTTCTTTAAACGTCCTTCAGTGAAGTGACTTTTCTTTAAACGTTTTTCATGAAGTGACTTTTCTTTTAAACGTTCTTCAGTGAAGTGACTTTTCTTTAAACGTTCTTCAGTGAAGACTTTTCTTTAAACGTTTTCAGTGAAGTGACTTTTCTTTAAATGTTCTTCATGAAGTGACTTTTCTTTAAACGTTCTTCAGTGAAGTGACTTTTCTTTAAACGTTTTTCATGAGGTGACTTTTCTTTAAATGTTCTTCATGAAGACTTTTCTTTTAATTTTTCTTTAGTGAAGACTTTTCTTTTAAACGTTCTTCAGTGAAGTGACTTTTCTTTAAACGTTCTTCAGTGAAGACTTTTCTTTAAACGGTCTTCAGTGAAGTCACTTTTCTTTAAACGTTCTTCATGAAGTGACTTTTCTTTAAACGTTCTTCATGAAGTTACTTTTCTTTTAAACATTCTTCAGTGAAGACTTTTCTTTAAACGTTCTTCAGTGAAGTGACTTTTCTGTAAACGTTCTTCAGTGAAGACTTTTCTTTAAACGTTCTCAGTGAAGACTTTTCTTTAAACGTTCTGCAGTGAAGATTTTCTTTAAACGTTCTTCAGTGAAGTGACTTTTCTTTAAACGTTCTTCATGAAGTGACTTTTCTTTTAATTTTTCTTCAGTGAAGACTTTTCTTTTAAACGTTCTTCATGAAGTGACTTTTCTTTAAACGTTCTTCATGAAGTGACTTTTCTTTTAAACGTTCTTCAGTGAAGTGACTTTTCTTTAAACGTTCTTCAGTGAAGACTTTTCTTTGAACGTTCTTCAGTGAAGTCACTTTTCTTTTAAACGTTCTTCAGTGAAGTGACTTTTCTTTAAACGTTCTTCAGTGAAGACTTTTCTTTGAACGTTCTTCAGTGAAGTCACTTTTCTTTAAACTTCATGAAGTCACTTTTCTTTAAACGTTCTTCATGAGGTGACTTTTCTTTAAACGTTCTTCAGTGAAGTGACTTTTCTTTAAACGTTTTCAGTGAAGTGACTTTTCTTTAAACGTTCTTCAGTGAAGTGACTTTTCTTTTATACGTTCTTCAAGTGACTTTTCTTTTAAACGTTCTTCAGTGAAGTGACTTTTCTTTAAACGTTCTTCATGAAGTGACTTTTCTTTAAACGTTCTTCATGAAGTGACTTTTCTTTAAACGTTCTTCATGAAGTGACTTTTCTTTAAACGTTCTTCATGAAGTGACTTTTCTTTAAACGTTCTTCATGAAGTGACTTTTCTTTAAACGTTCTTCATGAAGTGACTTTTCTTTTAAACGTTCTTCAGTGAAGACTTTTCTTTAAACGTTCTTCAGTGAAGTTACTTTTCTTTTAAACGTTCTTCATGAAGTGACTTTTCTTTAAACGTTCTTCATGAAGTGACTTTTCTTTAAACGTTCTTCATGAAGTGACTTTTCTTTAAACGTTCTTCATGAAGTGACTTTTCTTTAAACGTTTTTCATGAGGTGACTTTTCTTTAAACGTTCTTCAGTGAAGTGACTTTTCTTTTAATTTTTCTTCAGTGAAGAGACTTTTCTTTAAACGTTCTTCATGAAGTGACTTTTCTTTTAAACGTTCTTCAGTGAAGTGACTTTTCTTAAAACGTTCTTCATGAAGTGACTTTTCTTTAAACGTTCTTCATGAAGTGACTTTTCTTTTAAACGTTCTTCAGTGAAGACTTTTCTTTAAACGTTCTTCAGTGAAGTTACTTTTCTTTTAAACGTTCTTCATGAAGTGACTTTTCTTTAAACGTTCTTCATGAAGTGACTTTTCTTTAAACGTTCTTCATGAAGTGACTTTTCTTTTAAACGTTCTTCAGTGAAGTGACTTTTCTTTAAACGTTCTTCAGTGAAGTGACTTTTCTTTTAATTTTTCTTCAGTGAAGTGACTTTTCTTTAAACGTTCTTCATGAAGTGACTTTTCTTTTAAACGTTCTTCAGTGAAGTGACTTTTCTTTAAACGTTCTTCATGAAGTGACTTTTTTTTAAACGTCCTTCATGAAGTGACTTTTCTTTTAAACGTTCTTCAGTGAAGTGACTTTTCTTTAAACGTTCTTCGGTGAAGATTTTCTTTAAACGTTCTTCATGAAGTGACTTTTTTTTAAACGTTCTTCATGAAGTGACTTTTCTTTAAACGTTCTTCATGACGTGACTTTTCTTTAAACGTTCTTCATGAAGTGACTTTTCTTTTAAACGTTCTTCAGTGAAGTGACTTTTCTTTAAACGTTCTTCATGAAGTGACTTTTCTTTAAACGTTCTTCATGACGTGACTTTTCTTTAAACGTTCTTCATGAAGTGACTTTTCTTTTAAACGTTCTTCAGTGAAGTGACTTTTCTTTAAACGTTCTTCAGTGAAGATTTTCTTTAAACGTTCTTCAGTGAAGTGACTTAAACGTTTTTCATGAAGTGACTTTTCTTAAACGTTCTTCATGAAGTGACTTTTCTTTAAACGTTCTTCATGAAGTGACTTTTTTTTAAATGTTCATTGAAGACTTTTCTTTAAACGTTCTTCAGTGAAGTCACTTTTCTTTTAAACGTTCTTCAGTGAAGTGACTTTTCTTTTAAACGTTCTTCAGTGAAGTGACTTTTCTTTAAACGTTTTCAGTGAAGTGACTTTTCTTTAAACGTTTTCAGTGAAGTGACTTTTCTTTAAACGTTCTTCAGTGAAGTGACTTTTCTTTTATACGTTCTTCAAGTGACTTTTCTTTTAAACGTTCTTCAGTGAAGTGACTTTTCTTTAAACGTTCTTCATGAAGTGACTTTTCTTTAAACGTTCTTCATGAAGTGACTTTTCTTTAAACGTTCTTCATGAAGTGACTTTTCTTTAAACGTTCTTCATGAAGTGACTTTTCTTTAAACGTTCTTCATGAAGTGACTTTTCTTTAAACGTTCTTCATGAAGTGACTTTTCTTTTAAACGTTCTTCAGTGAAGACTTTTCTTTAAACGTTCTTCAGTGAAGTTACTTTTCTTTTAAACGTTCTTCATGAAGTGACTTTTCTTTAAACGTTCTTCATGAAGTGACTTTTCTTTAAACGTTCTTCATGAAGTGACTTTTCTTTAAACGTTCTTCAGTGAAGTGACTTTTCTTTAAACGTTTTTCATGAGGTGACTTTTCTTTAAACGTTCTTCAGTGAAGTGACTTCTTTTAATTTTTCTTCAGTGAAGAGACTTTTCTTTAAACGTTCTTCATGAAGTGACTTTTCTTTTAAACGTTCTTCAGTGAAGTGACTTTTCTTAAAACGTTCTTCATGAAGTGACTTTTCTTTAAACGTTCTTCATGAAGTGACTTTTCTTTTAAACGTTCTTCAGTGAAGACTTTTCTTTAAACGTTCTTCAGTGAAGTTACTTTTCTTTTAAACGTTCTTCATGAAGTGACTTTTCTTTAAACGTTCTTCATGAAGTGACTTTTCTTTAAACGTTCTTCATGAAGTGAATTTTCTTTTAAACGTTCTTCAGTGAAGTGACTTTTCTTTAAACGTTCTTCATGAAGTGACTTTTTTTTAAACGTCCTTCATGAAGTGACTTTTCTTTTAAACGTTCTTCAGTGAAGTGACTTTTCTTTAAACGTTCTTCGGTGAAGATTTTCTTTAAACGTTCTTCATGAAGTGACTTTTTTTTAAACGTTCTTCATGAAGTGACTTTTCTTTAAACGTTCTTCATTGAAGACTTTTCTTTAAACGTTCTTCAGTGAAGTGACTTTTCTTTAAACGTTCTTCAGTGAAGTGACTTTTCTTTTAAACGTTCTTCAAGTGACTTTTTTTAAACGTTCTTCATGAAGTGACTTTTCTTTTAAACGTTCTTCAGTGAAGTGA
The DNA here is from genome assembly GCF_036924035.1 of Leuresthes tenuis. NCBI lineage: Eukaryota > Metazoa > Chordata > Actinopteri > Atheriniformes > Atherinopsidae > Leuresthes > Leuresthes tenuis. Next base: position 268,691 of record NW_027325407.1, on the reverse strand, counting down.
CTTTTCTTTAAACGTTCTTCAGTGAAGATTTTCTTTAAACGTTCATCAGTGAAGTGACTTTTTTTTAAACGTTCTTCATGAAGTGACTTTTCTTTAAACGTTCTTCAGTGAAGTGACTTTTCTTTTAAACGTTTTCAGTGAAGTGACTTAAACGTTCTTCAGTGAAGATTTTCTTTAAACGTTCTTCATGAAGTGACTTTTTTTTAAACGTTCTTCATGAAGTGACTTTTCTTTAAACGTTCTTCATGAAGTGACTTTTTTTAAACGTTCTTCATGAAGTGACTTTTCTTTTAAACGTTCTTCAGTGAAGTGACTTTTCTTCAAACGTTCTTCAGTGAAGATTTTCTTTAAACGTTCTTCAGTGAAGATTTTCTTTAAACGTTCTTCATGAAGTGACTTTTCTTTTAAACGTTTTCAGTGAAGTGACTTTTCTTTAAACATTCTTCATGAAGTGACTTTTCTTTTAAACGTTTTCAGTGAAGTGACTTTTCTTTAAACGTTAATCAGTGAAGTGACTTTTCTAAACATTCTTCAGTGAAGTGACTTTTCTTTAAACGTTCTTCAGTGAGGTGACTTTTCTTTAAGTTCTTCAGTGAAGACCTTTTTTTAAACGTTCTTCAGTGAAGTGACTTTTCTTTAAACGTTCTTCAGTGAAGACTTTTCTTTAAACGTTCTTCAGTGAAGTCACTTTTCTTTAAACGTTCTTCATGAAGTGACTTTTCTTTAAACGTTCTTCATGAAGTGACTTTCCTTTTAAACGTTCTTCAGTGAAGATTTTCTTTAAACGTTCTTCAGTGAAGATTTTATTTAAACGTTCTTCATGAAGTGATTTTTCTTTAAACGTTCTTCATGAAGTGACTTTTCTTTTAAACGTTCTTCATGAAGTGACTTTTCTTTAAACGTTCTTCAGTGAAGTGACTTTTCTTTAAACGTTCTTCAGTGAAGTGACTTTTCTTTTAAACGTTTTCAGTGAAGTGACTTAAACGTTCTTCAGTGAAGATTTTCTTTAAACGTTCTTCATTAAGTGACTTTTCTTTAAACGTTCTTCATGAAGTGACTTTTCTTTTAAACGTTCTTCAGTGAAGACTTTTCTTTAAACGTCCTTCAGTGAAGTGACTTTTCTTTAAACGTTTTTCATGAAGTGACTTTTCTTTTAAACGTTCTTCAGTGAAGTGACTTTTCTTTAAACGTTCTTCAGTGAAGACTTTTCTTTAAACGTTTTCAGTGAAGTGACTGAAATGTTCTTCATGAAGTGACTTTTCTTTAAACGTTCTTCAGTGAAGTGACTTTTCTTTAAACGTTTTTCATGAGGTGACTTTTGTTTAAATGTTCTTCATGAAGTGACTTTTCTTTTAATTTTTCTTTAGTGAAGACTTTTCTTTTAAACGTTCTTCAGTGAAGTGACTTTTCTTTAAACGTTCTTCAGTGAAGACTTTTCTTTAAACGGTCTTCAGTGAAGTCACTTTTCTTTAAACGTTCTTCATGAAGTGACTTTTCTTTAAACGTTCTTCATGAAGTTACTTTTCTTTTAAACATTCTTCAGTGAAGACTTTTCTTTAAACGTTCTTCAGTGAAGTGACTTTTCTGTAAACGTTCTTCAGTGAAGACTTTTCTTTAAACGTTCTCAGTGAAGACTTTTCTTTAAACGTTCTGCAGTGAAGATTTTCTTTAAACGTTCTTCAGTGAAGTGACTTTTCTTTAAACGTTCTTCATGAAGTGACTTTTCTTTAAACGTTCTTCATGAAGTGACTTTTCTTTAAACGTTCTTCATGAAGTGACTTTTCTTTAAACGTTCTTCATGAAGTGACTTTTCTTTTAAACGTTCTTCAGTGATGACTTTTCTTTAAACGTTCTTCAGTGAAGTGACTTTTCTTTAAACGTTCTTCATGAAGTGACTTTTCTTTTAAACGTTCTTCAGTGAAGTGACTTTTCTTTAAACGTTTTTCATGAGGTGACTTTTTTTTAAACGTTCTTCAGTGAAGTGACTTTTCTTTTAATTTTTCTTCAGTGAAGACTTTTCTTTTAAACGTTCTTCATGAAGTGACTTTTCTTTAAACGTTCTTCATGAAGTGACTTTTCTTTTAAACGTTCTTCAGTGAAGTGACTTTTCTTTAAACGTTCTTCAGTGAAGACTTTTCTTTGAACGTTCTTCAGTGAAGTCACTTTTCTTTAAACTTCATGAAGTCACTTTTCTTTAAACGTTCTTCATGAGGTGACTTTTCTTTAAACGTTCTCCAGTGAAGTGACTTTTCTTTTAATTTTTCTTCAGTGAAGTGACTTTTCTTTAAACGTTTTTCAGTGAAGTGACTTTTCTTTAAACGTTTTTCATGAAGTGACTTTTCTTTTAAACGTTCTTCAGTGAAGTGACTTTTCTTTAAACGTTCTTCAGTGAAGACTTTTCTTTAAACGTTCTTCAGTGAAGTGACTTTTCTTTAAACGTTCTTCATGAAGTGACTTTCCTTTAAACGTTCTTCATGAAGTTACTTTTCTTTTAAACATTCTTCAGTGAAGACTTTTCTTTAAACGTTCTTCAGTGAAGTGACTTTTCTGTAAACGTTCTTCAGTGAAGACTTTTCTTTAAACGTTCTCAGTGAAGACTTTTCTTTAAACGTTCTGCAGTGAAGATTTTCTTTAAACGTTCTTCAGTGAAGTGACTTTTCTTTAAACGTTCTTCATGAAGTGACTTTTCTTTAAACGTTCTTCATGAAGTGACTTTTCTTTTAAACGTTCTTCAGTGATGACTTTTCTTTAAACGTTCTTCATGAAGTGACTTTTCTTTTAAACGTTCTTCAGTGAAGTGACTTTTCTTTAAACGTTTTTCATGAGGTGACTTTTCTTTAAACGTTCTTCATGAAGTGACTTTTCTTTTAAACGTTCTTCAGTGAAGTGACTTTTCTTTAAACGTTTTTCATGAGGTGACTTTTTTTTAAACGTTCTTCAGTGAAGTGACTTTTCTTTTAATTTTTCTTCAGTGAAGACTTTTCTTTTAAACGTTCTTCATGAAGTGACTTTTCTTTAAACGTTCTTCATGAAGTGACTTTTCTTTTAAACGTTCTTCAGTGAAGTGACTTTTCTTTAAACGTTCTTCAGTGAAGACTTTTCTTTAAACGTTCTTCAGTGAAGTCACTTTTCTTTAAACTTCATGAAGTCACTTTTCTTTAAACGTTCTTCATGAGGTGACTTTTCTTTAAACGTTCTTCAGTGAAGTGACTTTTCTTTTAATTTTTCTTCAGTGAAGTGACTTTTCTTTAAACGTTCTTCAGTGAAGTGACTTTTCTTTAAACGTTTTTCATGAAGTGACTTTTCTTTTAAACGTTCTTCAGTGAAGTGACTTTTCTTTAAACGTTCTTCAGTGAAGTCACTTTTCTTTAAACGTTCTTCATGAAGTGACTTTTCTTTAAACGTTCTTCATGAAGTTACTTTTCTTTTAAACATTCTTCAGTGAAGACTTTTCTTTAAACGTTCTTCAGTGAAGTGACTTTTCTGTAAACGTTCTTCAGTGAAGACTTTTCTTTAAACGTTCTCAGTGAAGACTTTTCTTTAAACGTTCTGCAGTGAAGATTTTCTTTAAACGTTCCTCAGTGAAGTGACTTTTCTTTAAACGTTCTTCATGAAGTGACTTTTCTTTAAACGTTCTTCATGAAATGACTTTTCTTTTAAACGTTCTTCAGTGATGACTTTTCTTTAAACGTTCTTCAGTGAAGTGACTTTTCTTTAAACGTTCTTCATGAAGTGACTTTTCTTTTAAACGTTCTTCAGTGAAGTGACTTTTCTTTAAACGTTTTTCATGAGGTGACTTTTTTTAAACGTTCTTCAGTGAAGTGACTTTTCTTTTAATTTTTCTTCAGTGAAGACTTTTCTTTTAAACGTTCTTCATGAAGTGACTTTTCTTTAAACGTTCTTCATGAAGTGACTTTTCTTTTAAACGTTCTTCAGTGAAGTGACTTTTCTTTAAACGTTCTTCAGTGAAGACTTTTCTTTAAACGTTCTTCAGTGAAGTCACTTTTCTTTAAACTTCATGAAGTCACTTTTCTTTAAACGTTCTTCATGAGGTGACTTTTCTTTAAACGTTCTTCAGTGAAGTGACTTTTCTTTTAATTTTTCTTCAGTGAAGTGACTTTTCTTTAAACGTTCTTCAGTGAAGTGACTTTTCTTTAAACGTTCTTCAGTGAAGTGACTTTTCTTTAAACGTTCTTCAGTGAAGACTTTTCTTTAAACGTTCTTCAGTGAAGTCACTTTTCTTTAAACGTTCTTCATGAAGTGACTTTTCTTTAAACGTTCTTCATGAAGTTACTTTTCTTTTAAACATTCTTCAGTGAAGACTTTTCTTTAAACGTTCTTCAGTGAAGTGACTTTTCTGTAAACGTTCTTCAGTGAAGACTTTTCTTTAAACGTTCTCAGTGAAGACTTTTCTTTAAACGTTCTGCAGTGAAGATTTTCTTTAAACGTTCCTCAGTGAAGTGACTTTTCTTTAAACGTTCTTCATGAAGTGACTTTTCTTTAAACGTTCTGCAGTGAAGATTTTCTTTAAACGTTCCTCAGTGAAGTGACTTTTCTTTAAACGTTCTTCATGAAGTGACTTTTCTTTAAACGTTCTTCATGAAGTGACTTTTCTTTTAAACGTTCTTCAGTGATGACTTTTCTTTAAACGTTCTTCAGTGAAGTGACTTTTCTTTAAACGTTCTTCATGAAGTGACTTTTCTTTTAAACGTTCTTCAGTGAAGTGACTTTTCTTTAAACGTTTTTCATGAGGTGACTTTTTTTTAAACGTTCTTCAGTGAAGTGACTTTTCTTTTAATTTTTCTTCAGTGAAGACTTTTCTTTTAAACGTTCTTCATGAAGTGACTTTTCTTTAAACGTTCTTCATGAAGTGACTTTTCTTTTAAACGTTCTTCAGTGAAGTGACTTTTCTTTAAACGTTCTTCAGTGAAGACTTTTCTTTAAACGTTCTTCAGTGAAGTCACTTTTCTTTAAACTTCATGAAGTCACTTTTCTTTAAACGTTCTTCATGAAGTGACTTTTCTTTAAACGTTCTTCAGTTAAGTGACTTTTCTTTAAACGTTCTTCAGTTAAGTGACTTTTCTTTAAACGTTCTTCAGTGAAGTGACTTTTCTTTAAACGTTTTTCATGAGGTGACTTTTCTTTAAACGTTCTTCAGTGAAGTGACTTTTCTTTTAAACGTGAGTAGACTTTTCTTTTATACGTTCTTCAAGTGACTTTTTTTAAACGTTCTTCATGAAGTGACTTTTTTTTAAACGTTCTTCATGAAGTGACTTTTCTTTAAACGTTCTTCATGACGTGACTTTTCTTTTAAACGTTCTTCAGTGAAGTGACTTTTCTTTAAACGTTCTTCAGTGAAGTGCCTTTTTTTTAAACGTTCTTCAGTGAAGTGACTTTTCTTTAAACGTTCTTCATGAAGTGACTTTTCTTTAAACGTTTTCATGAAGTGACTTTTCTTTAAACGTTCTTCATGAAGTGACTTTTCTTTAAACGTTCTTCATGAAGTGACTTTTCTTTTAAACGTTTTCAGTGAAGTTATTTAAACGTTCTTCAGTGAAGATTTTCTTTAAACGTTCTTCATGAAGTGACTTTTCTTTAAACGTTCTTCATGAAGTGACTTTTCTTTAAACGTTCTTCATGAAGTGACTTTTCTTTTAAACGTTCTTCATGAAGTGACTTTTCTTTAAGTTCTTCAGTGAAGACTTTTCTTTAAACGTTCTTCAGTGAAGTGACTTTCCTTTAAACGTTCTTCATGAAGTGACTTTTCTTTAAACGTTCTTCATGAAGTGACTTTTCTTTAAACGTTCTTCATGAAGTGACTTTTCTTTTAAACGTTCTTCATTGAAGACTTTTCTTTAAACGTTCTTCAGTGAAGTGACTTTTTTTAAACGTTCTTCATGAAGTGACTTTTCTTTAAACGTTCTTCATGAAGTGACTTTTCTTTAGACGTTCTTCATGAAGTGACTTTTCTTTAAACGTTCTTCAGTGAAGTGACTTTTCTTTTAAACGTTCTTCATGAAGTGACTTTTCTTTAAACGTTCTTCATGAAGTGACTTTTCTTTAAACGTTCTTCATGAAGTGACTTTTCTTTTAAACGTTCTTCATGAAGTGACTTTCCTTTAAACCTTCTTCATTGAAGACTTTTCTTTAAACGTTCTTCATGAAGTGACTTTTTTTAAACGTTCTTCATGAAGTGACTTTTCTTTAAACGTTCTTCATGAAGTGACTTTTCTTTAGACGTTCTTCATGAAGTGACTTTTCTTTAAACGTTCTTCAGTGAAGTGACTTTTCTTTTAAACGTTCTTCATGAAGTGACTTTTCTTTAGACGTTCTTCATGAAGTGACTTTTCTTTTAAACGCGAGTTGATTTTCTTTTAAACGTTCTTCAGTGAAGTGACTTTTCTTTTAAACGTGAGTTGATTTTCTTTTAAACGTTCTTCAGTGAAGACTTTTCTTTAAACGTTCTGCAGTGAAGTGACTTTTCTTTTAAACGTGAGTTGATTTTCTTTTAAACGTTCTACAGTGAAGACTTTTCTTTAAACGTTCTGCAGTGAAGTGACTTTTTTTTAAACGTTCTTCATGAAGTGACTTTTCTTTAAACATTCTTCAGTGAAGTGACTTTTCTTTTAAACGTTCTTCAGTGAAGTGACTTTTCTATAAACGTTCTTCAGTGAAGTGACTTTTCTTTAAATTTTTCTTTATGACGTGACTTTTCTTTTAAACGTTCTTCAGTGAAGTGACTTTTCTTTAAACGTTCTTCAGTGAAGATTTTCTTTAAACGTTCTTCAGTGAAGTGACTTTTCTTTAAACGTTCTTCATGAAGTGACTTTTCTTTAAACGTTCTTCATGAAGTGACTTTTCTTTAAACGTTCTTCATGAAGTGACTTTTCTTTAAACGTTCTTCATGAAGTGACTTTTCTTTTAAACGTTCATTGAAGACTTTTCTTTAAACGTTCTTCATGAAGTGACTTTTCTTTAAACGTTCTTCAGTGAAGTGACTTTTCTGTTTCACGGTAATGTTCCGTTTCTGGTACACGATAATGTTATGTTTCTGTTTCACGGTAATGTTCCGTTTCTGGTCCACGATAATGTTCTGTTTAGGTTTCACGGTAATGTTCTGTCTCTGGTCCACGATAATGTTCCGTTTCTGGTCCACGATAATGTTCTGTTTTGGTTTCAAGGTAATGTTCCGTTTCTGGTCCACGATAATGTTCTGTTTCGGGTTCACGGTAATGTTCCGTTTCTGGTCCACGATAATGTTCTGTTTCTGTTTCACGGTAATGTTCCGTTTCTGGTCCATGATAATGTTCTGTTTCACGGTAATGTTTTGTCTCTGATCCATGGTAATGTTCTGTCTCTGGTCCACGGTAATGTTCGGTTTCAAGGTAAAGTTCCATTTCTGGTCCACGGTAATGTTCTGTCTCTGGTCCACGATAATGTTCGATTTCTGGTCGACGATAATGTTCGGTTTCACGGTAATGTTCTGTCTCTGGTCCACGATAATGTTCCGTTTCTGGTCCACGGTAATATTGTGTCTCTGGTCCACGGTAATGTTCGATCTCTGGTCCATGATAATGTTCTGTTTCACGGTAATGTTCCGTTTCTGGTCCACGATAATGTTCGGTTTCACGCTAATGTTCTGTCTCTGGTCCACGGTAATGTTCTGTGTCTGGTCCACGATAGTGTTCTGTTTCGGTTTCACGGTAATGTTCCCTCTCTGTTTCACGGTAATGTTCCGTCTCTGGTCCACGAAAATGTTGTCTTTCTGTTTCACGATAATGTTCCGTTTCTGGTCCATGATAATGTTCTTTTTCACGGTAATGTTCTGTCTCTGGTCCATGGTAATGTTCTGTCTCTGGTCCACGGTAATGTTCGGTTTCAAGGTAAAGTTCGGTCTCTGGTCCACAGTAATGTTCTGTCTCTGGTCCACGGTAATGTTCTGTCTCTGGTCCACGGTAATGTTCTGTCTCTGGTCCACGGTAATGTTCGATCTGTGGTCCACGATAATGTTCGGTTTCACGGTAATGTTCCGTCTCTGGTCCACGATAATGTTCTGTGTCTGTATTACGGTAATGTTCCGTTTCTGGTCCACGATAATTTTGTGTTTCTGTTTCACGGTAATGTTCCTTTTCTGGTCCACGATAATGTTCGGTTTCACGGTAATGTTCTGTCTCTGGTCCACGGTAATGTTCTGTGTCTGGTCCACGATAATGTTCGGTTTCACGGTAATGTTCCGCCTCTGGTCCACGATAATGTTCCGTCTTTGGTCCACGATAATGTTCTGTTTCTGTTTGACGGTAATGTTCCGTTTCTGGTCCACGATAATTTTGTGTTTCTGTTTCACGGTAATGTTCCGTTTCTGGTCCACGATAATGTTCTGTTTCGGTTTCACGGTAATGTTCTGTCTCTGGTCCATGATAATGTTCCGTTTCTGGTCTACGATAATGTTCTGTTTCAGTTTTACGGTAATGTTCTATTTCCGTTTCACGGTAATGTTCTGTCTCTGGTCCACGATAATGTTCGGTTTCACGGTAATGTTCCGTCTCTGGTCCACGATAATGTTCCGTCTTTGGTCCACGATAATGTTCTGTTTCTGTTTCACGGTAATGTTCCGTTTCTGGTCCACGATAAGTTTGTGTTTCTGTTTCATGGTAATGTTCCGTTTCTGGTACACGATAATGTTGTGTTTCTGTTTCACGGTAATGTTCCGTTTCATGTCCACGATAATATTCTGTTTCGGTTTCACGGTAATGTTCTGTCTCTGGTCCACGGTAATGTTCTGTCTCTGGTCCACGATAATGTTGTGTTTCTGTTTCACGGTAATGTTCCGTCTCTGGTCCACGATAATGTTGTGTTTCTGTTTCATGGTAATGTTCCGTTTCTGGTCCACGATAATGTTGTGTTTCTGGTCCACGATAATGTTAGGTTTCACGATAATGTTCCCTTTCTGGTCAACGATAATGTTCTGTTTAGGTTTCACGGTAATGTTCTGTCTCTGGTCCACCATAATGTTCTGTCTCTGATCCACGAAAATGTTCTGTCTCTGGTCCACGATAATGTTCCGTTTTTGGTCCACGGTAATGTTCTGTTTCGGTTTCACGGTAATGTTCTGTCTCTGGTCCACGATAATGTTCCGTTTCTGGTCCATGATAATGTTCTGTTTTGGTTTCAAGGTAATGTTCTGTCTCTGGTCCACGGTAATGTTCCGTTTCTGGTCCACGATAATGTTCTGTTTCGGTTTCACGGTAATGTTCCGTTTCTTGTCCACGATAATGTTCTGTGACTCTTTCACGGTAATGTTCCGTTTCTGGTCCATGATAATGTTCTGTTTCACGGTAATGTTCTGTCTCTGGTCCATGGTAATGTTCTGTCTCTGGTCCACGGTAATGTTCGGTTTCAAGGTAAAGTTCGGTCTCTGGTCCACAGTAATGTTCTGTCTCTGGTCCACGGTAATGTTCTGTCTCTGGTCCACGGTAATGTTCTGTCTCTGGTCCACGGTAATGTTCTGTCTCTGGTCCACGGTAATGTTCGATCTGTGGTCCACGAAAAAATTCGGTTTCGGTTTCACGGTAATGTTCCGTTTCTGCTCCACAATAATGTTCTGTTTCGGTTTCACGGTAATGTTCCGTCTCTGGTCCACGGTAATGTTCCATCTCTGGTCCACGATAATGTTCTGTCTCTGGTCCACGGTAATGTTCTGTCTCTGGTCCACGGTAATATTGTGTCTCTGGTCCACGGTAATGTTCGATCTCTGGTCCACGATGATGTTCGGTTTAACGGTAATGTTCCGTCTCTGGTCCACGATAATGTTCTGTTTCTTTATCACGGTAATGTTCCGTTTCTGGTCCACGATAATTTTGTGTTTCTGTTTCACGGTAATGTTCCGTTTCTGGTCCACGATGATGTTCGGTTTCACGGTAATGTTCTGTCTCTGGTCCACGGTAATGTTCTGTGTTTGGTCCACGATAAGGTTCGGTTTTACGGTAATGTTCCGTCTCTGGTCCACGATAATGTTCCGTCTTTGGTCCACGATAATGTTCTGTTTCTGTTTGACGGTAATGTTCCGTTTCTGGTCCACGATAATTTTGTGTTTCTGTTTCACGGTAATGTTCTGTTTCTGGTCCACGATAATGTTCTGTTTCGGTTTCACGGTAATGTTCTGTCTCTGGTCCATGATAATGTTCCGTTTCTGGCCACGATAATGTTCTGTTTCAGTTTCACGGTAATGTTCTGTTTCCGTTTCACGGTAATGTTCTGTCTCTGGTCCACGGTAATGTTTTGTTTCTGTTTCACGGTAATGTTCCGTCTCTGGTCCACGATAATGTTCGGTTTCACGGCAATGTTCCGTCTCTGGTCCACGATAATGTTCCGTCTTTGGTCCACGATAATGTTCTGTTTCTGTTTCACGGTAATGTTCCGTTTCTGGTCCACGATAATTTTGTCTTTCTGTTTCACGGTAATGTTCCGTTTCTGGTACACGATAATGTTATGTTTCTGTTTCACGGTAATGTTCCGTTTCTGGTGCACGACAATGTTCTGTTTAGGTTTCACGGTAATGTTCTGTCTCTGGTCCACGATAATGTTCCGTTTCTGGTCCACGATAATGTTCTGTTTCGGTTTCACGGTAATGTTCCGTTTCTGGTCCACGATAATGTTCTGTTTCTGTTTCACGGTAATGTTCTGTCTCTGGTCCATGGTAATGTTCTGTCTCTGGTCCACGGTAATGTTCGGTTTCAAGGTAAAGTTCCATTTCTGGTCCACGGTAATGTTCTGTCTCTGGTCCACGATAATGTTCGATTTCTGGTCGCCGATAATGTTCGGTTTCACGGTAATGTTCCGTCTCTGGTCCACGATAATGTTCGGTTTCACGGTAATGTTCTGGTCCACGGTAATGTTCTGGTCCACGGTAATGTTCCGTCTCTGGTCCACAGTAATGTTCCGTATCTGGTCCATGGTAATGTTCGGTTTCACGGTAATGTTCCATTTCTGGTCCACGGTAATGTTCTGTCTCTGGTCCACGGTAATGTTCTGTCTCTGGTCCACGATAATGTTCGGTTTCACGGTAATGTTCCGTCTCTGGTCCACGATAATGTTCTGTTTCTGTATCACGGTAATGTTCCGTTTCTGGTCCACGATAATTTTGTGTTTCTGTTTCACGGTAATGTTCCGTTTCTGGTCCACGATGATGTTCGGTTTCACGGTAATGTTCTGTCTCTGGTCCACGATAATGTTCCGTCTTTGGTCCACGATAATGTTCTGTTTCTGTTTGACGGTAATGTTCCGTTTCTGGTCCACGATAATTTTGTGTTTCTGTTTCACGGTAATGTTCCGTTTCTGGTCCACGATAATGTTCTGTTTCGGTTTCACGGTAATGTTCTGTCTCTGGTCCATGATAATGTTCCGTTTCTGGCCACGATAATGTTCTGTTTCAGTTTCACGGTAATGTTCTGTTTCCGTTTCACGGTAATGTTCTGTCTCTGGTCCACGATAATGTTCGGTTTCACGGTAATGTTCCGTCTCTGGTCCACGATAATGTACCGTCTTTGGTCCACGATAATGTTCTGTTTCTGTTTCACGGTAATGTTCCGTTTCTGGTCCACGATAATTTTGTGTTTCTGTTTCACGGTAATGTTCCGTTTCTGGTCCACGATAATGTTCTGTTTCGGTTTCACGGTAATGTTCTGTCTCTGGTCCATGATAATGTTCCGTTTCTGGCCACGATAATGTTCTGTTTCAGTTTCACGGTAATGTTCTGTTTCCGTTTCACGGTAATGTTCTGTCTCTGGTCCACGATAATGTTCGGTTTCACGGTAATGTTCCGTCTCTGGTCCACGATAATGTACCGTCTTTGGTCCACGATAATGTTCTGTTTCTGTTTCACGGTAATGTTCCGTTTCTGGTCTACGATAATTTTGTGTTTCTGTTTCACGGTAATGTTCCGTTTCTGGTCCACGATAATGTTCTGTTTCGGTTTCACGGTAATGTTCTGTCTCTGGTCCATGATAATGTTCCGTTTCTGGTCTACGATAATGTTCTGTTTCAGTTTTACGGTAATGGTCTGTTTCCGTTTCACGGTAATGTTCTGTCTCTGGTCCACGATAATGTACCGTCTTTGGTCCACGATAATGTTCTGTTTCTGTTTCACGGTAATGTTCCGTTTCTGGTCTACGATAATTTTGTGTTTCTGTTTCACGGTAATGTTCCGTTTCTGGTCCACGATAATGTTCTGTTTCGGTTTCACGGTAATGTTCTGTCTCTGGTCCATGATAATGTTCCGTTTCTGGTCTACGATAATGTTCTGTTTCAGTTTTACGGTAATGTTCTGTTTCCGTTTCACGGTAATGTTCTGTCTCTGGTCCACGGTAATGTTCTGTCTCTGGTCCACGGTAATGTTCGGTTTCAAGGTAAAGTTCCATTTCTGGTCCACGGTAATGTTCTGTCTCTGGTCCACGATAATGTTCGATTTCTGGTCGCCGATAATGTTCGGTTTCACGGTAATGTTCCGTCTCTGGTCCACGATAATGTTCGGTTTCACGGTAATGTTCTGGTCCACGGTAATGTTCTGGTCCACGGTAATGTTCCGTCTCTGGTCCACAGTAATGTTCCGTATCTGGTCCATGGTAATGTTCGGTTTCACGGTAATGTTCCATTTCTGGTCCACGGTAATGTTCTGTCTCTGGTCCACGGTAATGTTCTGTCTCTGGTCCACGATAATGTTCGGTTTCACGGTAATGTTCCGTCTCTGGTCCACGATAATGTTCTGTTTCTGTATCACGGTAATGTTCCGTTTCTGGTCCACGATAATTTTGTGTTTCTGTTTCACGGTAATGTTCCGTTTCTGGTCCACGATAATGTTCTGTTTCGGTTTCACGGTAATGTTCTGTCTCTGGTCCATGATAATGTTCCGTTTCTGGTCTTCGATAATGTTCTGTTTCAGTTTTACGGTAATGGTCTTTTTCCGTTTCACGGTAATGTTCTGTCTCTGGTCCACGATAATGTTCGGTTTCACGGTAATGTTCCGTCTCTGGTCCACGATAATGTTCCGTCTTTGGTCCACGATAATGTTCTGTTTCTGGTCCACGATAATGTTCGGTTTCACGGTAATGTTCCGTCTCTGGTCCACGATAATGTTCTGTTTCTGTATCACGGTGATGTTCCGTTTCTGGTCCACGATAATTTTGTGTTTCTGTTTCACGGTAATGTTCCGTTTCTGGTCCACGATGATGTTCGGTTTCACGGTAATGTTCTGTCTCTGGTCCACGATAATGTTCCGTCTTTGGTCCACGATAATGTTCTGTTTCTGTTTGACGGTAATGTTCCGTTTCTGGTCCATGATAATGTTCTGTTTCACGGTAATGTTCTGTCTCTGGTCCATGGTAATGTTCTGTCTCTGGTCCACGGTAATGTTCGGTTTCAAGGTAAAGTTCGGTCTCTGGTCCACAGTAATGTTCTGTCTCTGGTCCACGGTAATGTTCTGTCTCTGGTCCACGGTAATGTTCTGTCTCTGGTCCACGGTAATGTTCTGTCTCTGGTCCACGGTAATGTTCGATCTGTGGTCCACGAAAACATTCGGTTTCGGTTTCACGGTAATGTTCCGTTTCTGCTCCACAATAATGTTCTGTTTCGGTTTCACGGTAATGTTCCGTCTCTGGTCCACGGTAATGTTCCGTCTCTGGTCCACGATAATGTTCTGTCTCTGGTCCACGGTAATGTTCTGTCTCTGGTCCACGGTAATATTGTGTCTCTGGTCCACGGTAATGTTCGATCTCTGGTCCACGATGATGTTCGGTTTAACGGTAATGTTCCGTCTCTGGTCCACGATAATGTTCTGTTTCTTTATCACGGTAATGTTCCGTTTCTGGTCCACGATGATGTTCGGTTTCACGGTAATGTTCTGTCTCTGGTCCACGGTAATGTTCTGTGTCTGGTCCACGATAATGTTCGGTTTTACGGTAATGTTCCGTCTCTGGTCCACGATAATGTTCCGTCTTTGGTCCACGATAATGTTCTGTTTCTGTTTGACGGTAATGTTCCGTTTCTGGTCCACGATAATTTTGTGTTTCTGTTTCACGGTAATGTTCTGTTTCTGGTCCACGATAATGTTCTGTTTCGGTTTCACGGTAATGTTCTGTCTCTGGTCCATGATAATGTTCCGTTTCTGGCCACGATAATGTTCTGTTTCAGTTTCACGGTAATGTTCTGTTTCCGTTTCACGGTAATGTTCTGTCTCTGGTCCACGGTAATGTTTTGTTTCTGTTTCACGGTAATGTTCCGTCTCTGGTCCACGATAATGTTCGGTTTCACGGCAATGTTCCGTCTCTGGTCCACGATAATGTTCCGTCTTTGGTCCACGATAATGTTCTGTTTCTGTTTCACGGTAATGTTCCGTTTCTGGTCCACGATAATTTTGTCTTTCTGTTTCACGGTAATGTTCCGTTTCTGGTACACGATAATGTTATGTTTCTGTTTCACGGTAATGTTCCGTTTCTGGTGCACGACAATGTTCTGTTTAGGTTTCACGGTAATGTTCTGTCTCTGGTCCACGATAATGTTCCGTTTCTGGTCCACGATAATGTTCTGTTTCGGTTTCACGGTAATGTTCCGTTTCTGGTCCACGATAATGTTCTGTTTCTGTTTCACGGTAATGTTCTGTCTCTGGTCCATGGTAATGTTCTGTCTCTGGTCCACGGTAATGTTCGGTTTCAAGGTAAAGTTCCATTTCTGGTCCACGGTAATGTTCTGTCTCTGGTCCACGATAATGTTCGATTTCTGGTCGCCGATAATGTTCGGTTTCACGGTAATGTTCCGTCTCTGGTCCACGATAATGTTCGGTTTCACGGTAATGTTCTGGTCCACGGTAATGTTCTGGTCCACGGTAATGTTCCGTCTCTGGTCCACAGTAATGTTCCGTATCTGGTCCATGGTAATGTTCGGTTTCACGGTAATGTTCCATTTCTGGTCCACGGTAATGTTCTGTCTCTGGTCCACGGTAATGTTCTGTCTCTGGTCCACGATAATGTTCGGTTTCACGGTAATGTTCCGTCTCTGGTCCACGATAATGTTCTGTTTCTGTATCACGGTAATGTTCCGTTTCTGGTCCACGATAATTTTGTGTTTCTGTTTCACGGTAATGTTCCGTTTCTGGTCCACGATGATGTTCGGTTTCACGGTAATGTTCTGTCTCTGGTCCACGATAATGTTCCGTCTTTGGTCCACGATAATGTTCTGTTTCTGTTTGACGGTAATGTTCCGTTTCTGGTCCACGATAATTTTGTGTTTCTGTTTCACGGTAATGTTCCGTTTCTGGTCCACGATAATGTTCTGTTTCGGTTTCACGGTAATGTTCTGTCTCTGGTCCATGATAATGTTCCGTTTCTGGCCACGATAATGTTCTGTTTCAGTTTCACGGTAATGTTCTGTTTCCGTTTCACGGTAATGTTCTGTCTCTGGTCCACGATAATGTTCGGTTTCACGGTAATGTTCCGTCTCTGGTCCACGATAATGTACCGTCTTTGGTCCACGATAATGTTCTGTTTCTGTTTCACGGTAATGTTCCGTTTCTGGTCCACGATAATTTTGTGTTTCTGTTTCACGGTAATGTTCCGTTTCTGGTCCACGATAATGTTCTGTTTCGGTTTCACGGTAATGTTCTGTCTCTGGTCCATGATAATGTTCCGTTTCTGGCCACGATAATGTTCTGTTTCAGTTTCACGGTAATGTTCTGTTTCCGTTTCACGGTAATGTTCTGTCTCTGGTCCACGATAATGTTCGGTTTCACGGTAATGTTCCGTCTCTGGTCCACGATAATGTACCGTCTTTGGTCCACGATAATGTTCTGTTTCTGTTTCACGGTAATGTTCCGTTTCTGGTCTACGATAATTTTGTGTTTCTGTTTCACGGTAATGTTCCGTTTCTGGTCCACGATAATGTTCTGTTTCGGTTTCACGGTAATGTTCTGTCTCTGGTCCATGATAATGTTCCGTTTCTGGTCTACGATAATGTTCTGTTTCAGTTTTACGGTAATGGTCTGTTTCCGTTTCACGGTAATGTTCTGTCTCTGGTCCACGATAATGTACCGTCTTTGGTCCACGATAATGTTCTGTTTCTGTTTCACGGTAATGTTCCGTTTCTGGTCTACGATCATTTTGTGTTTCTGTTTCACGGTAATGTTCCGTTTCTGGTCCACGATAATGTTCTGTTTCGGTTTCACGGTAATGTTCTGTCTCTGGTCCATGATAATGTTCCGTTTCTGGTCTACGATAATGTTCTGTTTCAGTTTTACGGTAATGTTCTGTTTCCGTTTCACGGTAATGTTCTGTCTCTGGTCCACGATAATGTTCGGTTTCACGGTAATGTTCCGTCTCTGGTCCACGATAATGTTCCGTCTTTGGTCCACGATAATGTTCTGTTTCTGTTTCACGGTAATGTTCCGTTTCTGGTCCACGATAATTTTGTGTTTCTGTTTCATGGTAATGTTCCGTTTCTGGTACACGATAATGTTGTGTTTCTGTTTCACGGTAATGTTCCGTTTCATGTCCACAATAATGTTCTGTTTCGGTTTCACGGTAATGTTCTGTCTCTGGTCCACGGTAATGTTCTGTCTCTGGTCCACGATAATGTTGTGTTTCTGTTTCACGGTAATGTTCCGTCTCTGGTCCACGATAATGTTGTGTTTCTGTTTCATGGTAATGTTCCGTTTTTGGTCCACGATAATGTTGTGTTTCTGGTCCACGATAATGTTAGGTTTCACGATAATGTTCCCTTTCTGGTCAACGATAATGTTCTGTTTAGGTTTCACGGTAATGTTCTGTCTCTGGTCCACGATAATGTTCTGTCTCTGATCCACGAAAATGTTCTGTCTCTGGTCCACGATAATGTTCCGTTTTTGGTCCACGGTAATGTTCTGTTTCGGTTTCACGGTAATGTTCTGTCTCTGGTCCACGATAATGTTCCGTTTCTGGTCCATGATAATGTTCTGTTTTGGTTTCAAGGTAATGTTCTGTCTCTGGTCCACGGTAATGTTCCGTTTCTGGTCCACGATAAAGTTCTGTTTCGGTTTCACGGTAATGTTCCGTTTCTTGTCCACGATAATGTTCTGTTTCTCTTTCACGGTAATGTTCCGTTTCTGGTCCATGATAATGTTCTGTTTCACGGTAATGTTCTGTCTCTGGTCCATGGTAATGTTCTGTCTCTGGTCCACGGTAATGTTCGGTTTCAAGGTAAAGTTCGGTCTCTGGTCCACAGTAATGTTCTGTCTCTGGTCCACGGTAATGTTCTGTCTCTGGTCCACAATAATGTTCTGTTTCGGTTTCACGGTAATGTTCCGTTTCTGCTCCACAATAATGTTCTGTTTCAGTTTCACGGTAATGTTCTGTTTCCGTTTCACGGTAATGTTCTGTCTCTGGTCCACGGTAATGTTCTGTCTCTGGTCCACGGTAATGTTCGGTTTCAAGGTAAAGTTCCATTTCTGGTCCACGGTAATGTTCTGTCTCTGGTCCACGATGATGTTCGGTTTAACGGTAATGTTCCGTCTCTGGTCCACGATAATGTTCTGTTTCTTTATCACGGTAATGTTCCGTTTCTGGTCCACGATAATTTTGTGTTTCTGTTTCACGGTAATGTTCCGTTTCTGGTCCACGATGATGTTCGGTTTCACGGTAATGTTCTGTCTCTGGTCCACGGTAATGTTCTGTGTCTGGTCCACGATAATGTTCGGTTTTACGGTAATGTTCCGTCTCTGGTCCACGATAATGTTCCGTCTTTGGTCCACGATAATGTTCTGTTTCTGTTTGACGGTAATGTTCCGTTTCTGGTCCACGATAATTTTGTTTCTGTTTCACGGTAATGTTCTGTTTCTGGTCCACGATAATGTTCTGTTTCGGTTTCACGGTAATGTTCTGTCTCTGGTCCATGATAATGTTCCGTTTCTGGCCACGATAATGTTCTGTTTCAGTTTCACGGTAATGTTCTGTTTCCGTTTCACGGTAATGTTCTGTCTCTGGTCCACGGTAATGTTCTGTCTCTGGTCCACGGTAATGTTCGGTTTCAAGGTAAAGTTCCATTTCTGGTCCACGGTAATGTTCTGTCTCTGGTCCACGATAATGTTCGATTTCTGGTCGCCGATAATGTTCGGTTTCACGGTAATGTTCCGTCTCTGGTCCACGATAATGTTCGGTTTCACGGTAATGTTCTGGTCCACGGTAATGTTCTGGTCCACGGTAATGTTCCGTCTCTGGTCCACAGTAATGTTCCGTATCTGGTCCATGGTAATGTTCTGTATCACGGTAATGTTCCGTTTCTGGTCCACGATAATTTTGTGTTTCTGTTTCACGGTAATGTTCCGTTTCTGGTCCACGATGATGTTCGGTTTCACGGTAATGTTCTGTCTCTGGTCCACGGTAATGTTCTGTGTCTGGTCCACGATAATGTTCGGTTTTACGGTAATGTTCCGTCTCTGGTCCACGATAATGTTCCGTCTTTGGTCCACGATAATGTTCTGTTTCTGTTTGACGGTAATGTTCCGTTTCTGGTCCACGATAATTTTGTTTCTGTTTCACGGTAATGTTCTGTTTCTGGTCCACGATAATGTTCTGTTTCGGTTTCACGGTAATGTTCTGTCTCTGGTCCATGATAATGTTCCGTTTCTGGCCACGATAATGTTCTGTTTCAGTTTCACGGTAATGTTCTGTTTCCGTTTCACGGTAATGTTCTGTCTCTGGTCCACGGTAATGTTCTGTCTCTGGTCCACGGTAATGTTCGGTTTCAAGGTAAAGTTCCATTTCTGGTCCACGGTAATGTTCTGTCTCTGGTCCACGATAATGTTCGATTTCTGGTCGCCGATAATGTTCGGTTTCACGGTAATGTTCCGTCTCTGGTCCACGATAATGTTCGGTTTCACGGTAATGTTCTGGTCCACGGTAATGTTCTGGTCCACGGTAATGTTCCGTCTCTGGTCCACAGTAATGTTCCGTATCTGGTCCATGGTAATGTTCAGTTTCACGGTAATGTTCCATTTCTGGTCCACGGTAATGTTCTGTCTCTGGTCCACGGTAATGTTCTGTCTCTGGTCCACGATAATGTTCGGTTTCACGGTAATGTTCCGTCTCTGGTCCACGATAATGTTCTGTTTCTGTATCACGGTAATGTTCCGTTTCTGGTCCACGATAATTTTGTGTTTCTGTTTCACGGTAATGTTCCGTTTCTGTTCCACGATGATGTTCGGTTTCACGGTAATGTTCTGTCTCTGGTCCACGATAATGTTCCGTCTTTGGTCCACGATAATGTTCTGTTTCTGTTTGACGGTAATGTTCCGTTTCTGGTCCACGATAATTTTGTGTTTCTGTTTCACGGTAATGTTCTGTCTCTGGTCCACGATGATGTTCGGTTTAACGGTAATGTTCCGTCTCTGGTCCACGATAATGTTCTGTTTCTTTATCACGGTAATGTTCCGTTTCTGGTCCACGATAATTTTGTGTTTCTGTTTCACGGTAATGTTCCGTTTCTGGTCCACGATGATGTTCGGTTTCACGGTAATGTTCTGTCTCTGGTCCACGGTAATGTTCTGTGTCTGGTCCACGATAATGTTCGGTTTTACGGTAATGTTCCGTCTCTGGTCCACGATAATGTTCCGTCTTTGTTCCACGATAATGTTCTGTTTCTGTTTGACGGTAATGTTCCGTTTCTGGTCCACGATAATTTTGTTTCTGTTTCACGGTAATGTTCTGTTTCTGGTCCACGATAATGTTCTGTTTCGGTTTCACGGTAATGTTCTGTCTCTGGTCCACGATAATTTTGTGTTTCTGTTTGACGGTAATGTTCCGTTTCTGGTCCACGATAATTTTGTGTTTCTGTTTCACGGTAATGTTCCGTTTCTGGTCCACGATAATGTTCTGTTTCGGTTTCACGGTAATGTTCTGTCTCTGGTCCATGATAATGTTCCGTTTCTGGCCACGATAATGTTCTGTTTCAGTTTCACGGTAATGTTCTGTTTCCGTTTCACGGTAATGTTCTGTCTCTGGTCCACGATAATGTTCGGTTTCACGGTAATGTTCCGTCTCTGGTCCACGATAATGTACCGTCTTTGGTCCACGATAATGTTCTGTTTCTGTTTCACGGTAATGTTCCGTTTCTGGTCTACGATAATTTTGTGTTTCTGTTTCACGGTAATGTTCCGTTTCTGGTCCACGATAATGTTCTGTTTCGGTTTCACGGTAATGTTCTGTCTCTGGTCCATGATAATGTTCCGTTTCTGGTCTACGATAATGTTCTGTTTCAGTTTTACGGTAATGGTCTGTTTCCGTTTCACGGTAATGTTCTGTCTCTGGTCCACGATAATGTTCGGTTTCACGGTAATGTTCCGTCTCTGGTCCACGATAATGTTCCGTCTTTGGTCCACGATAATGTTCTGTTTTCTGGTCCACGATAATGTTCGGTTTCACGGTAATGTTCCGTCTCTGGTCCACGATAATGTTCTGTTTCTGTATCACGGTAATGTTCCGTTTCTGGTCCACGATAATTTTGTGTTTCTGTTTCACGGTAATGTTCCGTTTCTGGTCCACGATGATGTTCGGTTTCACGGTAATGTTCTGTCTCTGGTCCACGATAATGTTCCGTCTTTGGTCCACGATAATGTTCTATTTCTGTTTGACGGTAATGTTCCGTTTCTGGTCCACGATAATTTTGTGTTTCTGTTTCACGGTAATGTTCCGTTTCTGGTCCACGATAATGTTCTGTTTCGGTTTCACGGTAATGTTCTGTCTCTGGTCCATGATAATGTTCCGTTTCTGGCCACGATAATGTTCTGTTTCAGTTTCACGGTAATGTTCTGTTTCCGTTTCACGGTAATGTTCTGTCTCTGGTCCACGATAATGTTCGGTTTCACGGTAATGTTCCGTCTCTGGTCCACGATAATGTACCGTCTTTGGTCCACGATAATGTTCTGTTTCTGTTTCACGGTAATGTTCCGTTTCTGGTCTACGATAATTTTGTGTTTCTGTTTCACGGTAATGTTCCGTTTCTGGTCCACGATAATGTTCTGTTTCGGTTTCACGGTAATGTTCTGTCTCTGGTCCATGATAATGTTCCGTTTCTGGTCTACGATAATGTTCTGTTTCAGTTTTACGGTAATGTTCTGTTTCCGTTTCACGGTAATGTTCTGTCTCTGGTCCACGATAATGTTCGGTTTCACGGTAATGTTCCGTCTCTGGTCCACGATAATGTTCCGTCTTTGGTCCACGATAATGTTCTGTTTCTGTTTCACGGTAATGTTCCGTTTCTGGTCCACGATAATTTTGTGTTTCTGTTTCATGGTAATGTTCCGTTTCTGGTACACGATAATGTTGTGTTTCTGTTTCACGGTAATGTTCCGTTTCATGTCCACGATAATGTTCTGTTTCGGTTTCACGGTAATGTTCTGTCTCTGGTCCACGGTAATGTTCTGTCTCTGGTCCACGATAATGTTGTGTTTCTGTTTCACGGTAATGTTCCGTCTCTGGTCCACGATAATGTTGTGTTTCTGTTTCACGGTAATGTTCCGTTTCTGGTCCACGATAATTTTGTCTTTCTGTTTCACGGTAATGTTCCGTTTCTGGTACACGATAATGTTATGTTTCTGTTTCACGGTAATGTTCCGTTTCTGGTGCACGACAATGTTCTGTTTAGGTTTCACGGTAATGTTCTGTCTCTGGTCCACGATAATGTTCCGTTTCTGGTCCACGATAATGTTCTGTTTCGGTTTCACGGTAATGTTCCGTTTCTGGTCCACGATAATGTTCTGTTTCTGTTTCACGGTAATGTTCTGTCTCTGGTCCATGGTAATGTTCTGTCTCTGGTCCACGGTAATGTTCGGTTTCAAGGTAAAGTTCCATTTCTGGTCCACGGTAATGTTCTGTCTCTGGTCCACGATAATGTTCGATTTCTGGTCGCCGATAATGTTCGGTTTCACGGTAATGTTCCGTCTCTGGTCCACGATAATGTTCGGTTTCACGGTAATGTTCTGGTCCACGGTAATGTTCTGGTCCACGGTAATGTTCCGTCTCTGGTCCACAGTAATGTTCCGTATCTGGTCCATGGTAATGTTCGGTTTCACGGTAATGTTCCATTTCTGGTCCACGGTAATGTTCTGTCTCTGGTCCACGGTAATGTTCTGTCTCTGGTCCACGATAATGTTCGGTTTCACGGTAATGTTCCGTCTCTGGTCCACGATAATGTTCTGTTTCTGTATCACGGTAATGTTCCGTTTCTGGTCCACGATAATTTTGTGTTTCTGTTTCACGGTAATGTTCCGTTTCTGGTCCACGATGATGTTCGGTTTCACGGTAATGTTCTGTCTCTGGTCCACGATAATTTTGTGTTTCTGTTTGACGGTAATGTTCCGTTTCTGGTCCACGATAATTTTGTGTTTCTGTTTCACAGTAATGTTACGTTTCTGGTCCACGATAATGTTCTGTTTCGGTTTCACGGTAATGTTCTGTCTCTGGTCCATGATAATGTTCCGTTTCTGGCCACGATAATGTTCTGTTTCAGTTTCACGGTAATGTTCTGTTTCCGTTTCACGGTAATGTTCTGTCTCTGGTCCACGATAATGTTCGGTTTCACGGTAATGTTCCGTCTCTGGTCCACGATAATGTACCGTCTTTGGTCCACGATAATGTTCTGTTTCTGTTTCACGGTAATGTTCCGTTTCTGGTCTACGATAATTTTGTGTTTCTGTTTCACGGTAATGTTCCGTTTCTGGTCCACGATAATGTTCTGTTTCGGTTTCACGGTAATGTTCTGTCTCTGGTCCATGATAATGTTCCGTTTCTGGTCTACGATAATGTTCTGTTTCAGTTTTACGGTAATGGTCTGTTTCCGTTTCACGGTAATGTTCTGTCTCTGGTCCACGATAATGTTCGGTTTCACGGTAATGTTCCGTCTCTGGTCCACGATAATGTTCCGTCTTTGGTCCACGATAATGTTCTGTTTTCTGGTCCACGATAATGTTCGGTTTCACGGTAATGTTCCGTCTCTGGTCCACGATAATGTTCTGTTTCTGTATCACGGTAATGTTCCGTTTCTGGTCCACGATAATTTTGTGTTTCTGTTTCACGGTAATGTTCCGTTTCTGGTCCACGATGATGTTCGGTTTCACGGTAATGTTCTGTCTCTGGTCCACGATAATGTTCCGTCTTTGGTCCACGATAATGTTCTATTTCTGTTTGACGGTAATGTTCCGTTTCTGGTCCACGATAATTTTGTGTTTCTGTTTCACGGTAATGTTCCGTTTCTGGTCCACGATAATGTTCTGTTTCGGTTTCACGGTAATGTTCTGTCTCTGGTCCATGATAATGTTCCGTTTCTGGCCACGATAATGTTCTGTTTCAGTTTCACGGTAATGTTCTGTTTCCGTTTCACGGTAATGTTCTGTCTCTGGTCCACGATAATGTTCGGTTTCACGGTAATGTTCCGTCTCTGGTCCACGATAATGTACCGTCTTTGGTCCACGATAATGTTCTGTTTCTGTTTCACGGTAATGTTCCGTTTCTGGTCTACGATAATTTTGTGTTTCTGTTTCACGGTAATGTTCCGTTTCTGGTCCACGATAATGTTCTGTTTCGGTTTCACGGTAATGTTCTGTCTCTGGTCCATGATAATGTTCCGTTTCTGGTCTACGATAATGTTCTGTTTCAGTTTTACGGTAATGTTCTGTTTCCGTTTCACGGTAATGTTCTGTCTCTGGTCCACGATAATGTTCGGTTTCACGGTAATGTTCCGTCTCTGGTCCACGATAATGTTCCGTCTTTGGTCCACGATAATGTTCTGTTTCTGTTTCACGGTAATGTTCCGTTTCTGGTCCACGATAATTTTGTGTTTCTGTTTCATGGTAATGTTCCGTTTCTGGTACACGATAATGTTGTGTTTCTGTTTCACGGTAATGTTCCGTTTCATGTCCACGATAATGTTCTGTTTCGGTTTCACGGTAATGTTCTGTCTCTGGTCCACGGTAATGTTCTGTCTCTGGTCCACGATAATGTTGTGTTTCTGTTTCACGGTAATGTTCCGTCTCTGGTCCACGATAATGTTGTGTTTCTGTTTCATGGTAATGTTCCGTTTTTGGTCCACGATAATGTTGTGTTTCTGGTCCACGATAATGTTAGGTTTCACGATAATGTTCCCTTTCTGGTCAACGATAATGTTCTGTTTAGGTTTCACGGTAATGTTCTGTCTCTGGTCCACGATAATGTTCTGTCTCTGATCCACGAAAATGTTCTGTCTCTGGTCCACGATAATGTTCCGATTTTGGTCCACGGTAATGTTCTGTTTCGGTTTCACGGTAATGTTCTGTCTCTGGTCCACGATAATGTTCCGTTTCTGGTCCATGATAATGTTCTGTTTTGGTTTCAAGGTAATGTTCTGTCTCTGGTCCACGGTAATGTTCGGTTTCAAGGTAAAGTTCGGTCTCTGGTCCACAGTAATGTTCTGTCTCTGGTCCACGGTAATGTTCTGTCTCTGGTCCACTGTAATGTTCTGTCTCTGGTCCACGGTAATGTTCTGTCTCTGGTCCACGGTAATGTTCTGTCTCTGGTCCACGGTAATGTTCGATCTGTGGTCCACGAAAACATTCGGTTTCGGTTTCACGGTAATGTTCCGTTTCTGCTCCACAATAATGTTCTGTTTCGGTTTCACGGTAATGTTCCGTTTCTGCTCCACAATAATGTTCTGTTTCAGTTTCACGGTAATGTTCTGTTTCCGTTTCACGGTAATGTTCTGTCTCTGGTCCACGGTAATATTGTGTCTCTGGTCCACGGTAATGTTAGATCTCTGGTCCACGATGATGTTCGGTTTAACGGTAATGTTCCGTCTCTGGTCCACGATAATGTTCTGTTTCTTTATCACGGTAATGTTCCGTTTCTGGTCCACGATAATTTTGTGTTTCTGTTTCACGGTAATGTTCCGTTTCTGGTCCACGATGATGTTCGGTTTCACGGTAATGTTCTGTCTCTGGTCCACGGTAATGTTCTGTGTCTGGTCCACGATAATGTTCGGTTTTACGGTAATGTTCCGTCTCTGGTCCACGATAATGTTCCGTCTTTGTTCCACGATAATGTTCTGTTTCTGTTTGACGGTAATGTTCCGTTTCTGGTCCACGATAATTTTGTTTCTGTTTCACGGTAATGTTCTGTTTCTGGTCCACGATAATGTTCTGTTTCGGTTTCACGGTAATGTTCTGTCTCTGGTCCATGATAATGTTCCGTTTCTGGCCACGATAATGTTCTGTTTCAGTTTCACGGTAATGTTCTGTTTCCGTTTCACGGTAATGTTCTGTCTCTGGTCCACGGTAATGTTCTGTCTCTGGTCCACGGTAATGTTCGGTTTCAAGGTAAAGTTCCATTTCTGGTCCACGGTAATGTTCTGTCTCTGGTCCACGATAATGTTCGATTTCTGGTCGCCGATAATGTTCGGTTTCACGGTAATGTTCCGTCTCTGGTCCACGATAATGTTCGGTTTCACGGTAATGTTCTGGTCCACGGTAATGTTCTGGTCCACGGTAATGTTCCGTCTCTGGTCCACAGTAATGTTCCGTATCTGGTCCATGGTAATGTTCGGTTTCACGGTAATGTTCCATTTCTGGTCCACGGTAATGTTCTGTCTCTGGTCCACGGTAATGTTCTGTCTCTGGTCCACGATAATGTTCGGTTTCACGGTAATGTTCCGTCTCTGGTCCACGATAATGTTCTGTTTCTGTATCACGGTAATGTTCCGTTTCTGGTCCACGATAATTTTGTGTTTCTGTTTCACGGTAATGTTCCGTTTCTGGTCCACGATGATGTTCGGTTTCACGGTAATGTTCTGTCTCTGGTCCACGATAATGTTCCGTCTTTGGTCCACGATAATGTTCTGTTTCTGTTTGACGGTAATGTTCCGTTTCTGGTCCACGATAATTTTGTGTTTCTGTTTCACGGTAATGTTCCGTTTCTGGTCCACGATAATGTTCTGTTTCGGTTTCACGGTAATGTTCTGTCTCTGGTCCATGATAATGTTCCGTTTCTGGCCACGATAATGTTCTGTTTCAGTTTCACGGTAATGTTCTGTTTCCGTTTCACGGTAATGTTCTGTCTCTGGTCCACGATAATGTTCGGTTTCACCGTAATGTTCCGTCTCTGGTCCACGATAATGTACCGTCTTTGGTCCACGATAATGTTCTGTTTCTGTTTCACGGTAATGTTCCGTTTCTGGTCTACGATAATTTTGTGTTTCTGTTTCACGGTAATGTTCCGTTTCTGGTCCACGATAATGTTCTGTTTCGGTTTCACGGTAATGTTCTGTCTCTGGTCCATGATAATGTTCCGTTTCTGGTCTTCGATAATGTTCTGTTTCAGTTTTACGGTAATGGTCTTTTTCCGTTTCACGGTAATGTTCTGTCTCTGGTCCACGATAATGTTCGGTTTCACGGTAATGTTCCGTCTCTGGTCCACGATAATGTTCCGTCTTTGGTCCACGATAATGTTCTGTTTCTGGTCCACGATAATGTTCGGTTTCACGGTAATGTTCCGTCTCTGGTCCACGATAATGTTCTGTTTCTGTATCACGGTGATGTTCCGTTTCTGGTCCACGATAATTTTGTGTTTCTGTTTCACGGTAATGTTCCGTTTCTGGTCCACGATGATGTTCGGTTTCACGGTAATGTTCTGTCTCTGGTCCACGATAATGTTCCGTCTTTGGTCCACGATAATGTTCTGTTTCTGTTTGACGGTAATGTTCCGTTTCTGGTCCATGATAATGTTCTGTTTCACGGTAATGTTCTGTCTCTGGTCCATGGTAATGTTCTGTCTCTGGTCCACGGTAATGTTCGGTTTCAAGGTAAAGTTCGGTCTGTGGTCCACAGTAATGTTCTGTCTCTGGTCCATGATAATGTTCTGTTTCACGGTAATGTTCTGTCTCTGGTCCATGGTAATGTTCTGTCTCTGGTCCACGGTAATGTTCGGTTTCAAGGTAAAGTTCGGTCTCTGGTCCACAGTAATGTTCTGTCTCTGGTCCACGGTAATGTTCTGTCTCTGGTCCACGATAATGTTCTGTTTCGGTTTCACGGTAATGTTCTGTCTCTGGTCCATGATAATGTTCCGTTTCTGGCCACGATAATGTTCTGTTTCAGTTTCACGGTAATGTTCTGTTTCCGTTTCACGGTAATGTTCTGTCTCTGGTCCACGATAATGTTCGGTTTCACGGTAATGTTCCGTCTCTGGTCCACGATAATGTACCGTCTTAGGTCCACGATAATGTTCTGTTTCTGTTTCACGGTAATGTTCCGTTTCTGGTCTACGATAATTTTGTGTTTCTGTTTCACGGTAATGTTCCGTTTCTGGTCCACGATAATGTTCTGTTTCGGTTTCACGGTAATGTTCTGTCTCTGGTCCATGATAATGTTCCGTGTCTGGTCTACGATAATGTTCTGTTTCAGTTTTACGGTAATGGTCTGTTTCCGTTTCACGGTAATGTTCTGTCTCTGGTCCACGATAATGTTCGGTTTCACGGTAATGTTCCGTCTCTGGTCCACGATAATGTTCCGTCTTTGGTCCACGATAATGTTCTGTTTTCTGGTCCACGATAATGTTCGGTTTCACGGTAATGTTCCGTCTCTGGTCCACGATAATGTTCTGTTTCTGTATCACGGTAATGTTCCTTTTCTGGTCCACGATAATTTTGTGTTTCTGTTTCACGGTAATGTTCCGTTTCTGGTCCACGATGATGTTCGGTTTCACGGTAATGTTCTGTCTCTGGTCCACGATAATGTTCCGTCTTTAGTCCACGATAATGTTCTATTTCTGTTTGACGGTAATGTTCCGTTTCTGGTCCACGATAATTTTGTGTTTCTGTTTCACGGTAATGTTCCGTTTCTGGTCCACGATAATGTTCTGTTTCGGTTTCACGGTAATGTTCTGTCTCTGGTCCATGATAATGTTCCGTTTCTGGCCACGATAATGTTCTGTTTCAGTTTCACGGTAATGTTCTGTTTCCGTTTCACGGTAATGTTCTGTCTCTGGTCCACGATAATGTTCGGTTTCACGGTAATGTTCCGTCTCTGGTCCACGATAATGTACCGTCTTTGGTCCACGATAATGTTCTGTTTCTGTTTCACGGTAATGTTCCGTTTCTGGTCTACGATAATTTTGTGTTTCTGTTTCACGGTAATGTTCCGTTTCTGGTCCACGATAATGTTCTGTTTCGGTTTCACGGTAATGTTCTGTCTCTGGTCCATGATAATGTTCCGTTTCTGGTCTACGATAATGTTCTGTTTCAGTTTTACGGTAATGTTCTGTTTCCGTTTCACGGTAATGTTCTGTCTCTGGTCCACGATAATGTTCGGTTTCACGGTAATGTTCCGTCTCTGGTCCACGATAATGTTCCGTCTTTGGTCCACGATAATGTTCTGTTTCTGTTTCACGGTAATGTTCTGTTTCTGGTCCACGATAATTTTGTGTTTCTGTTTCATGGTAATGTTCCGTTTCTGGTACACGATAATGTTGTGTTTCTGTTTCACGGTAATGTTCCGTTTCATGTCCACGATAATGTTCTGTTTCGGTTTCACGGTAATGTTCTGTCTCTGGTCCACGGTAATGTTCTGTCTCTGGTCCACGATAATGTTGTGTTTCTGTTTCACGGTAATGTTCCGTCTCTGGTCCACGATAATGTTGTGTTTCTGTTTCATGGTAATGTTCCGTTTTTGGTCCACGATAATGTTGTGTTTCTGGTCCACGATAATGTTAGGTTTCACGATAATGTTCCCTTTCTGGTCAACGATAATGTTCTGTTTAGGTTTCACGGTAATGTTCTGTCTCTGGTCCACGATAATGTTCTGTCTCTGATCCACGAAAATGTTCTGTCTCTGGTCCACGATAATGTTCCGATTTTGGTCCACGGTAATGTTCTGTTTCGGTTTCACGGTAATGTTCTGTCTCTGGTCCACGATAATGTTCCGTTTCTGGTCCATGATAATGTTCTGTTTTGGTTTCAAGGTAATGTTCTGTCTCTGGTCCACGGTAATGTTCGGTTTCAAGGTAAAGTTCGGTCTCTGGTCCACAGTAATGTTCTGTCTCTGGTCCACGGTAATGTTCTGTCTCTGGTCCACGGTAATGTTCTGTCTCTGGTCCACGATAATGTTCTGTCTCTGGTCCACGGTAATGTTCTGTCTCTGGTCCACGGTAATGTTCGATCTGTGGTCCACGAAAACATTCGGTTTCGGTTTCACGGTAATGTTCCGTTTCTGCTCCACAATAATGTTCTGTTTCGGTTTCACGGTAATGTTCCGTTTCTGCTCCACAATAATGTTCTGTTTCAGTTTCACGGTAATGTTCTGTTTCCGTTTCACGGTAATGTTCTGTCTCTGGTCCACGGTAATATTGTGTCTCTGGTCCACGGTAATGTTAGATCTCTGGTCCACGATGATGTTCGGTTTAACGGTAATGTTCCGTCTCTGGTCCACGATAATGTTCTGTTTCTTTATCACGGTAATGTTCCGTTTCTGGTCCACGATAATTTTGTGTTTCTGTTTCACGGTAATGTTCCGTTTCTGGTCCACGATGATGTTCGGTTTCACGGTAATGTTCTGTCTCTGGTCCACGGTAATGTTCTGTGTCTGGTCCACGATAATGTTCGGTTTTACGGTAATGTTCCGTCTCTGGTCCACGATAATGTTCCGTCTTTGTTCCACGATAATGTTCTGTTTCTGTTTGACGGTAATGTTCCGTTTCTGGTCCACGATAATTTTGTTTCTGTTTCACGGTAATGTTCTGTTTCTGGTCCACGATAATGTTCTGTTTCGGTTTCACGGTAATGTTCTGTCTCTGGTCCATGATAATGTTCCGTTTCTGGCCACGATAATGTTCTGTTTCAGTTTCACGGTAATGTTCTGTTTCCGTTTCACGGTAATGTTCTGTCTCTGGTCCACGGTAATGTTCTGTCTCTGGTCCACGGTAATGTTCGGTTTCAAGGTAAAGTTCCATTTCTGGTCCACGGTAATGTTCTGTCTCTGGTCCACGATAATGTTCGATTTCTGGTCGCCGATAATGTTCGGTTTCACGGTAATGTTCCGTCTCTGGTCCACGATAATGTTCGGTTTCACGGTAATGTTCTGGTCCACGGTAATGTTCTGGTCCACGGTAATGTTCCGTCTCTGGTCCACAGTAATGTTCCGTATCTGGTCCATGGTAATGTTCGGTTTCACGGTAATGTTCCATTTCTGGTCCACGGTAATGTTCTGTCTCTGGTCCACGGTAATGTTCTGTCTCTGGTCCACGATAATGTTCGGTTTCACGGTAATGTTCCGTCTCTGGTCCACGATAATGTTCTGTTTCTGTATCACGGTAATGTTCCGTTTCTGGTCCACGATAATTTTGTGTTTCTGTTTCACGGTAATGTTCCGTTTCTGGTCCACGATAATGTTCTGTTTCGGTTTCACGGTAATGTTCTGTCTCTGGTCCATGATAATGTTCCGTTTCTGGTCTTCGATAATGTTCTGTTTCAGTTTTACGGTAATGGTCTTTTTCCGTTTCACGGTAATGTTCTGTCTCTGGTCCACGATAATGTTCGGTTTCACGGTAATGTTCCGTCTCTGGTCCACGATAATGTTCCGTCTTTGGTCCACGATAATGTTCTGTTTCTGGTCCACGATAATGTTCGGTTTCACGGTAATGTTCCGTCTCTGGTCCACGATAATGTTCTGTTTCTGTATCACGGTGATGTTCCGTTTCTGGTCCACGATAATTTTGTGTTTCTGTTTCACGGTAATGTTCCGTTTCTGGTCCACGATGATGTTCGGTTTCACGGTAATGTTCTGTCTCTGGTCCACGATAATGTTCCGTCTTTGGTCCACGATAATGTTCTGTTTCTGTTTGACGGTAATGTTCCGTTTCTGGTCCATGATAATGTTCTGTTTCACGGTAATGTTCTGTCTCTGGTCCATGGTAATGTTCTGTCTCTGGTCCACGGTAATGTTCGGTTTCAAGGTAAAGTTCGGTCTCTGGTCCACAGTAATGTTCTGTCTCTGGTCCACGGTAATGTTCTGTCTCTGGTCCACGGTAATGTTCTGTCTCTGGTCCACGGTAATGTTCTGTCTCTGGTCCACGGTAATGTTCGATCTGTGGTCCACGAAAACATTCGGTTTCGGTTTCACGGTAATGTTCCGTTTCTGCTCCACAATAATGTTCTGTTTCGGTTTCACGGTAATGTTCCGTCTCTGGTCCACGGTAATGTTCCGTCTCTGGTCCACGATAATGTTCTGTCTCTGGTCCACGGTAATGTTCTGTCTCTGGTCCACGGTAATATTGTGTCTCTGGTCCACGGTAATGTTCGATCTCTGGTCCACGATGATGTTCGGTTTAACGGTAATGTTCCGTCTCTGGTCCACGATAATGTTCTGTTTCTTTATCACGGTAATGTTCCGTTTCTGGTCCACGATGATGTTCGGTTTCACGGTAATGTTCTGTCTCTGGTCCACGGTAATGTTCTGTGTCTGGTCCACGATAATGTTCGGTTTTACGGTAATGTTCCGTCTCTGGTCCACGATAATGTTCCGTCTTTGGTCCACGATAATGTTCTGTTTCTGTTTGACGGTAATGTTCCGTTTCTGGTCCACGATAATTTTGTGTTTCTGTTTCACGGTAATGTTCTGTTTCTGGTCCACGATAATGTTCTGTTTCGGTTTCACGGTAATGTTCTGTCTCTGGTCCATGATAATGTTCCGTTTCTGGCCACGATAATGTTCTGTTTCAGTTTCACGGTAATGTTCTGTTTCCGTTTCACGGTAATGTTCTGTCTCTGGTCCACGGTAATGTTTTGTTTCTGTTTCACGGTAATGTTCCGTCTCTGGTCCACGATAATGTTCGGTTTCACGGCAATGTTCCGTCTCTGGTCCACGATAATGTTCCGTCTTTGGTCCACGATAATGTTCTGTTTCTGTTTCACGGTAATGTTCCGTTTCTGGTCCACGATAATTTTGTCTTTCTGTTTCACGGTAATGTTCCGTTTCTGGTACACGATAATGTTATGTTTCTGTTTCACGGTAATGTTCCGTTTCTGGTGCACGACAATGTTCTGTTTAGGTTTCACGGTAATGTTCTGTCTCTGGTCCACGATAATGTTCCGTTTCTGGTCCACGATAATGTTCTGTTTCGGTTTCACGGTAATGTTCCGTTTCTGGTCCACGATAATGTTCTGTTTCTGTTTCACGGTAATGTTCTGTCTCTGGTCCATGGTAATGTTCTGTCTCTGGTCCACGGTAATGTTCGGTTTCAAGGTAAAGTTCCATTTCTGGTCCACGGTAATGTTCTGTCTCTGGTCCACGATAATGTTCGATTTCTGGTCGCCGATAATGTTCGGTTTCACGGTAATGTTCCGTCTCTGGTCCACGATAATGTTCGGTTTCACGGTAATGTTCTGGTCCACGGTAATGTTCTGGTCCACGGTAATGTTCCGTCTCTGGTCCACAGTAATGTTCCGTATCTGGTCCATGGTAATGTTCGGTTTCACGGTAATGTTCCATTTCTGGTCCACGGTAATGTTCTGTCTCTGGTCCACGGTAATGTTCTGTCTCTGGTCCACGATAATGTTCGGTTTCACGGTAATGTTCCGTCTCTGGTCCACGATAATGTTCTGTTTCTGTATCACGGTAATGTTCCGTTTCTGGTCCACGATAATTTTGTGTTTCTGTTTCACGGTAATGTTCCGTTTCTGGTCAACGATGATGTTCGGTTTCACGGTAATGTTCTGTCTCTGGTCCACGATAATGTTCCGTCTTTGGTCCACGATAATGTTCTGTTTCTGTTTGACGGTAATGTTCCGTTTCTGGTCCACGATAATTTTGTGTTTCTGTTTCACGGTAATGTTCCGTTTCTGGTCCACGATAATGTTCTGTTTCGGTTTCACGGTAATGTTCTGTTTCAGTTTCACGGTAATGTTCTGTTTCCGTTTCACGGTAATGTTCTGTCTCTGGTCCACGATAATGTTCGGTTTCACGGTAATGTTCCGTCTC
Source organism: Leuresthes tenuis (assembly GCF_036924035.1). Taxonomy (NCBI): domain Eukaryota; kingdom Metazoa; phylum Chordata; class Actinopteri; order Atheriniformes; family Atherinopsidae; genus Leuresthes; species Leuresthes tenuis. The sequence goes on along the minus strand of NW_027325407.1, from coordinate 235,684 downwards.
TGGTCCACGATAATGTACCGTCTTTGGTCCACGATAATGTTCTGTTTCTGTTTCACGGTAATGTTCCGTTTCTGGTCCACGATAATTTTGTGTTTCTGTTTCACGGTAATGTTCCGTTTCTTGTCCACGATAATGTTCTGTTTCGGTTTCACGGTAATGTTCTGTCTCTGGTCCATGATAATGTTCCGTTTCTGGCCACGATAATGTTCTGTTTCAGTTTCACGGTAATGTTCTGTTTCCGTTTCACGGTAATGTTCTGTCTCTGGTCCACGATAATGTTCGGTTTCACGGTAATGTTCCGTCTCTGGTCCACGATAATGTACCGTCTTTGGTCCACGATAATGTTCTGTTTCTGTTTCACGGTAATGTTCCGTTTCTGGTCTACGATAATTTTGTGTTTCTGTTTCACGGTAATGTTCCGTTTCTGGTCCACGATAATGTTCTGTTTCGGTTTCACGGTAATGTTCTGTCTCTGGTCCATGATAATGTTCCGTTTCTGGTCTACGATAATGTTCTGTTTCAGTTTTACGGTAATGGTCTGTTTCCGTTTCACGGTAATGTTCTGTCTCTGGTCCACGATAATGTACCGTCTTTGGTCCACGATAATGTTCTGTTTCTGTTTCACGGTAATGTTCCGTTTCTGGTCTACGATAATTTTGTGTTTCTGTTTCACGGTAATGTTCCGTTTCTGGTCCACGATAATGTTCTGTTTCGGTTTCACGGTAATGTTCTGTCTCTGGTCCATGATAATGTTCCGTTTCTGGTCTACGATAATGTTCTGTTTCAGTTTTACGGTAATGTTCTGTTTCCGTTTCACGGTAATGTTCTGTCTCTGGTCCACGGTAATGTTCTGTCTCTGGTCCACGGTAATGTTCGGTTTCAAGGTAAAGTTCCATTTCTGGTCCACGGTAATGTTCTGTCTCTGGTCCACGATAATGTTCGATTTCTGGTCGCCGATAATGTTCGGTTTCACGGTAATGTTCCGTCTCTGGTCCACGATAATGTTCGGTTTCACGGTAATGTTCTGGTCCACGGTAATGTTCCGTCTCTGGTCCACAGTAATGTTCCGTATCTGGTCCATGGTAATGTTCGGTTTCACGGTAATGTTCCATTTCTGGTCCACGGTAATGTTCTGTCTCTGGTCCACGGTAATGTTCTGTCTCTGGTCCACGATAATGTTCGGTTTCACGGTAATGTTCCGTCTCTGGTCCACGATAATGTTCTGTTTCTGTATCACGGTAATGTTCCGTTTCTGGTCCACGATAATTTTGTGTTTCTGTTTCACGGTAATGTTCCGTTTCTGGTCCACGATAATGTTCTGTTTCGGTTTCACGGTAATGTTCTGTCTCTGGTCCATGATAATGTTCCGTTTCTGGTCTTCGATAATGTTCTGTTTCAGTTTTACGGTAATGGTCTTTTTCCGTTTCACGGTAATGTTCTGTCTCTGGTCCACGATAATGTTCGGTTTCACGGTAATGTTCCGTCTCTGGTCCACGATAATGTTCCGTCTTTGGTCCACGATAATGTTCTGTTTCTGGTCCACGATAATGTTCGGTTTCACGGTAATGTTCCGTCTCTGGTCCACGATAATGTTCTGTTTCTGTATCACGGTGATGTTCCGTTTCTGGTCCACGATAATTTTGTGTTTCTGTTTCACGGTAATGTTCCGTTTCTGGTCCACGATGATGTTCGGTTTCACGGTAATGTTCTGTCTCTGGTCCACGATAATGTTCCGTCTTTGGTCCACGATAATGTTCTGTTTCTGTTTGACGGTAATGTTCCGTTTCTGGTCCATGATAATGTTCTGTTTCACGGTAATGTTCTGTCTCTGGTCCATGGTAATGTTCTGTCTCTGGTCCATGGTAATGTTCGGTTTCAAGGTAAAGTTCGGTCTCTGGTCCACAGTAATGTTCTGTCTCTGGTCCACGGTAATGTTCTGTCTCTGGTCCACGGTAATGTTCTGTCTCTGGTCCACGGTAATGTTCTGTCTCTGGTCCACGGTAATGTTCGATCTGTGGTCCACGAAAACATTCGGTTTCGGTTTCACGGTAATGTTCCGTTTCTGCTCCACAATAATGTTCTGTTTCGGTTTCACGGTAATGTTCCGTCTCTGGTCCACGGTAATGTTCCGTCTCTGGTCCACGATAATGTTCTGTCTCTGGTCCACGGTAATGTTCTGTCTCTGGTCCACGGTAATATTGTGTCTCTGGTCCACGGTAATGTTCGATCTCTGGTCCACGATGATGTTCGGTTTAACGGTAATGTTCCGTCTCTGGTCCACGATAATGTTCTGTTTCTTTATCACGGTAATGTTCCGTTTCTGGTCCACGATGATGTTCGGTTTCACGGTAATGTTCTGTCTCTGGTCCACGGTAATGTTCTGTGTCTGGTCCACGATAATGTTCGGTTTTACGGTAATGTTCCGTCTCTGGTCCACGATAATGTTCCGTCTTTGGTCCACGATAATGTTCTGTTTCTGTTTGACGGTAATGTTCCGTTTCTGGTCCACGATAATTTTGTGTTTCTGTTTCACGGTAATGTTCTGTTTCTGGTCCACGATAATGTTCTGTTTCGGTTTCACGGTAATGTTCTGTCTCTGGTCCATGATAATGTTCCGTTTCTGGCCACGATAATGTTCTGTTTCAGTTTCACGGTAATGTTCTGTTTCCGTTTCACGGTAATGTTCTGTCTCTGGTCCACGGTAATGTTTTGTTTCTGTTTCACGGTAATGTTCCGTCTCTGGTCCACGATAATGTTCGGTTTCACGGCAATGTTCCGTCTCTGGTCCACGATAATGTTCCGTCTTTGGTCCACGATAATGTTCTGTTTCTGTTTCACGGTAATGTTCCGTTTCTGGTCCACGATAATTTTGTCTTTCTGTTTCACGGTAATGTTCCGTTTCTGGTACACGATAATGTTATGTTTCTGTTTCACGGTAATGTTCCGTTTCTGGTGCACGACAATGTTCTGTTTAGGTTTCACGGTAATGTTCTGTCTCTGGTCCACGATAATGTTCCGTTTCTGGTCCACGATAATGTTCTGTTTCGGTTTCACGGTAATGTTCCGTTTCTGGTCCACGATAATGTTCTGTTTCTGTTTCACGGTAATGTTCTGTCTCTGGTCCATGGTAATGTTCTGTCTCTGGTCCACGGTAATGTTCGGTTTCAAGGTAAAGTTCCATTTCTGGTCCACGGTAATGTTCTGTCTCTGGTCCACGATAATGTTCGATTTCTGGTCGCCGATAATGTTCGGTTTCACGGTAATGTTCCGTCTCTGGTCCACGATAATGTTCGGTTTCACGGTAATGTTCTGGTCCACGGTAATGTTCTGGTCCACGGTAATGTTCCGTCTCTGGTCCACAGTAATGTTCCGTATCTGGTCCATGGTAATGTTCGGTTTCACGGTAATGTTCCATTTCTGGTCCACGGTAATGTTCTGTCTCTGGTCCACGGTAATGTTCTGTCTCTGGTCCACGATAATGTTCGGTTTCACGGTAATGTTCCGTCTCTGGTCCACGATAATGTTCTGTTTCTGTATCACGGTAATGTTCCGTTTCTGGTCCACGATAATTTTGTGTTTCTGTTTCACGGTAATGTTCCGTTTCTGGTCCACGATGATGTTCGGTTTCACGGTAATGTTCTGTCTCTGGTCCACGATAATGTTCCGTCTTTGGTCCACGATAATGTTCTGTTTCTGTTTGACGGTAATGTTCCGTTTCTGGTCCACGATAATTTTGTGTTTCTGTTTCACGGTAATGTTCCGTTTCTGGTCCACGATAATGTTCTGTTTCGGTTTCACGGTAATGTTCTGTCTCTGGTCCATGATAATGTTCCGTTTCTGGCCACGATAATGTTCTGTTTCAGTTTCACGGTAATGTTCTGTTTCCGTTTCACGGTAATGTTCTGTCTCTGGTCCACGATAATGTTCGGTTTCACGGTAATGTTCCGTCTCTGGTCCACGATAATGTACCGTCTTTGGTCCACGATAATGTTCTGTTTCTGTTTCACGGTAATGTTCCGTTTCTGGTCCACGATAATTTTGTGTTTCTGTTTCACGGTAATGTTCCGTTTCTGGTCCACGATAATGTTCTGTTTCGGTTTCACGGTAATGTTCTGTCTCTGGTCCATGATAATGTTCCGTTTCTGGCCACGATAATGTTCTGTTTCAGTTTCACGGTAATGTTCTGTTTCCGTTTCACGGTAATGTTCTGTCTCTGGTCCACGATAATGTTCGGTTTCACGGTAATGTTCCGTCTCTGGTCCACGATAATGTACCGTCTTTGGTCCACGATAATGTTCTGTTTCTGTTTCACGGTAATGTTCCGTTTCTGGTCTACGATAATTTTGTGTTTCTGTTTCACGGTAATGTTCCGTTTCTGGTCCACGATAATGTTCTGTTTCGGTTTCACGGTAATGTTCTGTCTCTGGTCCATGATAATGTTCCGTTTCTGGTCTACGATAATGTTCTGTTTCAGTTTTACGGTAATGGTCTGTTTCCGTTTCACGGTAATGTTCTGTCTCTGGTCCACGATAATGTACCGTCTTTGGTCCACGATAATGTTCTGTTTCTGTTTCACGGTAATGTTCCGTTTCTGGTCTACGATCATTTTGTGTTTCTGTTTCACGGTAATGTTCCGTTTCTGGTCCACGATAATGTTCTGTTTCGGTTTCACGGTAATGTTCTGTCTCTGGTCCATGATAATGTTCCGTTTCTGGTCTACGATAATGTTCTGTTTCAGTTTTACGGTAATGTTCTGTTTCCGTTTCACGGTAATGTTCTGTCTCTGGTCCACGATAATGTTCGGTTTCACGGTAATGTTCCGTCTCTGGTCCACGATAATGTTCCGTCTTTGGTCCACGATAATGTTCTGTTTCTGTTTCACGGTAATGTTCCGTTTCTGGTCCACGATAATTTTGTGTTTCTGTTTCATGGTAATGTTCCGTTTCTGGTACACGATAATGTTGTGTTTCTGTTTCACGGTAATGTTCCGTTTCATGTCCACGATAATGTTCTGTTTCGGTTTCACGGTAATGTTCTGTCTCTGGTCCACGGTAATGTTCTGTCTCTGGTCCACGATAATGTTGTGTTTCTGTTTCACGGTAATGTTCCGTCTCTGGTCCACGATAATGTTGTGTTTCTGTTTCATGGTAATGTTCCGTTTTTGGTCCACGATAATGTTGTGTTTCTGGTCCACGATAATGTTAGGTTTCACGATAATGTTCCCTTTCTGGTCAACGATAATGTTCTGTTTAGGTTTCACGGTAATGTTCTGTCTCTGGTCCACGATAATGTTCTGTCTCTGATCCACGAAAATGTTCTGTCTCTGGTCCACGATAATGTTCCGTTTTTGGTCCACGGTAATGTTCTGTTTCGGTTTCACGGTAATGTTCTGTCTCTGGTCCACGATAATGTTCCGTTTCTGGTCCATGATAATGTTCTGTTTTGGTTTCAAGGTAATGTTCTGTCTCTGGTCCACGGTAATGTTCCGTTTCTGGTCCACGATAAAGTTCTGTTTCGGTTTCACGGTAATGTTCCGTTTCTTGTCGACGATAATGTTCTGTTTCTCTTTCACGGTAATGTTCCGTTTCTGGTCCATGATAATGTTCTGTTTCACGGTAATGTTCTGTCTCTGGTCCATGGTAATGTTCTGTCTCTGGTCCACGGTAATGTTCGGTTTCAAGGTAAAGTTCGGTCTCTGGTCCACAGTAATGTTCTGTCTCTGGTCCACGGTAATGTTCTGTCTCTGGTCCACAATAATGTTCTGTTTCGGTTTCACGGTAATGTTCCGTTTCTGCTCCACAATAATGTTCTGTTTCAGTTTCACGGTAATGTTCTGTTTCCGTTTCACGGTAATGTTCTGTCTCTGGTCCACGGTAATGTTCTGTCTCTGGTCCACGGTAATGTTCGGTTTCAAGGTAAAGTTCCATTTCTGGTCCACGGTAATGTTCTGTCTCTGGTCCACGATGATGTTCGGTTTAACGGTAATGTTCCGTCTCTGGTCCACGATAATGTTCTGTTTCTTTATCACGGTAATGTTCCGTTTCTGGTCCACGATAATTTTGTGTTTCTGTTTCACGGTAATGTTCCGTTTCTGGTCCACGATGATGTTCGGTTTCACGGTAATGTTCTGTCTCTGGTCCACGGTAATGTTCTGTGTCTGGTCCACGATAATGTTCGGTTTTACGGTAATGTTCCGTCTCTGGTCCACGATAATGTTCCGTCTTTGGTCCACGATAATGTTCTGTTTCTGTTTGACGGTAATGTTCCGTTTCTGGTCCACGATAATTTTGTTTCTGTTTCACGGTAATGTTCTGTTTCTGGTCCACGATAATGTTCTGTTTCGGTTTCACGGTAATGTTCTGTCTCTGGTCCATGATAATGTTCCGTTTCTGGCCACGATAATGTTCTGTTTCAGTTTCACGGTAATGTTCTGTTTCCGTTTCACGGTAATGTTCTGTCTCTGGTCCACGGTAATGTTCTGTCTCTGGTCCACGGTAATGTTCGGTTTCAAGGTAAAGTTCCATTTCTGGTCCACGGTAATGTTCTGTCTCTGGTCAACGATAATGTTCGATTTCTGGTCGCCGATAATGTTCGGTTTCACGGTAATGTTCCGTCTCTGGTCCACGATAATGTTCGGTTTCACGGTAATGTTCTGGTCCACGGTAATGTTCTGGTCCACGGTAATGTTCCGTCTCTGGTCCAAAGTAATGTTCCGTATCTGGTCCATGGTAATGTTCGGTTTCACGGTAATGTTCCATTTCTGGTCCACGGTAATGTTCTGTCTCTGGTCCACGGTAATGTTCTGTCTCTGGTCCACGATAATGTTCGGTTTCACGGTAATGTTCCGTCTCTGGTCCACGATAATGTTCTGTTTCTGTATCACGGTAATGTTCCGTTTCTGGTCCACGATAATTTTGTGTTTCTGTTTCACGGTAATGTTCCGTTTCTGTTCCACGATGATGTTCGGTTTCACGGTAATGTTCTGTCTCTGGTCCACGATAATGTTCCGTCTTTGGTCCACGATAATGTTCTGTTTCTGTTTGACGGTAATGTTCCGTTTCTGGTCCACGATAATTTTGTGTTTCTGTTTCACGGTAATGTTCCGTTTCTGGTCCACGATAATGTTCTGTTTCGGTTTCACGGTAATGTTCTGTCTCTGGTCCATGATAATGTTCCGTTTCTGGCCACGATAATGTTCTGTTTCAGTTTCACGGTAATGTTCTGTTTCCGTTTCACGGTAATGTTCTGTCTCTGGTCCACGATAATGTTCGGTTTCACGGTAATGTTCCGTCTCTGGTCCACGATAATGTACCGTCTTTGGTCCACGATAATGTTCTGTTTCTGTTTCACGGTAATGTTCCGTTTCTGGTCTACGATAATTTTGTGTTTCTGTTTCACGGTAATGTTCCGTTTCTGGTCCACGATAATGTTCTGTTTCGGTTTCACGGTAATGTTCTGTCTCTGGTCCATGATAATGTTCCGTTTCTGGTCTTCGATAATGTTCTGTTTCAGTTTTACGGTAATGGTCTTTTTCCGTTTCACGGTAATGTTCTGTCTCTGGTCCACGATAATGTTCGGTTTCACGGTAATGTTCCGTCTCTGGTCCACGATAATGTTCCGTCTTTGGTCCACGATAATGTTCTGTTTCTGGTCCACGATAATGTTCGGTTTCACGGTAATGTTCCGTCTCTGGTCCACGATAATGTTCTGTTTCTGTATCACGGTAATGTTCCGTTTCTGGTCCACGATAATTTTGTGTTTCTGTTTCACGGTAATGTTCCGTTTCTGGTCCACGATGATGTTCGGTTTCACGGTAATGTTCTGTCTCGGGTCCACGATAATGTTCCGTCTTTGGTCCACGATAATGTTCTGTTTCTGTTTGACGGTAATGTTCCGTTTCTGGTCCATGATAATGTTCTGTTTCACGGTAATGTTCTGTCTCTGGTCCATGGTAATGTTCTGTCTCTGGTCCACGGTAATGTTCGGTTTCAAGGTAAAGTTCGGTCTCTGGTCCACAGTAATGTTCTGTCTCTGGTCCACGGTAATGTTCTGTCTCTGGTCCACGGTAATGTTCTGTCTCTGGTCCACGGTAATGTTCTGTCTCTGGTCCACGGTAATGTTCGATCTGTGGTCCACGAAAACATTCGGTTTCGGTTTCACGGTAATGTTCCGTTTCTGCTCCACAATAATGTTCTGTTTCGGTTTCACGGTAATGTTCCGTCTCTGGTCCACGGTAATGTTCCGTCTCTGGTCCACGATAATGTTCTGTCTCTGGTCCACGGTAATGTTCTGTCTCTGGTCCACGGTAATATTGTGTCTCTGGTCCACGGTAATGTTCGATCTCTGGTCCACGATGATGTTCGGTTTAACGGTAATGTTCCGTCTCTGGTCCACGATAATGTTCTGTTTCTTTATCACGGTAATGTTCCGTTTCTGGTCCACGATAATTTTGTGTTTCTGTTTCACGGTAATGTTCCGTTTCTGGTCCACGATGATGTTCGGTTTCACGGTAATGTTCTGTCTCTGGTCCACGGTAATGTTCTGTGTCTGGTCCACGATAATGTTCGGTTTTACGGTAATGTTCCGTCTCTGGTCCACGATAATGTTCCGTCTTTGGTCCACGATAATGTTCTGTTTCTGTTTCACGGTAATGTTCCGTTTCTGGTCCACGATAATTTTGTCTTTCTGTTTCACGGTAATGTTCCGTTTCTGGTACACGATAATGTTATGTTTCTGTTTCACGGTAATGTTCCGTTTCTGGTGCACGACAATGTTCTGTTTAGGTTTCACGGTAATGTTCTGTCTCTGGTCCACGATAATGTTCCGTTTCTGGTCCACGATAATGTTCTGTTTCGGTTTCACGGTAATGTTCCGTTTCTGGTCCACGATAATGTTCTGTTTCTGTTTCACGGTAATGTTCTGTCTCTGGTCCATGGTAATGTTCTGTCTCTGGTCCACGGTAATGTTCGGTTTCAAGGTAAAGTTCCATTTCTGGTCCACGGTAATGTTCTGTCTCTGGTCCACGATAATGTTCGGTTTCACGGTAATGTTCTGGTCCACGGTAATGTTCTGGTCCACGGTAATGTTCCGTCTCTGGTCCACAGTAATGTTCCGTATCTGGTCCATGGTAATGTTCGGTTTCACGGTAATGTTCCATTTCTGGTCCACGGTAATGTTCTGTCTCTGGTCCACGGTAATGTTCTGTCTCTGGTCCACGATAATGTTCGGTTTCACGGTAATGTTCCGTCTCTGGTCCACGATAATGTTCTGTTTCTGTATCACGGTAATGTTCCGTTTCTGGTCCACGATAATTTTGTGTTTCTGTTTCACGGTAATGTTCCGTTTCTGGTCCACGATGATGTTCGGTTTCACGGTAATGTTCTGTCTCTGGTCCACGATAATGTTCCGTCTTTGGTCCACGATAATGTTCTGTTTCTGTTTGACGGTAATGTTCCGTTTCTGGTCCACGATAATTTTGTGTTTCTGTTTCACGGTAATGTTCCGTTTCTGGTCCACGATAATGTTCTGTTTCGGTTTCACGGTAATGTTCTGTCTCTGGTCCATGATAATGTTCCGTTTCTGGTCTTCGATAATGTTCTGTTTCAGTTTTACGGTAATGGTCTTTTTCCGTTTCACGGTAATGTTCTGTCTCTGGTCCACGATAATGTTCGGTTTCACGGTAATGTTCCGTCTCTGGTCCACGATAATGTTCCGTCTTTGGTCCACGATAATGTTCTGTTTCTGGTCCACGATAATGTTCGGTTTCACGGTAATGTTCCGTCTCTGGTCCACGATAATGTTCTGTTTCTGTATCACGGTGATCTTCCGTTTCTGGTCCACGATAATTTTGTGTTTCTGTTTCACGGTAATGTTCCGTTTCTGGTCCACGATGATGTTCGGTTTCACGGTAATGTTCTGTCCCTGGTCCACGATAATGTTCCGTCTTTGGTCCACGATAATGTTCTGTTTCTGTTTGACGGTAATGTTCCGTTTCTGGTCCATGATAATGTTCTGTTTCACGGTAATGTTCTGTCTCTGGTCCATGGTAATGTTCTGTCTCTGGTCCACGGTAATGTTCGGTTTCAAGGTAAAGTTCGGTCTCTGGTCCACAGTAATGTTCTGTCTCTGGTCCACGGTAATGTTCTGTCTCTGGTCCACGATAATGTTCTGTTTCGGTTTCACGGTAATGTTCTGTCTCTGGTCAATGATAATGTTCCGTTTCTGGCCACGATAATGTTCTGTTTCAGTTTCACGGTAATGTTCTGTTTCCGTTTCACGGTAATGTTCTGTCTCTGGTCCACGATAATGTTCGGTTTCACGGTAATGTTCCGTCTCTGGTCCACGATAATGTACCGTCTTAGGTCCACGATAATGTTCTGTTTCTGTTTCACGGTAATGTTCCGTTTCTGGTCTACGATAATTTTGTGTTTCTGTTTCACGGTAATGTTCCGTTTCTGGTCCACGATAATGTTCTGTTTCGGTTTCACGGTAATGTTCTGTCTCTGGTCCATGATAATGTTCCGTGTCTGGTCTACGATAATGTTCTGTTTCAGTTTTACGGTAATGGTCTGTTTCCGTTTCACGGTAATGTTCTGTCTCTGGTCCACGATAATGTTCGGTTTCACGGTAATGTTCCGTCTCTGGTCCACGATAATGTTCCGTCTTTGGTCCACGATAATGTTCTGTTTTCTGGTCCACGATAATGTTCGGTTTCACGGTAATGTTCCGTCTCTGGTCCACGATAATGTTCTGTTTCTGTATCACGGTAATGTTCCTTTTCTGGTCCACGATAATTTTGTGTTTCTGTTTCACGGTAATGTTCCGTTTCTGGTCCACGATGATGTTCGGTTTCACGGTAATGTTCTGTCTCTGGTCCACGATAATGTTCCGTCTTTGGTCCACGATAATGTTCTATTTCTGTTTGACGGTAATGTTCCGTTTCTGGTCCACGATAATTTTGTGTTTCTGTTTCACGGTAATGTTCCGTTTCTGGTCCACGATAATGTTCTGTTTCGGTTTCACGGTAATGTTCTGTCTCTGGTCCATGATAATGTTCCGTTTCTGGCCACGATAATGTTCTGTTTCAGTTTCACGGTAATGTTCTGTTTCCGTTTCACGGTAATGTTCTGTCTCTGGTCCACGATAATGTTCGGTTTCACGGTAATGTTCCGTCTCTGGTCCACGATAATGTACCGTCTTTGGTCCACGATAATGTTCTGTTTCTGTTTCACGGTAATGTTCCGTTTCTGGTCTACGATAATTTTGTGTTTCTGTTTCACGGTAATGTTCCGTTTCTGGTCCACGATAATGTTCTGTTTCGGTTTCACGGTAATGTTCTGTCTCTGGTCCATGATAATGTTCCGTTTCTGGTCTACGATAATGTTCTGTTTCAGTTTTACGGTAATGTTCTGTTTCCGTTTCACGGTAATGTTCTGTCTCTGGTCCACGATAATGTTCGGTTTCACGGTAATGTTCCGTCTCTGTTCCACGATAATGTTCCGTCTTTGGTCCACGATAATGTTCTGTTTCTGTTTCACGGTAATGTTCCGTTTCTGGTCCACGATAATTTTGTGTTTCTGTTTCATGGTAATGTTCCGTTTCTGGTACACGATAATGTTGTGTTTCTGTTTCACGGTAATGTTCCGTTTCATGTCCACGATAATGTTCTGTTTCGGTTTCACGGTAATGTTCTGTCTCTGGTCCACGGTAATGTTCTGTCTCTGGTCCACGATAATGTTGTGTTTCTGTTTCACGGTAATGTTCCGTCTCTGGTCCACGATAATGTTGTGTTTCTGTTTCATGGTAATGTTCCGTTTTTGGTCCACGATAATGTTGTGTTTCTGGTCCACGATAATGTTAGGTTTCACGATAATGTTCCCTTTCTGGTCAACGATAATGTTCTGTTTAGGTTTCACGGTAATGTTCTGTCTCTGGTCCACGATAATGTTCTGTCTCTGATCCACGAAAATGTTCTGTCTCTGGTCCACGATAATGTTCCGATTTTGGTCCACGGTAATGTTCTGTTTCGGTTTCACGGTAATGTTCTGTCTCTGGTCCACGATAATGTTCCGTTTCTGGTCCATGATAATGTTCTGTTTTGGTTTCAAGGTAATGTTCTGTCTCTGGTCCACGGTAATGTTCGGTTTCAAGGTAAAGTTCGGTCTCTGGTCCACAGTAATGTTCTGTCTCTGGTCCACGGTAATGTTCTGTCTCTGGTCCACGGTAATGTTCTGTCTCTGGTCCACGGTAATGTTCTGTCTCTGGTCCACGGTAATGTTCTGTCTCTGGTCCACGGTAATGTTCGATCTGTGGTCCACGAAAACATTCGGTTTCGGTTTCACGGTAATGTTCCGTTTCTGCTCCACAATAATGTTCTGTTTCGGTTTCACGGTAATGTTCCGTTTCTGGTCCACGATAATGTTCTGTTTCGGTTTCACGGTAATGTTCTGTCTCTGGTCCATGATAATGTTCCGTTTCTGGTCTACGATAATGTTCTGTTTCAGTTTTACGGTAATGGTCTGTTTCCGTTTCACGGTAATGTTCTGTCTCTGGTCCACGATAATGTACCGTCTTTGGTCCACGATAATGTTCTGTTTCTGTTTCACGGTAATGTTCCGTTTCTGGTCTACGATAATTTTGTGTTTCTGTTTCACGGTAATGTTCCGTTTCTGGTCCACGATAATGTTCTGTTTCGGTTTCACGGTAATGTTCTGTCTCTGGTCCATGATAATGTTCCGTTTCTGGTCTACGATAATGTTCTGTTTCAGTTTTACGGTAATGTTCTGTTTCCGTTTCACGGTAATGTTCTGTCTCTGGTCCACGGTAATGTTCTGTCTCTGGTCCACGGTAATGTTCGGTTTCAAGGTAAAGTTCCATTTCTGGTCCACGGTAATGTTCTGTCTCTGGTCCACGATAATGTTCGATTTCTGGTCGCCGATAATGTTCGGTTTCACGGTAATGTTCCGTCTCTGGTCCACGATAATGTTCGGTTTCACGGTAATGTTCTGGTCCACGGTAATGTTCTGGTCCACGGTAATGTTCCGTCTCTGGTCCACAGTAATGTTCCGTATCTGGTCCATGGTAATGTTCGGTTTCACGGTAATGTTCCATTTCTGGTCCACGGTAATGTTCTGTCTCTGGTCCACGGTAATGTTCTGTCTCTGGTCCACGATAATGTTCGGTTTCACGGTAATGTTCCGTCTCTGGTCCACGATAATGTTCTGTTTCTGTATCACGGTAATGTTCCGTTTCTGGTCCACGATAATTTTGTGTTTCTGTTTCACGGTAATGTTCCGTTTCTGGTCCACGATAATGTTCTGTTTCGGTTTCACGGTAATGTTCTGTCTCTGGTCCATGATAATGTTCCGTTTCTGGTCTTCGATAATGTTCTGTTTCAGTTTTACGGTAATGGTCTTTTTCCGTTTCACGGTAATGTTCTGTCTCTGGTCCACGATAATGTTCGGTTTCACGGTAATGTTCCGTCTCTGGTCCACGATAATGTTCCGTCTTTGGTCCACGATAATGTTCTGTTTCTGGTCCACGATAATGTTCGGTTTCACGGTAATGTTCCGTCTCTGGTCCACGATAATGTTCTGTTTCTGTATCACGGTGATGTTCCGTTTCTGGTCCACGATAATTTTGTGTTTCTGTTTCACGGTAATGTTCCGTTTCTGGTCCACGATGATGTTCGGTTTCACGGTAATGTTCTGTCTCTGGTCCACGATAATGTTCCGTCTTTGGTCCACGATAATGTTCTGTTTCTGTTTGACGGTAATGTTCCGTTTCTGGTCCATGATAATGTTCTGTTTCACGGTAATGTTCTGTCTCTGGTCCATGGTAATGTTCTGTCTCTGGTCCACGGTAATGTTCGGTTTCAAGGTAAAGTTCGGTCTCTGGTCCACAGTAATGTTCTGTCTCTGGTCCACGGTAATGTTCTGTCTCTGGTCCACGGTAATGTTCTGTCTCTGGTCCACGGTAATGTTCTGTCTCTGGTCCACGGTAATGTTCGATCTGTGGTCCACGAAAACATTCGGTTTCGGTTTCACGGTAATGTTCCGTTTCTGCTCCACAATAATGTTCTGTTTCGGTTTCACGGTAATGTTCCGTCTCTGGTCCACGGTAATGTTCCGTCTCTGGTCCACGATAATGTTCTGTCTCTGGTCCACGGTAATGTTCTGTCTCTGGTCCACGGTAATATTGTGTCTCTGGTCCACGGTAATGTTCGATCTCTGGTCCACGATGATGTTCGGTTTAACGGTAATGTTCCGTCTCTGGTCCACGATAATGTTCTGTTTCTTTATCACGGTAATGTTCCGTTTCTGGTCCACGATGATGTTCGGTTTCACGGTAATGTTCTGTCTCTGGTCCACGGTAATGTTCTGTGTCTGGTCCACGATAATGTTCGGTTTTACGGTAATGTTCCGTCTCTGGTCCACGATAATGTTCCGTCTTTGGTCCACGATAATGTTCTGTTTCTGTTTGACGGTAATGTTCCGTTTCTGGTCCACGATAATTTTGTGTTTCTGTTTCACGGTAATGTTCTGTTTCTGGTCCACGATAATGTTCTGTTTCGGTTTCACGGTAATGTTCTGTCTCTGGTCCATGATAATGTTCCGTTTCTGGCCACGATAATGTTCTGTTTCAGTTTCACGGTAATGTTCTGTTTCCGTTTCACGGTAATGTTCTGTCTCTGGTCCACGGTAATGTTTTGTTTCTGTTTCACGGTAATGTTCCGTCTCTGGTCCACGATAATGTTCGGTTTCACGGCAATGTTCCGTTTCTGGTCCACGATAATTTTGTCTTTCTGTTTCACGGTAATGTTCCGTTTCTGGTACACGATAATGTTATGTTTCTGTTTCACGGTAATGTTCCGTTTCTGGTGCACGACAATGTTCTGTTTAGGTTTCACGGTAATGTTCTGTCTCTGGTCCACGATAATGTTCCGTTTCTGGTCCACGATAATGTTCTGTTTCGGTTTCACGGTAATGTTCCGTTTCTGGTCCACGATAATGTTCTGTTTCTGTTTCACGGTAATGTTCTGTCTCTGGTCCATGGTAATGTTCTGTCTCTGGTCCACGGTAATGTTCGGTTTCAAGGTAAAGTTCCATTTCTGGTCCACGGTAATGTTCTGTCTCTGGTCCACGATAATGTTCGATTTCTGGTCGCCGATAATGTTCGGTTTCACGGTAATGTTCCGTCTCTGGTCCACGATAATGTTCGGTTTCACGGTAATGTTCTGGTCCACGGTAATGTTCTGGTCCACGGTAATGTTCCGTCTCTGGTCCACAGTAATGTTCCGTATCTGGTCCATGGTAATGTTCGGTTTCACGGTAATGTTCCATTTCTGGTCCACGGTAATGTTCTGTCTCTGGTCCACGGTAATGTTCTGTCTCTGGTCCACGATAATGTTCGGTTTCACGGTAATGTTCCGTCTCTGGTCCACGATAATGTTCTGTTTCTGTATCACGGTAATGTTCCGTTTCTGGTCCACGATAATTTTGTGTTTCTGTTTCACGGTAATGTTCCGTTTCTGGTCCACGATGATGTTCGGTTTCACGGTAATGTTCTGTCTCTGGTCCACGATAATGTTCCGTCTTTGGTCCACGATAATGTTCTGTTTCTGTTTGACGGTAATGTTCCGTTTCTGGTCCACGATAATTTTGTGTTTCTGTTTCACGGTAATGTTCCGTTTCTGGTCCACGATAATGTTCTGTTTCGGTTTCACGGTAATGTTCTGTCTCTGGTCCATGATAATGTTCCGTTTCTGGCCACGATAATGTTCTGTTTCAGTTTCACGGTAATGTTCTGTTTCCGTTTCACGGTAATGTTCTGTCTCTGGTCCACGATAATGTTCGGTTTCACGGTAATGTTCCGTCTCTGGTCCACGATAATGTACCGTCTTTGGTCCACGATAATGTTCTGTTTCTGTTTCACGGTAATGTTCCGTTTCTGGTCCACGATAATTTTGTGTTTCTGTTTCACGGTAATGTTCCGTTTCTGGTCCACGATAATGTTCTGTTTCGGTTTCACGGTAATGTTCTGTCTCTGGTCCATGATAATGTTCCGTTTCTGGCCACGATAATGTTCTGTTTCAGTTTCACGGTAATGTTCTGTTTCCGTTTCACGGTAATGTTCTGTCTCTGGTCCACGATAATGTTCGGTTTCACGGTAATGTTCCGTCTCTGGTCCACGATAATGTACCGTCTTTGGTCCACGATAATGTTCTGTTTCTGTTTCACGGTAATGTTCCGTTTCTGGTCTACGATAATTTTGTGTTTCTGTTTCACGGTAATGTTCCGTTTCTGGTCCACGATAATGTTCTGTTTCGGTTTCACGGTAATGTTCTGTCTCTGGTCCATGATAATGTTCCGTTTCTGGTCTACGATAATGTTCTGTTTCAGTTTTACGGTAATGGTCTGTTTCCGTTTCACGGTAATGTTCTGTCTCTGGTCCACGATAATGTACCGTCTTTGGTCCACGATAATGTTCTGTTTCTGTTTCACGGTAATGTTCCGTTTCTGGTCTACGATAATTTTGTGTTTCTGTTTCACGGTAATGTTCCGTTTCTGGTCCACGATAATGTTCTGTTTCGGTTTCACGGTAATGTTCTGTCTCTGGTCCATGATAATGTTCCGTTTCTGGTCTACGATAATGTTCTGTTTCAGTTTTACGGTAATGTTCTGTTTCCGTTTCACGGTAATGTTCTGTCTCTGGTCCACGGTAATGTTCTGTCTCTGGTCCACGGTAATGTTCGGTTTCAATGTAAAGTTCCATTTCTGGTCCACGGTAATGTTCTGTCTCTGGTCCACGATAATGTTCGATTTCTGGTCGCCGATAATGTTCGGTTTCACGGTAATGTTCCGTCTCTGGTCCACGATAATGTTCGGTTTCACGGTAATGTTCTGGTCCACGGTAATGTTCTGGTCCACGGTAATGTTCCGTCTCTGGTCCACAGTAATGTTCCGTATCTGGTCCATGGTAATGTTCGGTTTCACGGTAATGTTCCATTTCTGGTCCACGGTAATGTTCTGTCTCTGGTCCACGGTAATGTTCTGTCTCTGGTCCACGATAATGTTCGGTTTCACGGTAATGTTCCGTCTCTGGTCCACGATAATGTTCTGTTTCTGTATCACGGTAATGTTCCGTTTCTGGTCCACGATAATTTTGTGTTTCTGTTTCACGGTAATGTTCCGTTTCTGGTCCACGATAATGTTCTGTTTCGGTTTCACGGTAATGTTCTGTCTCTGGTCCATGATAATGTTCCGTTTCTGGTCTTCGATAATGTTCTGTTTCAGTTTTACGGTAATGGTCTTTTTCCGTTTCACGGTAATGTTCTGTCTCTGGTCCACGATAATGTTCGGTTTCACGGTAATGTTCCGTCTCTGGTCCACGATAATGTTCCGTCTTTGGTCCACGATAATGTTCTGTTTCTGGTCCACGATAATGTTCGGTTTCACGGTAATGTTCCGTCTCTGGTCCACGATAATGTTCTGTTTCTGTATCACGGTGATGTTCCGTTTCTGGTCCACGATAATTTTGTGTTTCTGTTTCACGGTAATGTTCCGTTTCTGGTCCACGATGATGTTCGGTTTCACGGTAATGTTCTGTCTCTGGTCCACGATAATGTTCCGTCTTTGGTCCACGATAATGTTCTGTTTCTGTTTGACGGTAATGTTCCGTTTCTGGTCCATGATAATGTTCTGTTTCACGGTAATGTTCTGTCTCTGGTCCATGGTAATGTTCTGTCTCTGGTCCACGGTAATGTTCGGTTTCAAGGTAAAGTTCGGTCTCTGGTCCACAGTAATGTTCTGTCTCTGGTCCACGGTAATGTTCTGTCTCTGGTCCACGGTAATGTTCTGTCTCTGGTCCACGGTAATGTTCTGTCTCTGGTCCACGGTAATGTTCGATCTGTGGTCCACGAAAACATTCGGTTTCGGTTTCACGGTAATGTTCCGTTTCTGCTCCACAATAATGTTCTGTTTCGGTTTCACGGTAATGTTCCGTCTCTGGTCCACGGTAATGTTCCGTCTCTGGTCCACGATAATGTTCTGTCTCTGGTCCACGGTAATGTTCTGTCTCTGGTCCACGGTAATATTGTGTCTCTGGTCCACGGTAATGTTCGATCTCTGGTCCACGATGATGTTCGGTTTAACGGTAATGTTCCGTCTCTGGTCCACGATAATGTTCTGTTTCTTTATCACGGTAATGTTCCGTTTCTGGTCCACGATGATGTTCGGTTTCACGGTAATGTTCTGTCTCTGGTCCACGGTAATGTTCTGTGTCTGGTCCACGATAATGTTCGGTTTTACGGTAATGTTCCGTCTCTGGTCCACGATAATGTTCCGTCTTTGGTCCACGATAATGTTCTGTTTCTGTTTGACGGTAATGTTCCGTTTCTGGTCCACGATAATTTTGTGTTTCTGTTTCACGGTAATGTTCTGTTTCTGGTCCACGATAATGTTCTGTTTCGGTTTCACGGTAATGTTCTGTCTCTGGTCCATGATAATGTTCCGTTTCTGGCCACGATAATGTTCTGTTTCAGTTTCACGGTAATGTTCTGTTTCCGTTTCACGGTAATGTTCTGTCTCTGGTCCACGGTAATGTTTTGTTTCTGTTTCACGGTAATGTTCCGTCTCTGGTCCACGATAATGTTCGGTTTCACGGCAATGTTCCGTCTCTGGTCCACGATAATGTTCCGTCTTTGGTCCACGATAATGTTCTGTTTCTGTTTCACGGTAATGTTCCGTTTCTGGTCCACGATAATTTTGTCTTTCTGTTTCACGGTAATGTTCCGTTTCTGGTACACGATAATGTTATGTTTCTGTTTCACGGTAATGTTCCGTTTCTGGTGCACGACAATGTTCTGTTTAGGTTTCACGGTAATGTTCTGTCTCTGGTCCACGATAATGTTCCGTTTCTGGTCCACGATAATGTTCTGTTTCGGTTTCACGGTAATGTTCCGTTTCTGGTCCACGATAATGTTCTGTTTCTGTTTCACGGTAATGTTCTGTCTCTGGTCCATGGTAATGTTCTGTCTCTGGTCCACGGTAATGTTCGGTTTCAAGGTAAAGTTCCATTTCTGGTCCACGGTAATGTTCTGTCTCTGGTCCACGATAATGTTCGATTTCTGGTCGCCGATAATGTTCGGTTTCACGGTAATGTTCCGTCTCTGGTCCACGATAATGTTCGGTTTCACGGTAATGTTCTGGTCCACGGTAATGTTCTGGTCCACGGTAATGTTCCGTCTCTGGTCCACAGTAATGTTCCGTATCTGGTCCATGGTAATGTTCGGTTTCACGGTAATGTTCCATTTCTGGTCCACGGTAATGTTCTGTCTCTGGTCCACGGTAATGTTCTGTCTCTGGTCCACGATAATGTTCGGTTTCACGGTAATGTTCCGTCTCTGGTCCACGATAATGTTCTGTTTCTGTATCACGGTAATGTTCCGTTTCTGGTCCACGATAATTTTGTGTTTCTGTTTCACGGTAATGTTCCGTTTCTGGTCCACGATGATGTTCGGTTTCACGGTAATGTTCTGTCTCTGGTCCACGATAATGTTCCGTCTTTGGTCCACGATAATGTTCTGTTTCTGTTTGACGGTAATGTTCCGTTTCTGGTTCACGATAATTTTGTGTTTCTGTTTCACGGTAATGTTCCGTTTCTGGTCCACGATAATGTTCTGTTTCGGTTTCACGGTAATGTTCTGTCTCTGGTCCATGATAATGTTCCGTTTCTGGCCACGATAATGTTCTGTTTCAGTTTCACGGTAATGTTCTGTTTCCGTTTCACGGTAATGTTCTGTCTCTGGTCCACGATAATGTTCGGTTTCACGGTAATGTTCCGTCTCTGGTCCACGATAATGTACCGTCTTTGGTCCACGATAATGTTCTGTTTCTGTTTCACGGTAATGTTCCGTTTCTGGTCCACGATAATTTTGTGTTTCTGTTTCACGGTAATGTTCCGTTTCTGGTCCACGATAATGTTCTGTTTCGGTTTCACGGTAATGTTCTGTCTCTGGTCCATGATAATGTTCCGTTTCTGGCCACGATAATGTTCTGTTTCAGTTTCACGGTAATGTTCTGTTTCCGTTTCACGGTAATGTTCTGTCTCTGGTCCACGATAATGTTCGGTTTCACGGTAATGTTCCGTCTCTGGTCCACGATAATGTACCGTCTTTGGTCCACGATAATGTTCTGTTTCTGTTTCACGGTAATGTTCCGTTTCTGGTCTACGATAATTTTGTGTTTCTGTTTCACGGTAATGTTCCGTTTCTGGTCCACGATAATGTTCTGTTTCGGTTTCACGGTAATGTTCTGTCTCTGGTCCATGATAATGTTCCGTTTCTGGTCTACGATAATGTTCTGTTTCAGTTTTACGGTAATGGTCTGTTTCCGTTTCACGGTAATGTTCTGTCTCTGGTCCACGATAATGTACCGTCTTTGGTCCACGATAATGTTCTGTTTCTGTTTCACGGTAATGTTCCGTTTCTGGTCTACGATCATTTTGTGTTTCTGTTTCACGGTAATGTTCCGTTTCTGGTCCACGATAATGTTCTGTTTCGGTTTCACGGTAATGTTCTGTCTCTGGTCCATGATAATGTTCCGTTTCTGGTCTACGATAATGTTCTGTTTCAGTTTTACGGTAATGTTCTGTTTCCGTTTCACGGTAATGTTCTGTCTCTGGTCCACGATAATGTTCGGTTTCACGGTAATGTTCCGTCTCTGGTCCACGATAATGTTCCGTCTTTGGTCCACGATAATGTTCTGTTTCTGTTTCACGGTAATGTTCCGTTTCTGGTCCACGATAATTTTGTGTTTCTGTTTCATGGTAATGTTCCGTTTCTGGTACACGATAATGTTGTGTTTCTGTTTCACGGTAATGTTCCGTTTCATGTCCACGATAATGTTCTGTTTCGGTTTCACGGTAATGTTCTGTCTCTGGTCCACGGTAATGTTCTGTCTCTGGTCCACGATAATGTTGTGTTTCTGTTTCACGGTAATGTTCCGTCTCTGGTCCACGATAATGTTGTGTTTCTGTTTCATGGTAATGTTCCGTTTTTGGTCCACGATAATGTTGTGTTTCTGGTCCACGATAATGTTAGGTTTCACGATAATGTTCCCTTTCTGGTCAACGATAATGTTCTGTTTAGGTTTCACGGTAATGTTCTGTCTCTGGTCCACGATAATGTTCTGTCTCTGATCCACGAAAATGTTCTGTCTCTGGTCCACGATAATGTTCCGTTTTTGGTCCACGGTAATGTTCTGTTTCGGTTTCACGGTAATGTTCTGTCTCTGGTCCACGATAATGTTCCGTTTCTGGTCCATGATAATGTTCTGTTTTGGTTTCAAGGTAATGTTCTGTCTCTGGTCCACGGTAATGTTCCGTTTCTGGTCCACGATAAAGTTCTGTTTCGGTTTCACGGTAATGTTCCGTTTCTTGTCCACGATAATGTTCTGTTTCTCTTTCACGGTAATGTTCCGTTTCTGGTCCATGATAATGTTCTGTTTCACGGTAATGTTCTGTCTCTGGTCCATGGTAATGTTCTGTCTCTGGTCCACGGTAATGTTCGGTTTCAAGGTAAAGTTCGGTCTCTGGTCCACAGTAATGTTCTGTCTCTGGTCCACGGTAATGTTCTGTCTCTGGTCCACAATAATGTTCTGTTTCGGTTTCACGGTAATGTTCCGTTTCTGCTCCACAATAATGTTCTGTTTCAGTTTCACGGTAATGTTCTGTTTCCGTTTCACGGTAATGTTCTGTCTCTGGTCCACGGTAATGTTCTGTCTCTGGTCCACGGTAATGTTCGGTTTCAAGGTAAAGTTCCATTTCTGGTCCACGGTAATGTTCTGTCTCTGGTCCACGATGATGTTCGGTTTAACGGTAATGTTCCGTCTCTGGTCCACGATAATGTTCTGTTTCTTTATCACGGTAATGTTCCGTTTCTGGTCCACGATAATTTTGTGTTTCTGTTTCACGGTAATGTTCCGTTTCTGGTCCACGATGATGTTCGGTTTCACGGTAATGTTCTGTCTCTGGTCCACGGTAATGTTCTGTGTCTGGTCCACGATAATGTTCGGTTTTACGGTAATGTTCCGTCTCTGGTCCACGATAATGTTCCGTCTTTGGTCCACGATAATGTTCTGTTTCTGTTTGACGGTAATGTTCCGTTTCTGGTCCACGATAATTTTGTTTCTGTTTCACGGTAATGTTCTGTTTCTGGTCCACGATAATGTTCTGTTTCGGTTTCACGGTAATGTTCTGTCTCTGGTCCATGATAATGTTCCGTTTCTGGCCACGATAATGTTCTGTTTCAGTTTCACGGTAATGTTCTGTTTCCGTTTCACGGTAATGTTCTGTCTCTGGTCCACGGTAATGTTCTGTCTCTGGTCCACGGTAATGTTCGGTTTCAAGGTAAAGTTCCATTTCTGGTCCACGGTAATGTTCTGTCTCTGGTCAACGATAATGTTCGATTTCTGGTCGCCGATAATGTTCGGTTTCACGGTAATGTTCCGTCTCTGGTCCACGATAATGTTCGGTTTCACGGTAATGTTCTGGTCCACGGTAATGTTCTGGTCCACGGTAATGTTCCGTCTCTGGTCCACAGTAATGTTCCGTATCTGGTCCATGGTAATGTTCGGTTTCACGGTAATGTTCCATTTCTGGTCCACGGTAATGTTCTGTCTCTGGTCCACGGTAATGTTCTGTCTCTGGTCCACGATAATGTTCGGTTTCACGGTAATGTTCCGTCTCTGGTCCACGATAATGTTCTGTTTCTGTATCACGGTAATGTTCCGTTTCTGGTCCACGATAATTTTGTGTTTCTGTTTCACGGTAATGTTCCGTTTCTGTTCCACGATGATGTTCGGTTTCACGGTAATGTTCTGTCTCTGGTCCACGATAATGTTCCGTCTTTGGTCCACGATAATGTTCTGTTTCTGTTTGACGGTAATGTTCCGTTTCTGGTCCACGATAATTTTGTGTTTCTGTTTCACGGTAATGTTCCGTTTCTGGTCCACGATAATGTTCTGTTTCGGTTTCACGGTAATGTTCTGTCTCTGGTCCATGATAATGTTCCGTTTCTGGCCACGATAATGTTCTGTTTCAGTTTCACGGTAATGTTCTGTTTCTGTTTCACGGTAATGTTCCGTTTCTGGTCTACGATAATTTTGTGTTTCTGTTTCACGGTAATGTTCCGTTTCTGGTCCACGATAATGTTCTGTTTCGGTTTCACGGTAATGTTCTGTCTCTGGTCCATGATAATGTTCCGTTTCTGGTCTTCGATAATGTTCTGTTTCAGTTTTACGGTAATGGTCTTTTTCCGTTTCACGGTAATGTTCTGTCTCTGGTCCACGATAATGTTCGGTTTCACGGTAATGTTCCGTCTCTGGTCCACGATAATGTTCCGTCTTTGGTCCACGATAATGTTCTGTTTCTGGTCCACGATAATGTTCGGTTTCACGGTAATGTTCCGTCTCTGGTCCACGATAATGTTCTGTTTCTGTATCACGGTAATGTTCCGTTTCTGGTCCACGATAATTTTGTGTTTCTGTTTCACGGTAATGTTCCGTTTCTGGTCCACGATGATGTTCGGTTTCACGGTAATGTTCTGTCTCGGGTCCACGATAATGTTCCGTCTTTGGTCCACGATAATGTTCTGTTTCTGTTTGACGGTAATGTTCCGTTTCTGGTCCATGATAATGTTCTGTTTCACGGTAATGTTCTGTCTCTGGTCCATGGTAATGTTCTGTCTCTGGTCCACGGTAATGTTCGGTTTCAAGGTAAAGTTCGGTCTCTGGTCCACAGTAATGTTCTGTCTCTGGTCCACGGTAATGTTCTGTCTCTGGTCCACGGTAATGTTCTGTCTCTGGTCCACGGTAATGTTCTGTCTCTGGTCCACGGTAATGTTCGATCTGTGGTCCACGAAAACATTCGGTTTCGGTTTCACGGTAATGTTCCGTTTCTGCTCCACAATAATGTTCTGTTTCGGTTTCACGGTAATGTTCCGTCTCTGGTCCACGGTAATGTTCCGTCTCTGGTCCACGATAATGTTCTGTCTCTGGTCCACGGTAATGTTCTGTCTCTGGTCCACGGTAATATTGTGTCTCTGGTCCACGGTAATGTTCGATCTCTGGTCCACGATGATGTTCGGTTTAACGGTAATGTTCCGTCTCTGGTCCACGATAATGTTCTGTTTCTTTATCACGGTAATGTTCCGTTTCTGGTCCACGATAATTTTGTGTTTCTGTTTCACGGTAATGTTCCGTTTCTGGTCCACGATGATGTTCGGTTTCACGGTAATGTTCTGTCTCTGGTCCACGGTAATGTTCTGTGTCTGGTCCACGATAATGTTCGGTTTTACGGTAATGTTCCGTCTCTGGTCCACGATAATGTTCCGTCTTTGGTCCACGATAATGTTCTGTTTCTGTTTCACGGTAATGTTCCGTTTCTGGTCCACGATAATTTTGTCTTTCTGTTTCACGGTAATGTTCCGTTTCTGGTACACGATAATGTTATGTTTCTGTTTCACGGTAATGTTCCGTTTCTGGTGCACGACAATGTTCTGTTTAGGTTTCACGGTAATGTTCTGTCTCTGGTCCACGATAATGTTCCGTTTCTGGTCCACGATAATGTTCTGTTTCGGTTTCACGGTAATGTTCCGTTTCTGGTCCACGATAATGTTCTGTTTCTGTTTCACGGTAATGTTCTGTCTCTGGTCCATGGTAATGTTCTGTCTCTGGTCCACGGTAATGTTCGGTTTCAAGGTAAAGTTCCATTTCTGGTCCACGGTAATGTTCTGTCTCTGGTCCACGATAATGTTCGGTTTCACGGTAATGTTCTGGTCCACGGTAATGTTCTGGTCCACGGTAATGTTCCGTCTCTGGTCCACAGTAATGTTCCGTATCTGGTCCATGGTAATGTTCGGTTTCACGGTAATGTTCCATTTCTGGTCCACGGTAATGTTCTGTCTCTGGTCCACGGTAATGTTCTGTCTCTGGTCCACGATAATGTTCGGTTTCACGGTAATGTTCCGTCTCTGGTCCACGATAATGTTCTGTTTCTGTATCACGGTAATGTTCCGTTTCTGGTCCACGATAATTTTGTGTTTCTGTTTCACGGTAATGTTCCGTTTCTGGTCCACGATGATGTTCGGTTTCACGGTAATGTTCTGTCTCTGGTCCACGATAATGTTCCGTCTTTGGTCCACGATAATGTTCTGTTTCTGTTTGACGGTAATGTTCCGTTTCTGGTCCACGATAATTTTGTGTTTCTGTTTCACGGTAATGTTCCGTTTCTGGTCCACGATAATGTTCTGTTTCGGTTTCACGGTAATGTTCTGTCTCTGGTCCATGATAATGTTCCGTTTCTGGTCTTCGATAATGTTCTGTTTCAGTTTTACGGTAATGGTCTTTTTCCGTTTCACGGTAATGTTCTGTCTCTGGTCCACGATAATGTTCGGTTTCACGGTAATGTTCCGTCTCTGGTCCACGATAATGTTCCGTCTTTGGTCCACGATAATGTTCTGTTTCTGGTCCACGATAATGTTCGGTTTCACGGTAATGTTCCGTCTCTGGTCCACGATAATGTTCTGTTTCTGTATCACGGTGATCTTCCGTTTCTGGTCCACGATAATTTTGTGTTTCTGTTTCACGGTAATGTTCCGTTTCTGGTCCACGATGATGTTCGGTTTCACGGTAATGTTCTGTCCCTGGTCCACGATAATGTTCCGTCTTTGGTCCACGATAATGTTCTGTTTCTGTTTGACGGTAATGTTCCGTTTCTGGTCCATGATAATGTTCTGTTTCACGGTAATGTTCTGTCTCTGGTCCATGGTAATGTTCTGTCTCTGGTCCACGGTAATGTTCGGTTTCAAGGTAAAGTTCGGTCTCTGGTCCACAGTAATGTTCTGTCTCTGGTCCACGGTAATGTTCTGTCTCTGGTCCACGATAATGTTCTGTTTCGGTTTCACGGTAATGTTCTGTCTCTGGTCAATGATAATGTTCCGTTTCTGGCCACGATAATGTTCTGTTTCAGTTTCACGGTAATGTTCTGTTTCCGTTTCACGGTAATGTTCTGTCTCTGGTCCACGATAATGTTCGGTTTCACGGTAATGTTCCGTCTCTGGTCCACGATAATGTACCGTCTTAGGTCCACGATAATGTTCTGTTTCTGTTTCACGGTAATGTTCCGTTTCTGGTCTACGATAATTTTGTGTTTCTGTTTCACGGTAATGTTCCGTTTCTGGTCCACGATAATGTTCTGTTTCGGTTTCACGGTAATGTTCTGTCTCTGGTCCATGATAATGTTCCGTGTCTGGTCTACGATAATGTTCTGTTTCAGTTTTACGGTAATGGTCTGTTTCCGTTTCACGGTAATGTTCTGTCTCTGGTCCACGATAATGTTCGGTTTCACGGTAATGTTCCGTCTCTGGTCCACGATAATGTTCCGTCTTTGGTCCACGATAATGTTCTGTTTTCTGGTCCACGATAATGTTCGGTTTCACGGTAATGTTCCGTCTCTGGTCCACGATAATGTTCTGTTTCTGTATCACGGTAATGTTCCTTTTCTGGTCCACGATAATTTTGTGTTTCTGTTTCACGGTAATGTTCCGTTTCTGGTCCACGATGATGTTCGGTTTCACGGTAATGTTCTGTCTCTGGTCCACGATAATGTTCCGTCTTTGGTCCACGATAATGTTCTATTTCTGTTTGACGGTAATGTTCCGTTTCTGGTCCACGATAATTTTGTGTTTCTGTTTCACGGTAATGTTCCGTTTCTGGTCCACGATAATGTTCTGTTTCGGTTTCACGGTAATGTTCTGTCTCTGGTCCATGATAATGTTCCGTTTCTGGCCACGATAATGTTCTGTTTCAGTTTCACGGTAATGTTCTGTTTCCGTTTCACGGTAATGTTCTGTCTCTGGTCCACGATAATGTTCGGTTTCACGGTAATGTTCCGTCTCTGGTCCACGATAATGTACCGTCTTTGGTCCACGATAATGTTCTGTTTCTGTTTCACGGTAATGTTCCGTTTCTGGTCTACGATAATTTTGTGTTTCTGTTTCACGGTAATGTTCCGTTTCTGGTCCACGATAATGTTCTGTTTCGGTTTCACGGTAATGTTCTGTCTCTGGTCCATGATAATGTTCCGTTTCTGGTCTACGATAATGTTCTGTTTCAGTTTTACGGTAATGTTCTGTTTCCGTTTCACGGTAATGTTCTGTCTCTGGTCCACGATAATGTTCGGTTTCACGGTAATGTTCCGTCTCTGTTCCACGATAATGTTCCGTCTTTGGTCCACGATAATGTTCTGTTTCTGTTTCACGGTAATGTTCCGTTTCTGGTCCACGATAATTTTGTGTTTCTGTTTCATGGTAATGTTCCGTTTCTGGTACACGATAATGTTGTGTTTCTGTTTCACGGTAATGTTCCGTTTCATGTCCACGATAATGTTCTGTTTCGGTTTCACGGTAATGTTCTGTCTCTGGTCCACGGTAATGTTCTGTCTCTGGTCCACGATAATGTTGTGTTTCTGTTTCACGGTAATGTTCCGTCTCTGGTCCACGATAATGTTGTGTTTCTGTTTCATGGTAATGTTCCGTTTTTGGTCCACGATAATGTTGTGTTTCTGGTCCACGATAATGTTAGGTTTCACGATAATGTTCCCTTTCTGGTCAACGATAATGTTCTGTTTAGGTTTCACGGTAATGTTCTGTCTCTGGTCCACGATAATGTTCTGTCTCTGATCCACGAAAATGTTCTGTCTCTGGTCCACGATAATGTTCCGATTTTGGTCCACGGTAATGTTCTGTTTCGGTTTCACGGTAATGTTCTGTCTCTGGTCCACGATAATGTTCCGTTTCTGGTCCATGATAATGTTCTGTTTTGGTTTCAAGGTAATGTTCTGTCTCTGGTCCACGGTAATGTTCGGTTTCAAGGTAAAGTTCGGTCTCTGGTCCACAGTAATGTTCTGTCTCTGGTCCACGGTAATGTTCTGTCTCTGGTCCACGGTAATGTTCTGTCTCTGGTCCACGGTAATGATCTGTCTCTGGTCCACGGTAATGTTCTGTCTCTGGTCCACGGTAATGTTCGATCTGTGGTCCACGAAAACATTCGGTTTCGGTTTCACGGTAATGTTCCGTTTCTGCTCCACAATAATGTTCTGTTTCGGTTTCACGGTAATGTTCCGTTTCTGGTCCACGATAATGTTCTGTTTCGGTTTCACGGTAATGTTCTGTCTCTGGTCCATGATAATGTTCCGTTTCTGGTCTACGATAATGTTCTGTTTCAGTTTTACGGTAATGGTCTGTTTCCGTTTCACGGTAATGTTCTGTCTCTGGTCCACGATAATGTACCGTCTTTGGTCCACGATAATGTTCTGTTTCTGTTTCACGGTAATGTTCCGTTTCTGGTCTACGATAATTTTGTGTTTCTGTTTCACGGTAATGTTCCGTTTCTGGTCCACGATAATGTTCTGTTTCGGTTTCACGGTAATGTTCTGTCTCTGGTCCATGATAATGTTCCGTTTCTGGTCTACGATAATGTTCTGTTTCAGTTTTACGGTAATGTTCTGTTTCCGTTTCACGGTAATGTTCTGTCTCTGGTCCACGGTAATGTTCTGTCTCTGGTCCACGGTAATGTTCGGTTTCAAGGTAAAGTTCCATTTCTGGTCCACGGTAATGTTCTGTCTCTGGTCCACGATAATGTTCGATTTCTGGTCGCCGATAATGTTCGGTTTCACGGTAATGTTCCGTCTCTGGTCCACGATAATGTTCGGTTTCACGGTAATGTTCTGGTCCACGGTAATGTTCTGGTCCACGGTAATGTTCCGTCTCTGGTCCACAGTAATGTTCCGTATCTGGTCCATGGTAATGTTCGGTTTCACGGTAATGTTCCATTTCTGGTCCACGGTAATGTTCTGTCTCTGGTCCACGGTAATGTTCTGTCTCTGGTCCACGATAATGTTCGGTTTCACGGTAATGTTCCGTCTCTGGTCCACGATAATGTTCTGTTTCTGTATCACGGTAATGTTCCGTTTCTGGTCCACGATAATTTTGTGTTTCTGTTTCACGGTAATGTTCCGTTTCTGGTCCACGATAATGTTCTGTTTCGGTTTCACGGTAATGTTCTGTCTCTGGTCCATGATAATGTTCCGTTTCTGGTCTTCGATAATGTTCTGTTTCAGTTTTACGGTAATGGTCTTTTTCCGTTTCACGGTAATGTTCTGTCTCTGGTCCACGATAATGTTCGGTTTCACGGTAATGTTCCGTCTCTGGTCCACGATAATGTTCCGTCTTTGGTCCACGATAATGTTCTGTTTCTGGTCCACGATAATGTTCGGTTTCACGGTAATGTTCCGTCTCTGGTCCACGATAATGTTCTGTTTCTGTATCACGGTGATGTTCCGTTTCTGGTCCACGATAATTTTGTGTTTCTGTTTCACGGTAATGTTCCGTTTCTGGTCCACGATGATGTTCGGTTTCACGGTAATGTTCTGTCTCTGGTCCACGATAATGTTCCGTCTTTGGTCCACGATAATGTTCTGTTTCTGTTTGACGGTAATGTTCCGTTTCTGGTCCATGATAATGTTCTGTTTCACGGTAATGTTCTGTCTCTGGTCCATGGTAATGTTCTGTCTCTGGTCCACGGTAATGTTCGGTTTCAAGGTAAAGTTCGGTCTCTGGTCCACAGTAATGTTCTGTCTCTGGTCCACGGTAATGTTCTGTCTCTGGTCCACGGTAATGTTCTGTCTCTGGTCCACGGTAATGTTCTGTCTCTGGTCCACGGTAATGTTCGATCTGTGGTCCACGAAAACATTCGGTTTCGGTTTCACGGTAATGTTCCGTTTCTGCTCCACAATAATGTTCTGTTTCGGTTTCACGGTAATGTTCCGTCTCTGGTCCACGGTAATGTTCCGTCTCTGGTCCACGATAATGTTCTGTCTCTGGTCCACGGTAATGTTCTGTCTCTGGTCCACGGTAATATTGTGTCTCTGGTCCACGGTAATGTTCGATCTCTGGTCCACGATGATGTTCGGTTTAACGGTAATGTTCCGTCTCTGGTCCACGATAATGTTCTGTTTCTTTATCACGGTAATGTTCCGTTTCTGGTCCACGATGATGTTCAGTTTCACGGTAATGTTCTGTCTCTGGTCCACGGTAATGTTCTGTGTCTGGTCCACGATAATGTTCGGTTTTACGGTAATGTTCCGTCTCTGGTCCACGATAATGTTCCGTCTTTGGTCCACGATAATGTTCTGTTTCTGTTTGACGGTAATGTTCCGTTTCTGGTCCACGATAATTTTGTGTTTCTGTTTCACGGTAATGTTCTGTTTCTGGTCCACGATAATGTTCTGTTTCGGTTTCACGGTAATGTTCTGTCTCTGGTCCATGATAATGTTCCGTTTCTGGCCACGATAATGTTCTGTTTCAGTTTCACGGTAATGTTCTGTTTCCGTTTCACGGTAATGTTCTGTCTCTGGTCCACGGTAATGTTTTGTTTCTGTTTCACGGTAATGTTCGGTCTCTGGTCCACGATAATGTTCGGTTTCACGGCAATGTTCCGTTTCTGGTCCACGATAATTTTGTCTTTCTGTTTCACGGTAATGTTCCGTTTCTGGTACACGATAATGTTATGTTTCTGTTTCACGGTAATGTTCCGTTTCTGGTGCACGACAATGTTCTGTTTAGGTTTCACGGTAATGTTCTGTCTCTGGTCCACGATAATGTTCCGTTTCTGGTCCACGATAATGTTCTGTTTCGGTTTCACGGTAATGTTCCGTTTCTGGTCCACGATAATGTTCTGTTTCTGTTTCACGGTAATGTTCTGTCTCTGGTCCATGGTAATGTTCTGTCTCTGGTCCACGGTAATGTTCGGTTTCAAGGTAAAGTTCCATTTCTGGTCCACGGTAATGTTCTGTCTCTGGTCCACGATAATGTTCGATTTCTGGTCGCCGATAATGTTCGGTTTCACGGTAATGTTCCGTCTCTGGTCCACGATAATGTTCGGTTTCACGGTAATGTTCTGGTCCACGGTAATGTTCTGGTCCACGGTAATGTTCCGTCTCTGGTCCACAGTAATGTTCCGTATCTGGTCCATGGTAATGTTCGGTTTCACGGTAATGTTCCATTTCTGGTCCACGGTAATGTTCTGTCTCTGGTCCACGGTAATGTTCTGTCTCTGGTCCACGATAATGTTCGGTTTCACGGTAATGTTCCGTCTCTGGTCCACGATAATGTTCTGTTTCTGTATCACGGTAATGTTCCGTTTCTGGTCCACGATAATTTTGTGTTTCTGTTTCACGGTAATGTTCCGTTTCTGGTCCACGATGATGTTCGGTTTCACGGTAATGTTCTGTCTCTGGTCCACGATAATGTTCCGTCTTTGGTCCACGATAATGTTCTGTTTCTGTTTGACGGTAATGTTCCGTTTCTGGTCCACGATAATTTTGTGTTTCTGTTTCACGGTAATGTTCCGTTTCTGGTCCACGATAATGTTCTGTTTCGGTTTCACGGTAATGTTCTGTCTCTGGTCCATGATAATGTTCCGTTTCTGGTCTACGATAATGTTCTGTTTCAGTTTTACGGTAATGTTCTGTTTCCGTTTCACGGTAATGTTCTGTCTCTGGTCCACGATAATGTTCGGTTTCACGGTAATGTTCCGTCTCTGTTCCACGATAATGTTCCGTCTTTGGTCCACGATAATGTTCTGTTTCTGTTTCACGGTAATGTTCCGTTTCTGGTCCACGATAATTTTGTGTTTCTGTTTCATGGTAATGTTCCGTTTCTGGTACACGATAATGTTGTGTTTCTGTTTCACGGTAATGTTCCGTTTCATGTCCACGATAATGTTCTGTTTCGGTTTCACGGTAATGTTCTGTCTCTGGTCCACGGTAATGTTCTGTCTCTGGTCCACGATAATGTTGTGTTTCTGTTTCACGGTAATGTTCCGTCTCTGGTCCACGATAATGTTGTGTTTCTGTTTCATGGTAATGTTCCGTTTTTGGTCCACGATAATGTTGTGTTTCTGGTCCACGATAATGTTAGGTTTCACGATAATGTTCCCTTTCTGGTCAACGATAATGTTCTGTTTAGGTTTCACGGTAATGTTCTGTCTCTGGTCCACGATAATGTTCTGTCTCTGATCCACGAAAATGTTCTGTCTCTGGTCCACGATAATGTTCCGATTTTGGTCCACGGTAATGTTCTGTTTCGGTTTCACGGTAATGTTCTGTCTCTGGTCCACGATAATGTTCCGTTTCTGGTCCATGATAATGTTCTGTTTTGGTTTCAAGGTAATGTTCTGTCTCTGGTCCACGGTAATGTTCGGTTTCAAGGTAAAGTTCGGTCTCTGGTCCACAGTAATGTTCTGTCTCTGGTCCACGGTAATGTTCTGTCTCTGGTCCACGGTAATGTTCTGTCTCTGGTCCACGGTAATGATCTGTCTCTGGTCCACGGTAATGTTCTGTCTCTGGTCCACGGTAATGTTCGATCTGTGGTCCACGAAAACATTCGGTTTCGGTTTCACGGTAATGTTCCGTTTCTGCTCCACAATAATGTTCTGTTTCGGTTTCACGGTAATGTTCCGTTTCTGGTCCACGATAATGTTCTGTTTCGGTTTCACGGTAATGTTCTGTCTCTGGTCCATGATAATGTTCCGTTTCTGGTCTACGATAATGTTCTGTTTCAGTTTTACGGTAATGGTCTGTTTCCGTTTCACGGTAATGTTCTGTCTCTGGTCCACGATAATGTACCGTCTTTGGTCCACGATAATGTTCTGTTTCTGTTTCACGGTAATGTTCCGTTTCTGGTCTACGATAATTTTGTGTTTCTGTTTCACGGTAATGTTCCGTTTCTGGTCCACGATAATGTTCTGTTTCGGTTTCACGGTAATGTTCTGTCTCTGGTCCATGATAATGTTCCGTTTCTGGTCTACGATAATGTTCTGTTTCAGTTTTACGGTAATGTTCTGTTTCCGTTTCACGGTAATGTTCTGTCTCTGGTCCACGGTAATGTTCTGTCTCTGGTCCACGGTAATGTTCGGTTTCAAGGTAAAGTTCCATTTCTGGTCCACGGTAATGTTCTGTCTCTGGTCCACGATAATGTTCGATTTCTGGTCGCCGATAATGTTCGGTTTCACGGTAATGTTCCGTCTCTGGTCCACGATAATGTTCGGTTTCACGGTAATGTTCTGGTCCACGGTAATGTTCTGGTCCACGGTAATGTTCCGTCTCTGGTCCACAGTAATGTTCCGTATCTGGTCCATGGTAATGTTCGGTTTCACGGTAATGTTCCATTTCTGGTCCACGGTAATGTTCTGTCTCTGGTCCACGGTAATGTTCTGTCTCTGGTCCACGATAATGTTCGGTTTCACGGTAATGTTCCGTCTCTGGTCCACGATAATGTTCTGTTTCTGTATCACGGTAATGTTCCGTTTCTGGTCCACGATAATTTTGTGTTTCTGTTTCACGGTAATGTTCCGTTTCTGGTCCACGATAATGTTCTGTTTCGGTTTCACGGTAATGTTCTGTCTCTGGTCCATGATAATGTTCCGTTTCTGGTCTTCGATAATGTTCTGTTTCAGTTTTACGGTAATGGTCTTTTTCCGTTTCACGGTAATGTTCTGTCTCTGGTCCACGATAATGTTCGGTTTCACGGTAATGTTCCGTCTCTGGTCCACGATAATGTTCCGTCTTTGGTCCACGATAATGTTCTGTTTCTGGTCCACGATAATGTTCGGTTTCACGGTAATGTTCCGTCTCTGGTCCACGATAATGTTCTGTTTCTGTATCACGGTGATGTTCCGTTTCTGGTCCACGATAATTTTGTGTTTCTGTTTCACGGTAATGTTCCGTTTCTGGTCCACGATGATGTTCGGTTTCACGGTAATGTTCTGTCTCTGGTCCACGATAATGTTCCGTCTTTGGTCCACGATAATGTTCTGTTTCTGTTTGACGGTAATGTTCCGTTTCTGGTCCATGATAATGTTCTGTTTCACGGTAATGTTCTGTCTCTGGTCCATGGTAATGTTCTGTCTCTGGTCCACGGTAATGTTCGGTTTCAAGGTAAAGTTCGGTCTCTGGTCCACAGTAATGTTCTGTCTCTGGTCCACGGTAATGTTCTGTCTCTGGTCCACGGTAATGTTCTGTCTCTGGTCCACGGTAATGTTCTGTCTCTGGTCCACGGTAATGTTCGATCTGTGGTCCACGAAAACATTCGGTTTCGGTTTCACGGTAATGTTCCGTTTCTGCTCCACAATAATGTTCTGTTTCGGTTTCACGGTAATGTTCCGTCTCTGGTCCACGGTAATGTTCCGTCTCTGGTCCACGATAATGTTCTGTCTCTGGTCCACGGTAATGTTCTGTCTCTGGTCCACGGTAATATTGTGTCTCTGGTCCACGGTAATGTTCGATCTCTGGTCCACGATGATGTTCGGTTTAACGGTAATGTTCCGTCTCTGGTCCACGATAATGTTCTGTTTCTTTATCACGGTAATGTTCCGTTTCTGGTCCACGATGATGTTCGGTTTCACGGTAATGTTCTGTCTCTGGTCCACGGTAATGTTCTGTGTCTGGTCCACGATAATGTTCGGTTTTACGGTAATGTTCCGTCTCTGGTCCACGATAATGTTCCGTCTTTGGTCCACGATAATGTTCTGTTTCTGTTTGACGGTAATGTTCCGTTTCTGGTCCACGATAATTTTGTGTTTCTGTTTCACGGTAATGTTCTGTTTCTGGTCCACGATAATGTTCTGTTTCGGTTTCACGGTAATGTTCTGTCTCTGGTCCATGATAATGTTCCGTTTCTGGCCACGATAATGTTCTGTTTCAGTTTCACGGTAATGTTCTGTTTCCGTTTCACGGTAATGTTCTGTCTCTGGTCCACGGTAATGTTTTGTTTCTGTTTCACGGTAATGTTCGGTCTCTGGTCCACGATAATGTTCGGTTTCACGGCAATGTTCCGTTTCTGGTCCACGATAATTTTGTCTTTCTGTTTCACGGTAATGTTCCGTTTCTGGTACACGATAATGTTATGTTTCTGTTTCACGGTAATGTTCCGTTTCTGGTGCACGACAATGTTCTGTTTAGGTTTCACGGTAATGTTCTGTCTCTGGTCCACGATAATGTTCCGTTTCTGGTCCACGATAATGTTCTGTTTCGGTTTCACGGTAATGTTCCGTTTCTGGTCCACGATAATGTTCTGTTTCTGTTTCACGGTAATGTTCTGTCTCTGGTCCATGGTAATGTTCTGTCTCTGGTCCACGGTAATGTTCGGTTTCAAGGTAAAGTTCCATTTCTGGTCCACGGTAATGTTCTGTCTCTGGTCCACGATAATGTTCGATTTCTGGTCGCCGATAATGTTCGGTTTCACGGTAATGTTCCGTCTCTGGTCCACGATAATGTTCGGTTTCACGGTAATGTTCTGGTCCACGGTAATGTTCTGGTCCACGGTAATGTTCCGTCTCTGGTCCACAGTAATGTTCCGTATCTGGTCCATGGTAATGTTCGGTTTCACGGTAATGTTCCATTTCTGGTCCACGGTAATGTTCTGTCTCTGGTCCACGGTAATGTTCTGTCTCTGGTCCACGATAATGTTCGGTTTCACGGTAATGTTCCGTCTCTGGTCCACGATAATGTTCTGTTTCTGTATCACGGTAATGTTCCGTTTCTGGTCCACGATAATTTTGTGTTTCTGTTTCACGGTAATGTTCCGTTTCTGGTCCACGATGATGTTCGGTTTCACGGTAATGTTCTGTCTCTGGTCCACGATAATGTTCCGTCTTTGGTCCACGATAATGTTCTGTTTCTGTTTGACGGTAATGTTCCGTTTCTGGTCCACGATAATTTTGTGTTTCTGTTTCACGGTAATGTTCCGTTTCTGGTCCACGATAATGTTCTGTTTCGGTTTCACGGTAATGTTCTGTCTCTGGTCCATGATAATGTTCCGTTTCTGGCCACGATAATGTTCTGTTTCAGTTTCACGGTAATGTTCTGTTTCCGTTTCACGGTAATGTTCTGTCTCTGGTCCACGATAATGTTCGGTTTCACGGTAATGTTCCGTCTCTGGTCCACGATAATGTACCGTCTTTGGTCCACGATAATGTTCTGTTTCTGTTTCACGGTAATGTTCCGTTTCTGGTCCACGATAATTTTGTGTTTCTGTTTCACGGTAATGTTCCGTTTCTGGTCCACGATAATGTTCTGTTTCGGTTTCACGGTAATGTTCTGTCTCTGGTCCATGATAATGTTCCGTTTCTGGCCACGATAATGTTCTGTTTCAGTTTCACGGTAATGTTCTGTTTCCGTTTCACGGTAATGTTCTGTCTCTGGTCCACGATAATGTTCGGTTTCACGGTAATGTTCCGTCTCTGGTCCACGATAATGTACCGTCTTTGGTCCACGATAATGTTCTGTTTCTGTTTCACGGTAATGTTCCGTTTCTGGTCTACGATAATTTTGTGTTTCTGTTTCACGGTAATGTTCCGTTTCTGGTCCACGATAATGTTCTGTTTCGGTTTCACGGTAATGTTCTGTCTCTGGTCCATGATAATGTTCCGTTTCTGGTCTACGATAATGTTCTGTTTCAGTTTTACGGTAATGGTCTGTTTCCGTTTCACGGTAATGTTCTGTCTCTGGTCCACGATAATGTACCGTCTTTGGTCCACGATAATGTTCTGTTTCTGTTTCACGGTAATGTTCCGTTTCTGGTCTACGATAATTTTGTGTTTCTGTTTCACGGTAATGTTCCGTTTCTGGTCCACGATAATGTTCTGTTTCGGTTTCACGGTAATGTTCTGTCTCTGGTCCATGATAATGTTCCGTTTCTGGTCTACGATAATGTTCTGTTTCAGTTTTACGGTAATGTTCTGTTTCCGTTTCACGGTAATGTTCTGTCTCTGGTCCACGGTAATGTTCTGTCTCTGGTCCACGGTAATGTTCGGTTTCAAGGTAAAGTTCCATTTCTGGTCCACGGTAATGTTCTGTCTCTGGTCCACGATAATGTTCGATTTCTGGTCGCCGATAATGTTCGGTTTCACGGTAATGTTCCGTCTCTGGTCCACGATAATGTTCGGTTTCACGGTAATGTTCTGGTCCACGGTAATGTTCTGGTCCACGGTAATGTTCCGTCTCTGGTCCACAGTAATGTTCCGTATCTGGTCCATGGTAATGTTCGGTTTCACGGTAATGTTCCATTTCTGGTCCACGGTAATGTTCTGTCTCTGGTCCACGGTAATGTTCTGTCTCTGGTCCACGATAATGTTCGGTTTCACGGTAATGTTCCGTCTCTGGTCCACGATAATGTTCTGTTTCTGTATCACGGTAATGTTCCGTTTCTGGTCCACGATAATTTTGTGTTTCTGTTTCACGGTAATGTTCCGTTTCTGGTCCACGATAATGTTCTGTTTCGGTTTCACGGTAATGTTCTGTCTCTGGTCCATGATAATGTTCCGTTTCTGGTCTTCGATAATGTTCTGTTTCAGTTTTACGGTAATGGTCTTTTTCCGTTTCACGGTAATGTTCTGTCTCTGGTCCACGATAATGTTCGGTTTCACGGTAATGTTCCGTCTCTGGTCCACGATAATGTTCCGTCTTTGGTCCACGATAATGTTCTGTTTCTGGTCCACGATAATGTTCGGTTTCACGGTAATGTTCCGTCTCTGGTCCACGATAATGTTCTGTTTCTGTATCACGGTGATGTTCCGTTTCTGGTCCACGATAATTTTGTGTTTCTGTTTCACGGTAATGTTCCGTTTCTGGTCCACGATGATGTTCGGTTTCACGGTAATGTTCTGTCTCTGGTCCACGATAATGTTCCGTCTTTGGTCCACGATAATGTTCTGTTTCTGTTTGACGGTAATGTTCCGTTTCTGGTCCATGATAATGTTCTGTTTCACGGTAATGTTCTGTCTCTGGTCCATGGTAATGTTCTGTCTCTGGTCCACGGTAATGTTCGGTTTCAAGGTAAAGTTCGGTCTCTGGTCCACAGTAATGTTCTGTCTCTGGTCCACGGTAATGTTCTGTCTCTGGTCCACGGTAATGTTCTGTCTCTGGTCCACGGTAATGTTCTGTCTCTGGTCCACGGTAATGTTCGATCTGTGGTCCACGAAAACATTCGGTTTCGGTTTCACGGTAATGTTCCGTTTCTGCTCCACAATAATGTTCTGTTTCGGTTTCACGGTAATGTTCCGTCTCTGGTCCACGGTAATGTTCCGTCTCTGGTCCACGATAATGTTCTGTCTCTGGTCCACGGTAATGTTCTGTCTCTGGTCCACGGTAATATTGTGTCTCTGGTCCACGGTAATGTTCGATCTCTGGTCCACGATGATGTTCGGTTTAACGGTAATGTTCCGTCTCTGGTCCACGATAATGTTCTGTTTCTTTATCACGGTAATGTTCCGTTTCTGGTCCACGATGATGTTCGGTTTCACGGTAATGTTCTGTCTCTGGTCCACGGTAATGTTCTGTGTCTGGTCCACGATAATGTTCGGTTTTACGGTAATGTTCCGTCTCTGGTCCACGATAATGTTCCGTCTTTGGTCCACGATAATGTTCTGTTTCTGTTTGACGGTAATGTTCCGTTTCTGGTCCACGATAATTTTGTGTTTCTGTTTCACGGTAATGTTCTGTTTCTGGTCCACGATAATGTTCTGTTTCGGTTTCACGGTAATGTTCTGTCTCTGGTCCATGATAATGTTCCGTTTCTGGCCACGATAATGTTCTGTTTCAGTTTCACGGTAATGTTCTGTTTCCGTTTCACGGTAATGTTCTGTCTCTGGTCCACGGTAATGTTTTGTTTCTGTTTCACGGTAATGTTCCGTCTCTGGTCCACGATAATGTTCGGTTTCACGGCAATGTTCCGTCTCTGGTCCACGATAATGTTCCGTCTTTGGTCCACGATAATGTTCTGTTTCTGTTTCACGGTAATGTTCCGTTTCTGGTCCACGATAATTTTGTCTTTCTGTTTCACGGTAATGTTCCGTTTCTGGTACACGATAATGTTATGTTTCTGTTTCACGGTAATGTTCCGTTTCTGGTGCACGACAATGTTCTGTTTAGGTTTCACGGTAATGTTCTGTCTCTGGTCCACGATAATGTTCCGTTTCTGGTCCACGATAATGTTCTGTTTCGGTTTCACGGTAATGTTCCGTTTCTGGTCCACGATAATGTTCTGTTTCTGTTTCACGGTAATGTTCTGTCTCTGGTCCATGGTAATGTTCTGTCTCTGGTCCACGGTAATGTTCGGTTTCAAGGTAAAGTTCCATTTCTGGTCCACGGTAATGTTCTGTCTCTGGTCCACGATAATGTTCGATTTCTGGTCGCCGATAATGTTCGGTTTCACGGTAATGTTCCGTCTCTGGTCCACGATAATGTTCGGTTTCACGGTAATGTTCTGGTCCACGGTAATGTTCTGGTCCACGGTAATGTTCCGTCTCTGGTCCACAGTAATGTTCCGTATCTGGTCCATGGTAATGTTCGGTTTCACGGTAATGTTCCATTTCTGGTCCACGGTAATGTTCTGTCTCTGGTCCACGGTAATGTTCTGTCTCTGGTCCACGATAATGTTCGGTTTCACGGTAATGTTCCGTCTCTGGTCCACGATAATGTTCTGTTTCTGTATCACGGTAATGTTCCGTTTCTGGTCCACGATAATTTTGTGTTTCTGTTTCACGGTAATGTTCCGTTTCTGGTCCACGATGATGTTCGGTTTCACGGTAATGTTCTGTCTCTGGTCCACGATAATGTTCCGTCTTTGGTCCACGATAATGTTCTGTTTCTGTTTGACGGTAATGTTCCGTTTCTGGTCCACGATAATTTTGTGTTTCTGTTTCACGGTAATGTTCCGTTTCTGGTCCACGATAATGTTCTGTTTCGGTTTCACGGTAATGTTCTGTCTCTGGTCCATGATAATGTTCCGTTTCTGGCCACGATAATGTTCTGTTTCAGTTTCACGGTAATGTTCTGTTTCCGTTTCACGGTAATGTTCTGTCTCTGGTCCACGATAATGTTCGGTTTCACGGTAATGTTCCGTCTCTGGTCCACGATAATGTACCGTCTTTGGTCCACGATAATG
Source organism: Leuresthes tenuis (assembly GCF_036924035.1). NCBI lineage: Eukaryota > Metazoa > Chordata > Actinopteri > Atheriniformes > Atherinopsidae > Leuresthes > Leuresthes tenuis. Next base: position 195,621 of record NW_027325407.1, on the reverse strand, counting down.
TTCTGTTTCTGTTTCACGGTAATGTTCCGTTTCTGGTCCACGATAATTTTGTGTTTCTGTTTCACGGTAATGTTCCGTTTCTGGTCCACGATAATGTTCTGTTTCGGTTTCACGGTAATGTTCTGTCTCTGGTCCATGATAATGTTCCGTTTCTGGCCACGATAATGTTCTGTTTCAGTTTCACGGTAATGTTCTGTTTCCGTTTCACGGTAATGTTCTGTCTCTGGTCCACGATAATGTTCGGTTTCACGGTAATGTTCCGTCTCTGGTCCACGATAATGTACCGTCTTTGGTCCACGATAATGTTCTGTTTCTGTTTCACGGTAATGTTCCGTTTCTGGTCTACGATAATTTTGTGTTTCTGTTTCACGGTAATGTTCCGTTTCTGGTCCACGATAATGTTCTGTTTCGGTTTCACGGTAATGTTCTGTCTCTGGTCCATGATAATGTTCCGTTTCTGGTCTACGATAATGTTCTGTTTCAGTTTTACGGTAATGGTCTGTTTCCGTTTCACGGTAATGTTCTGTCTCTGGTCCACGATAATGTACCGTCTTTGGTCCACGATAATGTTCTGTTTCTGTTTCACGGTAATGTTCCGTTTCTGGTCTACGATCATTTTGTGTTTCTGTTTCACGGTAATGTTCCGTTTCTGGTCCACGATAATGTTCTGTTTCGGTTTCACGGTAATGTTCTGTCTCTGGTCCATGATAATGTTCCGTTTCTGGTCTACGATAATGTTCTGTTTCAGTTTTACGGTAATGTTCTGTTTCCGTTTCACGGTAATGTTCTGTCTCTGGTCCACGATAATGTTCGGTTTCACGGTAATGTTCCGTCTCTGGTCCACGATAATGTTCCGTCTTTGGTCCACGATAATGTTCTGTTTCTGTTTCACGGTAATGTTCCGTTTCTGGTCCACGATAATTTTGTGTTTCTGTTTCATGGTAATGTTCCGTTTCTGGTACACGATAATGTTGTGTTTCTGTTTCACGGTAATGTTCCGTTTCATGTCCACGATAATGTTCTGTTTCGGTTTCACGGTAATGTTCTGTCTCTGGTCCACGGTAATGTTCTGTCTCTGGTCCACGATAATGTTGTGTTTCTGTTTCACGGTAATGTTCCGTCTCTGGTCCACGATAATGTTGTGTTTCTGTTTCATGGTAATGTTCCGTTTTTGGTCCACGATAATGTTGTGTTTCTGGTCCACGATAATGTTAGGTTTCACGATAATGTTCCCTTTCTGGTCAACGATAATGTTCTGTTTAGGTTTCACGGTAATGTTCTGTCTCTGGTCCACGATAATGTTCTGTCTCTGATCCACGAAAATGTTCTGTCTCTGGTCCACGATAATGTTCCGTTTTTGGTCCACGGTAATGTTCTGTTTCGGTTTCACGGTAATGTTCTGTCTCTGGTCCACGATAATGTTCCGTTTCTGGTCCATGATAATGTTCTGTTTTGGTTTCAAGGTAATGTTCTGTCTCTGGTCCACGGTAATGTTCCGTTTCTGGTCCACGATAAAGTTCTGTTTCGGTTTCACGGTAATGTTCCGTTTCTTGTCCACGATAATGTTCTGTTTCTCTTTCACGGTAATGTTCCGTTTCTGGTCCATGATAATGTTCTGTTTCACGGTAATGTTCTGTCTCTGGTCCATGGTAATGTTCTGTCTCTGGTCCACGGTAATGTTCGGTTTCAAGGTAAAGTTCGGTCTCTGGTCCACAGTAATGTTCTGTCTCTGGTCCACGGTAATGTTCTGTCTCTGGTCCACAATAATGTTCTGTTTCGGTTTCACGGTAATGTTCCGTTTCTGCTCCACAATAATGTTCTGTTTCAGTTTCACGGTAATGTTCTGTTTCCGTTTCACGGTAATGTTCTGTCTCTGGTCCACGGTAATGTTCTGTCTCTGGTCCACGGTAATGTTCGGTTTCAAGGTAAAGTTCCATTTCTGGTCCACGGTAATGTTCTGTCTCTGGTCCACGATGATGTTCGGTTTAACGGTAATGTTCCGTCTCTGGTCCACGATAATGTTCTGTTTCTTTATCACGGTAATGTTCCGTTTCTGGTCCACGATAATTTTGTGTTTCTGTTTCACGGTAATGTTCCGTTTCTGGTCCACGATGATGTTCGGTTTCACGGTAATGTTCTGTCTCTGGTCCACGGTAATGTTCTGTGTCTGGTCCACGATAATGTTCGGTTTTACGGTAATGTTCCGTCTCTGGTCCACGATAATGTTCCGTCTTTGGTCCACGATAATGTTCTGTTTCTGTTTGACGGTAATGTTCCGTTTCTGGTCCACGATAATTTTGTTTCTGTTTCACGGTAATGTTCTGTTTCTGGTCCACGATAATGTTCTGTTTCGGTTTCACGGTAATGTTCTGTCTCTGGTCCATGATAATGTTCCGTTTCTGGCCACGATAATGTTCTGTTTCAGTTTCACGGTAATGTTCTGTTTCCGTTTCACGGTAATGTTCTGTCTCTGGTCCACGGTAATGTTCTGTCTCTGGTCCACGGTAATGTTCGGTTTCAAGGTAAAGTTCCATTTCTGGTCCACGGTAATGTTCTGTCTCTGGTCCACGATAATGTTCGATTTCTGGTCGCCGATAATGTTCGGTTTCACGGTAATGTTCCGTCTCTGGTCCACGATAATGTTCGGTTTCACGGTAATGTTCTGGTCCACGGTAATGTTCTGGTCCACGGTAATGTTCCGTCTCTGGTCCACAGTAATGTTCCGTATCTGGTCCATGGTAATGTTCAGTTTCACGGTAATGTTCCATTTCTGGTCCACGGTAATGTTCTGTCTCTGGTCCACGGTAATGTTCTGTCTCTGGTCCACGATAATGTTCGGTTTCACGGTAATGTTCCGTCTCTGGTCCACGATAATGTTCTGTTTCTGTATCACGGTAATGTTCCGTTTCTGGTCCACGATAATTTTGTGTTTCTGTTTCACGGTAATGTTCCGTTTCTGTTCCACGATGATGTTCGGTTTCACGGTAATGTTCTGTCTCTGGTCCACGATAATGTTCCGTCTTTGGTCCACGATAATGTTCTGTTTCTGTTTGACGGTAATGTTCCGTTTCTGGTCCACGATAATTTTGTGTTTCTGTTTCACGGTAATGTTCTGTCTCTGGTCCACGATGATGTTCGGTTTAACGGTAATGTTCCGTCTCTGGTCCACGATAATGTTCTGTTTCTTTATCACGGTAATGTTCCGTTTCTGGTCCACGATAATTTTGTGTTTCTGTTTCACGGTAATGTTCCGTTTCTGGTCCACGATGATGTTCGGTTTCACGGTAATGTTCTGTCTCTGGTCCACGGTAATGTTCTGTGTCTGGTCCACGATAATGTTCGGTTTTACGGTAATGTTCCGTCTCTGGTCCACGATAATGTTCCGTCTTTGTTCCACGATAATGTTCTGTTTCTGTTTGACGGTAATGTTCCGTTTCTGGTCCACGATAATTTTGTTTCTGTTTCACGGTAATGTTCTGTTTCTGGTCCACGATAATGTTCTGTTTCGGTTTCACGGTAATGTTCTGTCTCTGGTCCACGATAATTTTGTGTTTCTGTTTGACGGTAATGTTCCGTTTCTGGTCCACGATAATTTTGTGTTTCTGTTTCACGGTAATGTTCCGTTTCTGGTCCACGATAATGTTCTGTTTCGGTTTCACGGTAATGTTCTGTCTCTGGTCCATGATAATGTTCCGTTTCTGGCCACGATAATGTTCTGTTTCAGTTTCACGGTAATGTTCTGTTTCCGTTTCACGGTAATGTTCTGTCTCTGGTCCACGATAATGTTCGGTTTCACGGTAATGTTCCGTCTCTGGTCCACGATAATGTACCGTCTTTGGTCCACGATAATGTTCTGTTTCTGTTTCACGGTAATGTTCCGTTTCTGGTCTACGATAATTTTGTGTTTCTGTTTCACGGTAATGTTCCGTTTCTGGTCCACGATAATGTTCTGTTTCGGTTTCACGGTAATGTTCTGTCTCTGGTCCATGATAATGTTCCGTTTCTGGTCTACGATAATGTTCTGTTTCAGTTTTACGGTAATGGTCTGTTTCCGTTTCACGGTAATGTTCTGTCTCTGGTCCACGATAATGTTCGGTTTCACGGTAATGTTCCGTCTCTGGTCCACGATAATGTTCCGTCTTTGGTCCACGATAATGTTCTGTTTTCTGGTCCACGATAATGTTCGGTTTCACGGTAATGTTCCGTCTCTGGTCCACGATAATGTTCTGTTTCTGTATCACGGTAATGTTCCGTTTCTGGTCCACGATAATTTTGTGTTTCTGTTTCACGGTAATGTTCCGTTTCTGGTCCACGATGATGTTCGGTTTCACGGTAATGTTCTGTCTCTGGTCCACGATAATGTTCCGTCTTTGGTCCACGATAATGTTCTATTTCTGTTTGACGGTAATGTTCCGTTTCTGGTCCACGATAATTTTGTGTTTCTGTTTCACGGTAATGTTCCGTTTCTGGTCCACGATAATGTTCTGTTTCGGTTTCACGGTAATGTTCTGTCTCTGGTCCATGATAATGTTCCGTTTCTGGCCACGATAATGTTCTGTTTCAGTTTCACGGTAATGTTCTGTTTCCGTTTCACGGTAATGTTCTGTCTCTGGTCCACGATAATGTTCGGTTTCACGGTAATGTTCCGTCTCTGGTCCACGATAATGTACCGTCTTTGGCCAACGATAATGTTCTGTTTCTGTTTCACGGTAATGTTCCGTTTCTGGTCTACGATAATTTTGTGTTTCTGTTTCACGGTAATGTTCCGTTTCTGGTCCACGATAATGTTCTGTTTCGGTTTCACGGTAATGTTCTGTCTCTGGTCCATGATAATGTTCCGTTTCTGGTCTACGATAATGTTCTGTTTCAGTTTTACGGTAATGTTCTGTTTCCGTTTCACGGTAATGTTCTGTCTCTGGTCCACGATAATGTTCGGTTTCACGGTAATGTTCCGTCTCTGGTCCACGATAATGTTCCGTCTTTGGTCCACGATAATGTTCTGTTTCTGTTTCACGGTAATGTTCCGTTTCTGGTCCACGATAATTTTGTGTTTCTGTTTCATGGTAATGTTCCGTTTCTGGTACACGATAATGTTGTGTTTCTGTTTCACGGTAATGTTCCGTTTCATGTCCACGATAATGTTCTGTTTCGGTTTCACGGTAATGTTCTGTCTCTGGTCCACGGTAATGTTCTGTCTCTGGTCCACGATAATGTTGTGTTTCTGTTTCACGGTAATGTTCCGTCTCTGGTCCACGATAATGTTGTGTTTCTGTTTCACGGTAATGTTCCGTTTCTGGTCCACGATAATTTTGTCTTTCTGTTTCACGGTAATGTTCCGTTTCTGGTACACGATAATGTTATGTTTCTGTTTCACGGTAATGTTCCGTTTCTGGTGCACGACAATGTTCTGTTTAGGTTTCACGGTAATGTTCTGTCTCTGGTCCACGATAATGTTCCGTTTCTGGTCCACGATAATGTTCTGTTTCGGTTTCACGGTAATGTTCCGTTTCTGGTCCACGATAATGTTCTGTTTCTGTTTCACGGTAATGTTCTGTCTCTGGTCCATGGTAATGTTCTGTCTCTGGTCCACGGTAATGTTCGGTTTCAAGGTAAAGTTCCATTTCTGGTCCACGGTAATGTTCTGTCTCTGGTCCACGATAATGTTCGATTTCTGGTCGCCGATAATGTTCGGTTTCACGGTAATGTTCCGTCTCTGGTCCACGATAATGTTCGGTTTCACGGTAATGTTCTGGTCCACGGTAATGTTCTGGTCCACGGTAATGTTCCGTCTCTGGTCCACAGTAATGTTCCGTATCTGGTCCATGGTAATGTTCGGTTTCACGGTAATGTTCCATTTCTGGTCCACGGTAATGTTCTGTCTCTGGTCCACGGTAATGTTCTGTCTCTGGTCCACGATAATGTTCGGTTTCACGGTAATGTTCCGTCTCTGGTCCACGATAATGTTCTGTTTCTGTATCACGGTAATGTTCCGTTTCTGGTCCACGATAATTTTGTGTTTCTGTTTCACGGTAATGTTCCGTTTCTGGTCCACGATGATGTTCGGTTTCACGGTAATGTTCTGTCTCTGGTCCACGATAATTTTGTGTTTCTGTTTGACGGTAATGTTCCGTTTCTGGTCCACGATAATTTTGTGTTTCTGTTTCACAGTAATGTTACGTTTCTGGTCCACGATAATGTTCTGTTTCGGTTTCACGGTAATGTTCTGTCTCTGGTCCATGATAATGTTCCGTTTCTGGCCACGATAATGTTCTGTTTCAGTTTCACGGTAATGTTCTGTTTCCGTTTCACGGTAATGTTCTGTCTCTGGTCCACGATAATGTTCGGTTTCACGGTAATGTTCCGTCTCTGGTCCACGATAATGTACCGTCTTTGGTCCACGATAATGTTCTGTTTCTGTTTCACGGTAATGTTCCGTTTCTGGTCTACGATAATTTTGTGTTTCTGTTTCACGGTAATGTTCCGTTTCTGGTCCACGATAATGTTCTGTTTCGGTTTCACGGTAATGTTCTGTCTCTGGTCCATGATAATGTTCCGTTTCTGGTCTACGATAATGTTCTGTTTCAGTTTTACGGTAATGGTCTGTTTCCGTTTCACGGTAATGTTCTGTCTCTGGTCCACGATAATGTTCGGTTTCACGGTAATGTTCCGTCTCTGGTCCACGATAATGTTCCGTCTTTGGTCCACGATAATGTTCTGTTTTCTGGTCCACGATAATGTTCGGTTTCACGGTAATGTTCCGTCTCTGGTCCACGATAATGTTCTGTTTCTGTATCACGGTAATGTTCCGTTTCTGGTCCACGATAATTTTGTGTTTCTGTTTCACGGTAATGTTCCGTTTCTGGTCCACGATGATGTTCGGTTTCACGGTAATGTTCTGTCTCTGGTCCACGATAATGTTCCGTCTTTGGTCCACGATAATGTTCTATTTCTGTTTGACGGTAATGTTCCGTTTCTGGTCCACGATAATTATGTGTTTCTGTTTCACGGTAATGTTCCGTTTCTGGTCCACGATAATGTTCTGTTTCGGTTTCACGGTAATGTTCTGTCTCTGGTCCATGATAATGTTCCGTTTCTGGCCACGATAATGTTCTGTTTCAGTTTCACGGTAATGTTCTGTTTCCGTTTCACGGTAATGTTCTGTCTCTGGTCCACGATAATGTTCGGTTTCACGGTAATGTTCCGTCTCTGGTCCACGATAATGTACCGTCTTTGGTCCACGATAATGTTCTGTTTCTGTTTCACGGTAATGTTCCGTTTCTGGTCTACGATAATTTTGTGTTTCTGTTTCACGGTAATGTTCCGTTTCTGGTCCACGATAATGTTCTGTTTCGGTTTCACGGTAATGTTCTGTCTCTGGTCCATGATAATGTTCCGTTTCTGGTCTACGATAATGTTCTGTTTCAGTTTTACGGTAATGTTCTGTTTCCGTTTCACGGTAATGTTCTGTCTCTGGTCCACGATAATGTTCGGTTTCACGGTAATGTTCCGTCTCTGGTCCACGATAATGTTCCGTCTTTGGTCCACGATAATGTTCTGTTTCTGTTTCACGGTAATGTTCCGTTTCTGGTCCACGATAATTTTGTGTTTCTGTTTCATGGTAATGTTCCGTTTCTGGTACACGATAATGTTGTGTTTCTGTTTCACGGTAATGTTCCGTTTCATGTCCACGATAATGTTCTGTTTCGGTTTCACGGTAATGTTCTGTCTCTGGTCCACGGTAATGTTCTGTCTCTGGTCCACGATAATGTTGTGTTTCTGTTTCACGGTAATGTTCCGTCTCTGGTCCACGATAATGTTGTGTTTCTGTTTCATGGTAATGTTCCGTTTTTGGTCCACGATAATGTTGTGTTTCTGGTCCACGATAATGTTAGGTTTCACGATAATGTTCCCTTTCTGGTCAACGATAATGTTCTGTTTAGGTTTCACGGTAATGTTCTGTCTCTGGTCCACGATAATGTTCTGTCTCTGATCCACGAAAATGTTCTGTCTCTGGTCCACGATAATGTTCCGATTTTGGTCCACGGTAATGTTCTGTTTCGGTTTCACGGTAATGTTCTGTCTCTGGTCCACGATAATGTTCCGTTTCTGGTCCATGATAATGTTCTGTTTTGGTTTCAAGGTAATGTTCTGTCTCTGGTCCACGGTAATGTTCGGTTTCAAGGTAAAGTTCGGTCTCTGGTCCACAGTAATGTTCTGTCTCTGGTCCACGGTAATGTTCTGTCTCTGGTCCACTGTAATGTTCTGTCTCTGGTCCACGGTAATGTTCTGTCTCTGGTCCACGGTAATGTTCTGTCTCTGGTCCACGGTAATGTTCGATCTGTGGTCCACGAAAACATTCGGTTTCGGTTTCACGGTAATGTTCCGTTTCTGCTCCACAATAATGTTCTGTTTCGGTTTCACGGTAATGTTCCGTTTCTGCTCCACAATAATGTTCTGTTTCAGTTTCACGGTAATGTTCTGTTTCCGTTTCACGGTAATGTTCTGTCTCTGGTCCACGGTAATATTGTGTCTCTGGTCCACGGTAATGTTAGATCTCTGGTCCACGATGATGTTCGGTTTAACGGTAATGTTCCGTCTCTGGTCCACGATAATGTTCTGTTTCTTTATCACGGTAATGTTCCGTTTCTGGTCCACGATAATTTTGTGTTTCTGTTTCACGGTAATGTTCCGTTTCTGGTCCACGATGATGTTCGGTTTCACGGTAATGTTCTGTCTCTGGTCCACGGTAATGTTCTGTGTCTGGTCCACGATAATGTTCGGTTTTACGGTAATGTTCCGTCTCTGGTCCACGATAATGTTCCGTCTTTGTTCCACGATAATGTTCTGTTTCTGTTTGACGGTAATGTTCCGTTTCTGGTCCACGATAATTTTGTTTCTGTTTCACGGTAATGTTCTGTTTCTGGTCCACGATAATGTTCTGTTTCGGTTTCACGGTAATGTTCTGTCTCTGGTCCATGATAATGTTCCGTTTCTGGCCACGATAATGTTCTGTTTCAGTTTCACGGTAATGTTCTGTTTCCGTTTCACGGTAATGTTCTGTCTCTGGTCCATGGTAATGTTCTGTCTCTGGTCCACGGTAATGTTCGGTTTCAAGGTAAAGTTCCATTTCTGGTCCACGGTAATGTTCTGTCTCTGGTCCACGATAATGTTCGATTTCTGGTCGCCGATAATGTTCGGTTTCACGGTAATGTTCCGTCTCTGGTCCACGATAATGTTCGGTTTCACGGTAATGTTCTGGTCCACGGTAATGTTCTGGTCCACGGTAATGTTCCGTCTCTGGTCCACAGTAATGTTCCGTATCTGGTCCATGGTAATGTTCGGTTTCACGGTAATGTTCCATTTCTGGTCCACGGTAATGTTCTGTCTCTGGTCCACGGTAATGTTCTGTCTCTGGTCCACGATAATGTTCGGTTTCACGGTAATGTTCCGTCTCTGGTCCACGATAATGTTCTGTTTCTGTATCACGGTAATGTTCCGTTTCTGGTCCACGATAATTTTGTGTTTCTGTTTCACGGTAATGTTCCGTTTCTGGTCCACGATGATGTTCGGTTTCACGGTAATGTTCTGTCTCTGGTCCACGATAATGTTCCGTCTTTGGTCCACGATAATGTTCTGTTTCTGTTTGACGGTAATGTTCCGTTTCTGGTCCACGATAATTTTGTGTTTCTGTTTCACGGTAATGTTCCGTTTCTGGTCCACGATAATGTTCTGTTTCGGTTTCACGGTAATGTTCTGTCTCTGGTCCATGATAATGTTCCGTTTCTGGCCACGATAATGTTCTGTTTCAGTTTCACGGTAATGTTCTGTTTCCGTTTCACGGTAATGTTCTGTCTCTGGTCCACGATAATGTTCGGTTTCACCGTAATGTTCCGTCTCTGGTCCACGATAATGTACCGTCTTTGGTCCACGATAATGTTCTGTTTCTGTTTCACGGTAATGTTCCGTTTCTGGTCTACGATAATTTTGTGTTTCTGTTTCACGGTAATGTTCCGTTTCTGGTCCACGATAATGTTCTGTTTCGGTTTCACGGTAATGTTCTGTCTCTGGTCCATGATAATGTTCCGTTTCTGGTCTTCGATAATGTTCTGTTTCAGTTTTACGGTAATGGTCTTTTTCCGTTTCACGGTAATGTTCTGTCTCTGGTCCACGATAATGTTCGGTTTCACGGTAATGTTCCGTCTCTGGTCCACGATAATGTTCCGTCTTTGGTCCACGATAATGTTCTGTTTCTGGTCCACGATAATGTTCGGTTTCACGGTAATGTTCCGTCTCTGGTCCACGATAATGTTCTGTTTCTGTATCACGGTGATGTTCCGTTTCTGGTCCACGATAATTTTGTGTTTCTGTTTCACGGTAATGTTCCGTTTCTGGTCCACGATGATGTTCGGTTTCACGGTAATGTTCTGTCTCTGGTCCACGATAATGTTCCGTCTTTGGTCCACGATAATGTTCTGTTTCTGTTTGACGGTAATGTTCCGTTTCTGGTCCATGATAATGTTCTGTTTCACGGTAATGTTCTGTCTCTGGTCCATGGTAATGTTCTGTCTCTGGTCCACGGTAATGTTCGGTTTCAAGGTAAAGTTCGGTCTGTGGTCCACAGTAATGTTCTGTCTCTGGTCCATGATAATGTTCTGTTTCACGGTAATGTTCTGTCTCTGGTCCATGGTAATGTTCTGTCTCTGGTCCACGGTAATGTTCGGTTTCAAGGTAAAGTTCGGTCTCTGGTCCACAGTAATGTTCTGTCTCTGGTCCACGGTAATGTTCTGTCTCTGGTCCACGATAATGTTCTGTTTCGGTTTCACGGTAATGTTCTGTCTCTGGTCCATGATAATGTTCCGTTTCTGGCCACGATAATGTTCTGTTTCAGTTTCACGGTAATGTTCTGTTTCCGTTTCACGGTAATGTTCTGTCTCTGGTCCACGATAATGTTCGGTTTCACGGTAATGTTCCGTCTCTGGTCCACGATAATGTACCGTCTTAGGTCCACGATAATGTTCTGTTTCTGTTTCACGGTAATGTTCCGTTTCTGGTCTACGATAATTTTGTGTTTCTGTTTCACGGTAATGTTCCGTTTCTGGTCCACGATAATGTTCTGTTTCGGTTTCACGGTAATGTTCTGTCTCTGGTCCATGATAATGTTCCGTGTCTGGTCTACGATAATGTTCTGTTTCAGTTTTACGGTAATGGTCTGTTTCCGTTTCACGGTAATGTTCTGTCTCTGGTCCACGATAATGTTCGGTTTCACGGTAATGTTCCGTCTCTGGTCCACGATAATGTTCCGTCTTTGGTCCACGATAATGTTCTGTTTTCTGGTCCACGATAATGTTCGGTTTCACGGTAATGTTCCGTCTCTGGTCCACGATAATGTTCTGTTTCTGTATCACGGTAATGTTCCTTTTCTGGTCCACGATAATTTTGTGTTTCTGTTTCACGGTAATGTTCCGTTTCTGGTCCACGATGATGTTCGGTTTCACGGTAATGTTCTGTCTCTGGTCCACGATAATGTTCCGTCTTTGGTCCACGATAATGTTCTATTTCTGTTTGACGGTAATGTTCCGTTTCTGGTCCACGATAATTTTGTGTTTCTGTTTCACGGTAATGTTCCGTTTCTGGTCCACGATAATGTTCTGTTTCGGTTTCACGGTAATGTTCTGTCTCTGGTCCATGATAATGTTCCGTTTCTGGCCACGATAATGTTCTGTTTCAGTTTCACGGTAATGTTCTGTTTCCGTTTCACGGTAATGTTCTGTCTCTGGTCCACGATAATGTTCGGTTTCACGGTAATGTTCCGTCTCTGGTCCACGATAATGTACCGTCTTTGGTCCACGATAATGTTCTGTTTCTGTTTCACGGTAATGTTCCGTTTCTGGTCTACGATAATTTTGTGTTTCTGTTTCACGGTAATGTTCCGTTTCTGGTCCACGATAATGTTCTGTTTCGGTTTCACGGTAATGTTCTGTCTCTGGTCCATGATAATGTTCCGTTTCTGGTCTACGATAATGTTCTGTTTCAGTTTTACGGTAATGTTCTGTTTCCGTTTCACGGTAATGTTCTGTCTCTGGTCCACGATAATGTTCGGTTTCACGGTAATGTTCCGTCTCTGGTCCACGATAATGTTCCGTCTTTGGTCCACGATAATGTTCTGTTTCTGTTTCACGGTAATGTTCCGTTTCTGGTCCACGATAATTTTGTGTTTCTGTTTCATGGTAATGTTCCGTTTCTGGTACACGATAATGTTGTGTTTCTGTTTCACGGTAATGTTCCGTTTCATGTCCACGATAATGTTCTGTTTCGGTTTCACGGTAATGTTCTGTCTCTGGTCCACGGTAATGTTCTGTCTCTGGTCCACGATAATGTTGTGTTTCTGTTTCACGGTAATGTTCCGTCTCTGGTCCACGATAATGTTGTGTTTCTGTTTCATGGTAATGTTCCGTTTTTGGTCCACGATAATGTTGTGTTTCTGGTCCACGATAATGTTAGGTTTCACGATAATGTTCCCTTTCTGGTCAACGATAATGTTCTGTTTAGGTTTCACGGTAATGTTCTGTCTCTGGTCCACGATAATGTTCTGTCTCTGATCCACGAAAATGTTCTGTCTCTGGTCCACGATAATGTTCCGATTTTGGTCCACGGTAATGTTCTGTTTCGGTTTCACGGTAATGTTCTGTCTCTGGTCCACGATAATGTTCCGTTTCTGGTCCATGATAATGTTCTGTTTTGGTTTCAAGGTAATGTTCTGTCTCTGGTCCACGGTAATGTTCGGTTTCAAGGTAAAGTTCGGTCTCTGGTCCACAGTAATGTTCTGTCTCTGGTCCACGGTAATGTTCTGTCTCTGGTCCACGGTAATGTTCTGTCTCTGGTCCACGATAATGTTCTGTCTCTGGTCCACGGTAATGTTCTGTCTCTGGTCCACGGTAATGTTCGATCTGTGGTCCACGAAAACATTCGGTTTCGGTTTCACGGTAATGTTCCGTTTCTGCTCCACAATAATGTTCTGTTTCGGTTTCACGGTAATGTTCCGTTTCTGCTCCACAATAATGTTCTGTTTCAGTTTCACGGTAATGTTCTGTTTCCGTTTCACGGTAATGTTCTGTCTCTGGTCCACGGTAATATTGTGTCTCTGGTCCACGGTAATGTTAGATCTCTGGTCCACGATGATGTTCGGTTTAACGGTAATGTTCCGTCTCTGGTCCACGATAATGTTCTGTTTCTTTATCACGGTAATGTTCCGTTTCTGGTCCACGATAATTTTGTGTTTCTGTTTCACGGTAATGTTCCGTTTCTGGTCCACGATGATGTTCGGTTTCACGGTAATGTTCTGTCTCTGGTCCACGGTAATGTTCTGTGTCTGGTCCACGATAATGTTCGGTTTTACGGTAATGTTCCGTCTCTGGTCCACGATAATGTTCCGTCTTTGTTCCACGATAATGTTCTGTTTCTGTTTGACGGTAATGTTCCGTTTCTGGTCCACGATAATTTTGTTTCTGTTTCACGGTAATGTTCTGTTTCTGGTCCACGATAATGTTCTGTTTCGGTTTCACGGTAATGTTCTGTCTCTGGTCCATGATAATGTTCCGTTTCTGGCCACGATAATGTTCTGTTTCAGTTTCACGGTAATGTTCTGTTTCCGTTTCACGGTAATGTTCTGTCTCTGGTCCACGGTAATGTTCTGTCTCTGGTCCACGGTAATGTTCGGTTTCAAGGTAAAGTTCCATTTCTGGTCCACGGTAATGTTCTGTCTCTGGTCCACGATAATGTTCGATTTCTGGTCGCCGATAATGTTCGGTTTCACGGTAATGTTCCGTCTCTGGTCCACGATAATGTTCGGTTTCACGGTAATGTTCTGGTCCACGGTAATGTTCTGGTCCACGGTAATGTTCCGTCTCTGGTCCACAGTAATGTTCCGTATCTGGTCCATGGTAATGTTCGGTTTCACGGTAATGTTCCATTTCTGGTCCACGGTAATGTTCTGTCTCTGGTCCACGGTAATGTTCTGTCTCTGGTCCACGATAATGTTCGGTTTCACGGTAATGTTCCGTCTCTGGTCCACGATAATGTTCTGTTTCTTTATCACGGTAATGTTCCGTTTCTGGTCCACGATAATTTTGTGTTTCTGTTTCACGGTAATGTTCCGTTTCTGGTCCACGATGATGTTCGGTTTCACGGTAATGTTCTGTCTCTGGTCCACGGTAATGTTCTGTGTCTGGTCCACGATAATGTTCGGTTTTACGGTAATGTTCCGTCTCTGGTCCACGATAATGTTCCGTCTTTGTTCCACGATAATGTTCTGTTTCTGTTTGACGGTAATGTTCCGTTTCTGGTCCACGATAATTTTGTTTCTGTTTCACGGTAATGTTCTGTTTCTGGTCCACGATAATGTTCTGTTTCGGTTTCACGGTAATGTTCTGTCTCTGGTCCATGATAATGTTCCGTTTCTGGCCACGATAATGTTCTGTTTCAGTTTCACGGTAATGTTCTGTTTCCGTTTCACGGTAATGTTCTGTCTCTGGTCCACGGTAATGTTCTGTCTCTGGTCCACGGTAATGTTCGGTTTCAAGGTAAAGTTCCATTTCTGGTCCACGGTAATGTTCTGTCTCTGGTCCACGATAATGTTCGATTTCTGGTCGCCGATAATGTTCGGTTTCACGGTAATGTTCCGTCTCTGGTCCACGATAATGTTCGGTTTCACGGTAATGTTCTGGTCCACGGTAATGTTCTGGTCCACGGTAATGTTCCGTCTCTGGTCCACAGTAATGTTCCGTATCTGGTCCATGGTAATGTTCGGTTTCACGGTAATGTTCCATTTCTGGTCCACGGTAATGTTCTGTCTCTGGTCCACGGTAATGTTCTGTCTCTGGTCCACGATAATGTTCGGTTTCACGGTAATGTTCCGTCTCTGGTCCACGATAATGTTCTGTTTCTGTATCACGGTAATGTTCCGTTTCTGGTCCACGATAATTTTGTGTTTCTGTTTCACGGTAATGTTCCGTTTCTGGTCCACGATGATGTTCGGTTTCACGGTAATGTTCTGTCTCTGGTCCACGATAATGTTCCGTCTTTGGTCCACGATAATGTTCTGTTTCTGTTTGACGGTAATGTTCCGTTTCTGGTCCACGATAATTTTGTGTTTCTGTTTCACGGTAATGTTCCGTTTCTGGTCCACGATAATGTTCTGTTTCGGTTTCACGGTAATGTTCTGTCTCTGGTCCATGATAATGTTCCGTTTCTGGCCACGATAATGTTCTGTTTCAGTTTCACGGTAATGTTCTGTTTCCGTTTCACGGTAATGTTCTGTCTCTGGTCCACGATAATGTTCGGTTTCACCGTAATGTTCCGTCTCTGGTCCACGATAATGTACCGTCTTTGGTCCACGATAATGTTCTGTTTCTGTTTCACGGTAATGTTCCGTTTCTGGTCTACGATAATTTTGTGTTTCTGTTTCACGGTAATGTTCCGTTTCTGGTCCACGATAATGTTCTGTTTCGGTTTCACGGTAATGTTCTGTCTCTGGTCCATGATAATGTTCCGTTTCTGGTCTTCGATAATGTTCTGTTTCAGTTTTACGGTAATGGTCTTTTTCCGTTTCACGGTAATGTTCTGTCTCTGGTCCACGATAATGTTCGGTTTCACGGTAATGTTCCGTCTCTGGTCCACGATAATGTTCCGTCTTTGGTCCACGATAATGTTCTGTTTCTGGTCCACGATAATGTTCGGTTTCACGGTAATGTTCCGTCTCTGGTCCACGATAATGTTCTGTTTCTGTATCACGGTGATGTTCCGTTTCTGGTCCACGATAATTTTGTGTTTCTGTTTCACGGTAATGTTCCGTTTCTGGTCCACGATGATGTTCGGTTTCACGGTAATGTTCTGTCTCTGGTCCACGATAATGTTCCGTCTTTGGTCCACGATAATGTTCTGTTTCTGTTTGACGGTAATGTTCCGTTTCTGGTCCATGATAATGTTCTGTTTCACGGTAATGTTCTGTCTCTGGTCCATGGTAATGTTCTGTCTCTGGTCCACGGTAATGTTCGGTTTCAAGGTAAAGTTCGGTCTGTGGTCCACAGTAATGTTCTGTCTCTGGTCCATGATAATGTTCTGTTTCACGGTAATGTTCTGTCTCTGGTCCATGGTAATGTTCTGTCTCTGGTCCACGGTAATGTTCGGTTTCAAGGTAAAGTTCGGTCTCTGGTCCACAGTAATGTTCTGTCTCTGGTCCACGGTAATGTTCTGTCTCTGGTCCACGATAATGTTCTGTTTCGGTTTCACGGTAATGTTCTGTCTCTGGTCCATGATAATGTTCCGTTTCTGGCCACGATAATGTTCTGTTTCAGTTTCACGGTAATGTTCTGTTTCCGTTTCACGGTAATGTTCTGTCTCTGGTCCACGATAATGTTCGGTTTCACGGTAATGTTCCGTCTCTGGTCCACGATAATGTACCGTCTTAGGTCCACGATAATGTTCTGTTTCTGTTTCACGGTAATGTTCCGTTTCTGGTCTACGATAATTTTGTGTTTCTGTTTCACGGTAATGTTCCGTTTCTGGTCCACGATAATGTTCTGTTTCGGTTTCACGGTAATGTTCTGTCTCTGGTCCATGATAATGTTCCGTGTCTGGTCTACGATAATGTTCTGTTTCAGTTTTACGGTAATGGTCTGTTTCCGTTTCACGGTAATGTTCTGTCTCTGGTCCACGATAATGTTCGGTTTCACGGTAATGTTCCGTCTCTGGTCCACGATAATGTTCCGTCTTTGGTCCACGATAATGTTCTGTTTTCTGGTCCACGATAATGTTCGGTTTCACGGTAATGTTCCGTCTCTGGTCCACGATAATGTTCTGTTTCTGTATCACGGTAATGTTCCTTTTCTGGTCCACGATAATTTTGTGTTTCTGTTTCACGGTAATGTTCCGTTTCTGGTCCACGATGATGTTCGGTTTCACGGTAATGTTCTGTCTCTGGTCCACGATAATGTTCCGTCTTTGGTCCACGATAATGTTCTATTTCTGTTTGACGGTAATGTTCCGTTTCTGGTCCACGATAATTTTGTGTTTCTGTTTCACGGTAATGTTCCGTTTCTGGTCCACGATAATGTTCTGTTTCGGTTTCACGGTAATGTTCTGTCTCTGGTCCATGATAATGTTCCGTTTCTGGCCACGATAATGTTCTGTTTCAGTTTCACGGTAATGTTCTGTTTCCGTTTCACGGTAATGTTCTGTCTCTGGTCCACGATAATGTTCGGTTTCACGGTAATGTTCCGTCTCTGGTCCACGATAATGTACCGTCTTTGGTCCACGATAATGTTCTGTTTCTGTTTCACGGTAATGTTCCGTTTCTGGTCTACGATAATTTTGTGTTTCTGTTTCACGGTAATGTTCCGTTTCTGGTCCACGATAATGTTCTGTTTCGGTTTCACGGTAATGTTCTGTCTCTGGTCCATGATAATGTTCCGTTTCTGGTCTACGATAATGTTCTGTTTCAGTTTTACGGTAATGTTCTGTTTCCGTTTCACGGTAATGTTCTGTCTCTGGTCCACGATAATGTTCGGTTTCACGGTAATGTTCCGTCTCTGGTCCACGATAATGTTCCGTCTTTGGTCCACGATAATGTTCTGTTTCTGTTTCACGGTAATGTTCCGTTTCTGGTCCACGATAATTTTGTGTTTCTGTTTCATGGTAATGTTCCGTTTCTGGTACACGATAATGTTGTGTTTCTGTTTCACGGTAATGTTCCGTTTCATGTCCACGATAATGTTCTGTTTCGGTTTCACGGTAATGTTCTGTCTCTGGTCCACGGTAATGTTCTGTCTCTGGTCCACGATAATGTTGTGTTTCTGTTTCACGGTAATGTTCCGTCTCTGGTCCACGATAATGTTGTGTTTCTGTTTCATGGTAATGTTCCGTTTTTGGTCCACGATAATGTTGTGTTTCTGGTCCACGATAATGTTAGGTTTCACGATAATGTTCCCTTTCTGGTCAACGATAATGTTCTGTTTAGGTTTCACGGTAATGTTCTGTCTCTGGTCCACGATAATGTTCTGTCTCTGATCCACGAAAATGTTCTGTCTCTGGTCCACGATAATGTTCCGATTTTGGTCCACGGTAATGTTCTGTTTCGGTTTCACGGTAATGTTCTGTCTCTGGTCCACGATAATGTTCCGTTTCTGGTCCATGATAATGTTCTGTTTTGGTTTCAAGGTAATGTTCTGTCTCTGGTCCACGGTAATGTTCGGTTTCAAGGTAAAGTTCGGTCTCTGGTCCACAGTAATGTTCTGTCTCTGGTCCACGGTAATGTTCTGTCTCTGGTCCACGGTAATGTTCTGTCTCTGGTCCACGATAATGTTCTGTCTCTGGTCCACGGTAATGTTCTGTCTCTGGTCCACGGTAATGTTCGATCTGTGGTCCACGAAAACATTCGGTTTCGGTTTCACGGTAATGTTCCGTTTCTGCTCCACAATAATGTTCTGTTTCGGTTTCACGGTAATGTTCCGTTTCTGCTCCACAATAATGTTCTGTTTCAGTTTCACGGTAATGTTCTGTTTCCGTTTCACGGTAATGTTCTGTCTCTGGTCCACGGTAATATTGTGTCTCTGGTCCACGGTAATGTTAGATCTCTGGTCCACGATGATGTTCGGTTTAACGGTAATGTTCCGTCTCTGGTCCACGATAATGTTCTGTTTCTTTATCACGGTAATGTTCCGTTTCTGGTCCACGATAATTTTGTGTTTCTGTTTCACGGTAATGTTCCGTTTCTGGTCCACGATGATGTTCGGTTTCACGGTAATGTTCTGTCTCTGGTCCACGGTAATGTTCTGTGTCTGGTCCACGATAATGTTCGGTTTTACGGTAATGTTCCGTCTCTGGTCCACGATAATGTTCCGTCTTTGTTCCACGATAATGTTCTGTTTCTGTTTGACGGTAATGTTCCGTTTCTGGTCCACGATAATTTTGTTTCTGTTTCACGGTAATGTTCTGTTTCTGGTCCACGATAATGTTCTGTTTCGGTTTCACGGTAATGTTCTGTCTCTGGTCCATGATAATGTTCCGTTTCTGGCCACGATAATGTTCTGTTTCAGTTTCACGGTAATGTTCTGTTTCCGTTTCACGGTAATGTTCTGTCTCTGGTCCACGGTAATGTTCTGTCTCTGGTCCACGGTAATGTTCGGTTTCAAGGTAAAGTTCCATTTCTGGTCCACGGTAATGTTCTGTCTCTGGTCCACGATAATGTTCGATTTCTGGTCGCCGATAATGTTCGGTTTCACGGTAATGTTCCGTCTCTGGTCCACGATAATGTTCGGTTTCACGGTAATGTTCTGGTCCACGGTAATGTTCTGGTCCACGGTAATGTTCCGTCTCTGGTCCACAGTAATGTTCCGTATCTGGTCCATGGTAATGTTCGGTTTCACGGTAATGTTCCATTTCTGGTCCACGGTAATGTTCTGTCTCTGGTCCACGGTAATGTTCTGTCTCTGGTCCACGATAATGTTCGGTTTCACGGTAATGTTCCGTCTCTGGTCCACGATAATGTTCTGTTTCTGTATCACGGTAATGTTCCGTTTCTGGTCCACGATAATTTTGTGTTTCTGTTTCACGGTAATGTTCCGTTTCTGGTCCACGATAATGTTCTGTTTCGGTTTCACGGTAATGTTCTGTCTCTGGTCCATGATAATGTTCCGTTTCTGGTCTTCGATAATGTTCTGTTTCAGTTTTACGGTAATGGTCTTTTTCCGTTTCACGGTAATGTTCTGTCTCTGGTCCACGATAATGTTCGGTTTCACGGTAATGTTCCGTCTCTGGTCCACGATAATGTTCCGTCTTTGGTCCACGATAATGTTCTGTTTCTGGTCCACGATAATGTTCGGTTTCACGGTAATGTTCCGTCTCTGGTCCACGATAATGTTCTGTTTCTGTATCACGGTGATGTTCCGTTTCTGGTCCACGATAATTTTGTGTTTCTGTTTCACGGTAATGTTCCGTTTCTGGTCCACGATGATGTTCGGTTTCACGGTAATGTTCTGTCTCTGGTCCACGATAATGTTCCGTCTTTGGTCCACGATAATGTTCTGTTTCTGTTTGACGGTAATGTTCCGTTTCTGGTCCATGATAATGTTCTGTTTCACGGTAATGTTCTGTCTCTGGTCCATGGTAATGTTCTGTCTCTGGTCCACGGTAATGTTCGGTTTCAAGGTAAAGTTCGGTCTCTGGTCCACAGTAATGTTCTGTCTCTGGTCCACGGTAATGTTCTGTCTCTGGTCCACGGTAATGTTCTGTCTCTGGTCCACGGTAATGTTCTGTCTCTGGTCCACGGTAATGTTCGATCTGTGGTCCACGAAAACATTCGGTTTCGGTTTCACGGTAATGTTCCGTTTCTGCTCCACAATAATGTTCTGTTTCGGTTTCACGGTAATGTTCCGTCTCTGGTCCACGGTAATGTTCCGTCTCTGGTCCACGATAATGTTCTGTCTCTGGTCCACGGTAATGTTCTGTCTCTGGTCCACGGTAATATTGTGTCTCTGGTCCACGGTAATGTTCGATCTCTGGTCCACGATGATGTTCGGTTTAACGGTAATGTTCCGTCTCTGGTCCACGATAATGTTCTGTTTCTTTATCACGGTAATGTTCCGTTTCTGGTCCACGATGATGTTCGGTTTCACGGTAATGTTCTGTCTCTGGTCCACGGTAATGTTCTGTGTCTGGTCCACGATAATGTTCGGTTTTACGGTAATGTTCCGTCTCTGGTCCACGATAATGTTCCGTCTTTGGTCCACGATAATGTTCTGTTTCTGTTTGACGGTAATGTTCCGTTTCTGGTCCACGATAATTTTGTGTTTCTGTTTCACGGTAATGTTCTGTTTCTGGTCCACGATAATGTTCTGTTTCGGTTTCACGGTAATGTTCTGTCTCTGGTCCATGATAATGTTCCGTTTCTGGCCACGATAATGTTCTGTTTCAGTTTCACGGTAATGTTCTGTTTCCGTTTCACGGTAATGTTCTGTCTCTGGTCCACGGTAATGTTTTGTTTCTGTTTCACGGTAATGTTCCGTCTCTGGTCCACGATAATGTTCGGTTTCACGGCAATGTTCCGTCTCTGGTCCACGATAATGTTCCGTCTTTGGTCCACGATAATGTTCTGTTTCTGTTTCACGGTAATGTTCCGTTTCTGGTCCACGATAATTTTGTCTTTCTGTTTCACGGTAATGTTCCGTTTCTGGTACACGATAATGTTATGTTTCTGTTTCACGGTAATGTTCCGTTTCTGGTGCACGACAATGTTCTGTTTAGGTTTCACGGTAATGTTCTGTCTCTGGTCCACGATAATGTTCCGTTTCTGGTCCACGATAATGTTCTGTTTCGGTTTCACGGTAATGTTCCGTTTCTGGTCCACGATAATGTTCTGTTTCTGTTTCACGGTAATGTTCTGTCTCTGGTCCATGGTAATGTTCTGTCTCTGGTCCACGGTAATGTTCGGTTTCAAGGTAAAGTTCCATTTCTGGTCCACGGTAATGTTCTGTCTCTGGTCCACGATAATGTTCGATTTCTGGTCGCCGATAATGTTCGGTTTCACGGTAATGTTCCGTCTCTGGTCCACGATAATGTTCGGTTTCACGGTAATGTTCTGGTCCACGGTAATGTTCTGGTCCACGGTAATGTTCCGTCTCTGGTCCACAGTAATGTTCCGTATCTGGTCCATGGTAATGTTCGGTTTCACGGTAATGTTCCATTTCTGGTCCACGGTAATGTTCTGTCTCTGGTCCACGGTAATGTTCTGTCTCTGGTCCACGATAATGTTCGGTTTCACGGTAATGTTCCGTCTCTGGTCCACGATAATGTTCTGTTTCTGTATCACGGTAATGTTCCGTTTCTGGTCCACGATAATTTTGTGTTTCTGTTTCACGGTAATGTTCCGTTTCTGGTCCACGATGATGTTCGGTTTCACGGTAATGTTCTGTCTCTGGTCCACGATAATGTTCCGTCTTTGGTCCACGATAATGTTCTGTTTCTGTTTGACGGTAATGTTCCGTTTCTGGTCCACGATAATTTTGTGTTTCTGTTTCACGGTAATGTTCCGTTTCTGGTCCACGATAATGTTCTGTTTCGGTTTCACGGTAATGTTCTGTTTCAGTTTCACGGTAATGTTCTGTTTCCGTTTCACGGTAATGTTCTGTCTCTGGTCCACGATAATGTTCGGTTTCACGGTAATGTTCCGTCTCTGGTCCACGATAATGTACCGTCTTTGGTCCACGATAATGTTCTGTTTCTGTTTCACGGTAATGTTCCGTTTCTGGTCCACGATAATTTTGTGTTTCTGTTTCACGGTAATGTTCCGTTTCTTGTCCACGATAATGTTCTGTTTCGGTTTCACGGTAATGTTCTGTCTCTGGTCCATGATAATGTTCCGTTTCTGGCCACGATAATGTTCTGTTTCAGTTTCACGGTAATGTTCTGTTTCCGTTTCACGGTAATGTTCTGTCTCTGGTCCACGATAATGTTCGGTTTCACGGTAATGTTCCGTCTCTGGTCCACGATAATGTACCGTCTTTGGTCCACGATAATGTTCTGTTTCTGTTTCACGGTAATGTTCCGTTTCTGGTCTACGATAATTTTGTGTTTCTGTTTCACGGTAATGTTCCGTTTCTGGTCCACGATAATGTTCTGTTTCGGTTTCACGGTAATGTTCTGTCTCTGGTCCATGATAATGTTCCGTTTCTGGTCTACGATAATGTTCTGTTTCAGTTTTACGGTAATGGTCTGTTTCCGTTTCACGGTAATGTTCTGTCTCTGGTCCACGATAATGTACCGTCTTTGGTCCACGATAATGTTCTGTTTCTGTTTCACGGTAATGTTCCGTTTCTGGTCTACGATAATTTTGTGTTTCTGTTTCACGGTAATGTTCCGTTTCTGGTCCACGATAATGTTCTGTTTCGGTTTCACGGTAATGTTCTGTCTCTGGTCCATGATAATGTTCCGTTTCTGGTCTACGATAATGTTCTGTTTCAGTTTTACGGTAATGTTCTGTTTCCGTTTCACGGTAATGTTCTGTCTCTGGTCCACGGTAATGTTCTGTCTCTGGTCCACGGTAATGTTCGGTTTCAAGGTAAAGTTCCATTTCTGGTCCACGGTAATGTTCTGTCTCTGGTCCACGATAATGTTCGATTTCTGGTCGCCGATAATGTTCGGTTTCACGGTAATGTTCCGTCTCTGGTCCACGATAATGTTCGGTTTCACGGTAATGTTCTGGTCCACGGTAATGTTCTGGTCCACGGTAATGTTCCGTCTCTGGTCCACAGTAATGTTCCGTATCTGGTCCATGGTAATGTTCGGTTTCACGGTAATGTTCCATTTCTGGTCCACGGTAATGTTCTGTCTCTGGTCCACGGTAATGTTCTGTCTCTGGTCCACGATAATGTTCGGTTTCACGGTAATGTTCCGTCTCTGGTCCACGATAATGTTCTGTTTCTGTATCACGGTAATGTTCCGTTTCTGGTCCACGATAATTTTGTGTTTCTGTTTCACGGTAATGTTCCGTTTCTGGTCCACGATAATGTTCTGTTTCGGTTTCACGGTAATGTTCTGTCTCTGGTCCATGATAATGTTCCGTTTCTGGTCTTCGATAATGTTCTGTTTCAGTTTTACGGTAATGGTCTTTTTCCGTTTCACGGTAATGTTCTGTCTCTGGTCCACGATAATGTTCGGTTTCACGGTAATGTTCCGTCTCTGGTCCACGATAATGTTCCGTCTTTGGTCCACGATAATGTTCTGTTTCTGGTCCACGATAATGTTCGGTTTCACGGTAATGTTCCGTCTCTGGTCCACGATAATGTTCTGTTTCTGTATCACGGTGATGTTCCGTTTCTGGTCCACGATAATTTTGTGTTTCTGTTTCACGGTAATGTTCCGTTTCTGGTCCACGATGATGTTCGGTTTCACGGTAATGTTCTGTCTCTGGTCCACGATAATGTTCCGTCTTTGGTCCACGATAATGTTCTGTTTCTGTTTGACGGTAATGTTCCGTTTCTGGTCCATGATAATGTTCTGTTTCACGGTAATGTTCTGTCTCTGGTCCATGGTAATGTTCTGTCTCTGGTCCATGGTAATGTTCGGTTTCAAGGTAAAGTTCGGTCTCTGGTCCACAGTAATGTTCTGTCTCTGGTCCACGGTAATGTTCTGTCTCTGGTCCACGGTAATGTTCTGTCTCTGGTCCACGGTAATGTTCTGTCTCTGGTCCACGGTAATGTTCGATCTGTGGTCCACGAAAACATTCGGTTTCGGTTTCACGGTAATGTTCCGTTTCTGCTCCACAATAATGTTCTGTTTCGGTTTCACGGTAATGTTCCGTCTCTGGTCCACGGTAATGTTCCGTCTCTGGTCCACGATAATGTTCTGTCTCTGGTCCACGGTAATGTTCTGTCTCTGGTCCACGGTAATATTGTGTCTCTGGTCCACGGTAATGTTCGATCTCTGGTCCACGATGATGTTCGGTTTAACGGTAATGTTCCGTCTCTGGTCCACGATAATGTTCTGTTTCTTTATCACGGTAATGTTCCGTTTCTGGTCCACGATGATGTTCGGTTTCACGGTAATGTTCTGTCTCTGGTCCACGGTAATGTTCTGTGTCTGGTCCACGATAATGTTCGGTTTTACGGTAATGTTCCGTCTCTGGTCCACGATAATGTTCCGTCTTTGGTCCACGATAATGTTCTGTTTCTGTTTGACGGTAATGTTCCGTTTCTGGTCCACGATAATTTTGTGTTTCTGTTTCACGGTAATGTTCTGTTTCTGGTCCACGATAATGTTCTGTTTCGGTTTCACGGTAATGTTCTGTCTCTGGTCCATGATAATGTTCCGTTTCTGGCCACGATAATGTTCTGTTTCAGTTTCACGGTAATGTTCTGTTTCCGTTTCACGGTAATGTTCTGTCTCTGGTCCACGGTAATGTTTTGTTTCTGTTTCACGGTAATGTTCCGTCTCTGGTCCACGATAATGTTCGGTTTCACGGCAATGTTCCGTCTCTGGTCCACGATAATGTTCCGTCTTTGGTCCACGATAATGTTCTGTTTCTGTTTCACGGTAATGTTCCGTTTCTGGTCCACGATAATTTTGTCTTTCTGTTTCACGGTAATGTTCCGTTTCTGGTACACGATAATGTTATGTTTCTGTTTCACGGTAATGTTCCGTTTCTGGTGCACGACAATGTTCTGTTTAGGTTTCACGGTAATGTTCTGTCTCTGGTCCACGATAATGTTCCGTTTCTGGTCCACGATAATGTTCTGTTTCGGTTTCACGGTAATGTTCCGTTTCTGGTCCACGATAATGTTCTGTTTCTGTTTCACGGTAATGTTCTGTCTCTGGTCCATGGTAATGTTCTGTCTCTGGTCCACGGTAATGTTCGGTTTCAAGGTAAAGTTCCATTTCTGGTCCACGGTAATGTTCTGTCTCTGGTCCACGATAATGTTCGATTTCTGGTCGCCGATAATGTTCGGTTTCACGGTAATGTTCCGTCTCTGGTCCACGATAATGTTCGGTTTCACGGTAATGTTCTGGTCCACGGTAATGTTCTGGTCCACGGTAATGTTCCGTCTCTGGTCCACAGTAATGTTCCGTATCTGGTCCATGGTAATGTTCGGTTTCACGGTAATGTTCCATTTCTGGTCCACGGTAATGTTCTGTCTCTGGTCCACGGTAATGTTCTGTCTCTGGTCCACGATAATGTTCGGTTTCACGGTAATGTTCCGTCTCTGGTCCACGATAATGTTCTGTTTCTGTATCACGGTAATGTTCCGTTTCTGGTCCACGATAATTTTGTGTTTCTGTTTCACGGTAATGTTCCGTTTCTGGTCCACGATGATGTTCGGTTTCACGGTAATGTTCTGTCTCTGGTCCACGATAATGTTCCGTCTTTGGTCCACGATAATGTTCTGTTTCTGTTTGACGGTAATGTTCCGTTTCTGGTCCACGATAATTTTGTGTTTCTGTTTCACGGTAATGTTCCGTTTCTGGTCCACGATAATGTTCTGTTTCGGTTTCACGGTAATGTTCTGTCTCTGGTCCATGATAATGTTCCGTTTCTGGCCACGATAATGTTCTGTTTCAGTTTCACGGTAATGTTCTGTTTCCGTTTCACGGTAATGTTCTGTCTCTGGTCCACGATAATGTTCGGTTTCACGGTAATGTTCCGTCTCTGGTCCACGATAATGTACCGTCTTTGGTCCACGATAATGTTCTGTTTCTGTTTCACGGTAATGTTCCGTTTCTGGTCCACGATAATTTTGTGTTTCTGTTTCACGGTAATGTTCCGTTTCTGGTCCACGATAATGTTCTGTTTCGGTTTCACGGTAATGTTCTGTCTCTGGTCCATGATAATGTTCCGTTTCTGGCCACGATAATGTTCTGTTTCAGTTTCACGGTAATGTTCTGTTTCCGTTTCACGGTAATGTTCTGTCTCTGGTCCACGATAATGTTCGGTTTCACGGTAATGTTCCGTCTCTGGTCCACGATAATGTACCGTCTTTGGTCCACGATAATGTTCTGTTTCTGTTTCACGGTAATGTTCCGTTTCTGGTCTACGATAATTTTGTGTTTCTGTTTCACGGTAATGTTCCGTTTCTGGTCCACGATAATGTTCTGTTTCGGTTTCACGGTAATGTTCTGTCTCTGGTCCATGATAATGTTCCGTTTCTGGTCTACGATAATGTTCTGTTTCAGTTTTACGGTAATGGTCTGTTTCCGTTTCACGGTAATGTTCTGTCTCTGGTCCACGATAATGTACCGTCTTTGGTCCACGATAATGTTCTGTTTCTGTTTCACGGTAATGTTCCGTTTCTGGTCTACGATCATTTTGTGTTTCTGTTTCACGGTAATGTTCCGTTTCTGGTCCACGATAATGTTCTGTTTCGGTTTCACGGTAATGTTCTGTCTCTGGTCCATGATAATGTTCCGTTTCTGGTCTACGATAATGTTCTGTTTCAGTTTTACGGTAATGTTCTGTTTCCGTTTCACGGTAATGTTCTGTCTCTGGTCCACGATAATGTTCGGTTTCACGGTAATGTTCCGTCTCTGGTCCACGATAATGTTCCGTCTTTGGTCCACGATAATGTTCTGTTTCTGTTTCACGGTAATGTTCCGTTTCTGGTCCACGATAATTTTGTGTTTCTGTTTCATGGTAATGTTCCGTTTCTGGTACACGATAATGTTGTGTTTCTGTTTCACGGTAATGTTCCGTTTCATGTCCACGATAATGTTCTGTTTCGGTTTCACGGTAATGTTCTGTCTCTGGTCCACGGTAATGTTCTGTCTCTGGTCCACGATAATGTTGTGTTTCTGTTTCACGGTAATGTTCCGTCTCTGGTCCACGATAATGTTGTGTTTCTGTTTCATGGTAATGTTCCGTTTTTGGTCCACGATAATGTTGTGTTTCTGGTCCACGATAATGTCAGGTTTCACGATAATGTTCCCTTTCTGGTCAACGATAATGTTCTGTTTAGGTTTCACGGTAATGTTCTGTCTCTGGTCCACGATAATGTTCTGTCTCTGATCCACGAAAATGTTCTGTCTCTGGTCCACGATAATGTTCCGTTTTTGGTCCACGGTAATGTTCTGTTTCGGTTTCACGGTAATGTTCTGTCTCTGGTCCACGATAATGTTCCGTTTCTGGTCCATGATAATGTTCTGTTTTGGTTTCAAGGTAATGTTCTGTCTCTGGTCCACGGTAATGTTCCGTTTCTGGTCCACGATAAAGTTCTGTTTCGGTTTCACGGTAATGTTCCGTTTCTTATCGACGATAATGTTCTGTTTCTCTTTCACGGTAATGTTCCGTTTCTGGTCCATGATAATGTTCTGTTTCACGGTAATGTTCTGTCTCTGGTCCATGGTAATGTTCTGTCTCTGGTCCACGGTAATGTTCGGTTTCAAGGTAAAGTTCGGTCTCTGGTCCACAGTAATGTTCTGTCTCTGGTCCACGGTAATGTTCTGTCTCTGGTCCACAATAATGTTCTGTTTCGGTTTCACGGTAATGTTCCGTTTCTGCTCCACAATAATGTTCTGTTTCAGTTTCACGGTAATGTTCTGTTTCCGTTTCACGGTAATGTTCTGTCTCTGGTCCACGGTAATGTTCTGTCTCTGGTCCACGGTAATGTTCGGTTTCAAGGTAAAGTTCCATTTCTGGTCCACGGTAATGTTCTGTCTCTGGTCCACGATGATGTTCGGTTTAACGGTAATGTTCCGTCTCTGGTCCACGATAATGTTCTGTTTCTTTATCACGGTAATGTTCCGTTTCTGGTCCACGATAATTTTGTGTTTCTGTTTCACGGTAATGTTCCGTTTCTGGTCCACGATGATGTTCGGTTTCACGGTAATGTTCTGTCTCTGGTCCACGGTAATGTTCTGTGTCTGGTCCACGATAATGTTCGGTTTTACGGTAATGTTCCGTCTCTGGTCCACGATAATGTTCCGTCTTTGGTCCACGATAATGTTCTGTTTCTGTTTGACGGTAATGTTCCGTTTCTGGTCCACGATAATTTTGTTTCTGTTTCACGGTAATGTTCTGTTTCTGGTCCACGATAATGTTCTGTTTCGGTTTCACGGTAATGTTCTGTCTCTGGTCCATGATAATGTTCCGTTTCTGGCCACGATAATGTTCTGTTTCAGTTTCACGGTAATGTTCTGTTTCCGTTTCACGGTAATGTTCTGTCTCTGGTCCACGGTAATGTTCTGTCTCTGGTCCACGGTAATGTTCGGTTTCAAGGTAAAGTTCCATTTCTGGTCCACGGTAATGTTCTGTCTCTGGTCAACGATAATGTTCGATTTCTGGTCGCCGATAATGTTCGGTTTCACGGTAATGTTCCGTCTCTGGTCCACGATAATGTTCGGTTTCACGGTAATGTTCTGGTCCACGGTAATGTTCTGGTCCACGGTAATGTTCCGTCTCTGGTCCACAGTAATGTTCCGTATCTGGTCCATGGTAATGTTCGGTTTCACGGTAATGTTCCATTTCTGGTCCACGGTAATGTTCTGTCTCTGGTCCACGGTAATGTTCTGTCTCTGGTCCACGATAATGTTCGGTTTCACGGTAATGTTCCGTCTCTGGTCCACGATAATGTTCTGTTTCTGTATCACGGTAATGTTCCGTTTCTGGTCCACGATAATTTTGTGTTTCTGTTTCACGGTAATGTTCCGTTTCTGTTCCACGATGATGTTCGGTTTCACGGTAATGTTCTGTCTCTGGTCCACGATAATGTTCCGTCTTTGGTCCACGATAATGTTCTGTTTCTGTTTGACGGTAATGTTCCGTTTCTGGTCCACGATAATTTTGTGTTTCTGTTTCACGGTAATGTTCCGTTTCTGGTCCACGATAATGTTCTGTTTCGGTTTCACGGTAATGTTCTGTCTCTGGTCCATGATAATGTTCCGTTTCTGGCCACGATAATGTTCTGTTTCAGTTTCACGGTAATGTTCTGTTTCCGTTTCACGGTAATGTTCTGTCTCTGGTCCACGATAATGTTCGGTTTCACGGTAATGTTCCGTCTCTGGTCCACGATAATGTACCGTCTTTGGTCCACGATAATGTTCTGTTTCTGTTTCACGGTAATGTTCCGTTTCTGGTCTACGATAATTTTGTGTTTCTGTTTCACGGTAATGTTCCGTTTCTGGTCCACGATAATGTTCTGTTTCGGTTTCACGGTAATGTTCTGTCTCTGGTCCATGATAATGTTCCGTTTCTGGTCTTCGATAATGTTCTGTTTCAGTTTTACGGTAATGGTCTTTTTCCGTTTCACGGTAATGTTCTGTCTCTGGTCCACGATAATGTTCGGTTTCACGGTAATGTTCCGTCTCTGGTCCACGATAATGTTCCGTCTTTGGTCCACGATAATGTTCTGTTTCTGGTCCACGATAATGTTCGGTTTCACGGTAATGTTCCGTCTCTGGTCCACGATAATGTTCTGTTTCTGTATCACGGTAATGTTCCGTTTCTGGTCCACGATAATTTTGTGTTTCTGTTTCACGGTAATGTTCCGTTTCTGGTCCACGATGATGTTCGGTTTCACGGTAATGTTCTGTCTCGGGTCCACGATAATGTTCCGTCTTTGGTCCACGATAATGTTCTGTTTCTGTTTGACGGTAATGTTCCGTTTCTGGTCCATGATAATGTTCTGTTTCACGGTAATGTTCTGTCTCTGGTCCATGGTAATGTTCTGTCTCTGGTCCACGGTAATGTTCGGTTTCAAGGTAAAGTTCGGTCTCTGGTCCACAGTAATGTTCTGTCTCTGGTCCACGGTAATGTTCTGTCTCTGGTCCACGGTAATGTTCTGTCTCTGGTCCACGGTAATGTTCTGTCTCTGGTCCACGGTAATGTTCGATCTGTGGTCCACGAAAACATTCGGTTTCGGTTTCACGGTAATGTTCCGTTTCTGCTCCACAATAATGTTCTGTTTCGGTTTCACGGTAATGTTCCGTCTCTGGTCCACGGTAATGTTCCGTCTCTGGTCCACGATAATGTTCTGTCTCTGGTCCACGGTAATGTTCTGTCTCTGGTCCACGGTAATATTGTGTCTCTGGTCCACGGTAATGTTCGATCTCTGGTCCACGATGATGTTCGGTTTAACGGTAATGTTCCGTCTCTGGTCCACGATAATGTTCTGTTTCTTTATCACGGTAATGTTCCGTTTCTGGTCCACGATAATTTTGTGTTTCTGTTTCACGGTAATGTTCCGTTTCTGGTCCACGATGATGTTCGGTTTCACGGTAATGTTCTGTCTCTGGTCCACGGTAATGTTCTGTGTCTGGTCCACGATAATGTTCGGTTTTACGGTAATGTTCCGTCTCTGGTCCACGATAATGTTCCGTCTTTGGTCCACGATAATGTTCTGTTTCTGTTTCACGGTAATGTTCCGTTTCTGGTCCACGATAATTTTGTCTTTCTGTTTCACGGTAATGTTCCGTTTCTGGTACACGATAATGTTATGTTTCTGTTTCACGGTAATGTTCCGTTTCTGGTGCACGACAATGTTCTGTTTAGGTTTCACGGTAATGTTCTGTCTCTGGTCCACGATAATGTTCCGTTTCTGGTCCACGATAATGTTCTGTTTCGGTTTCACGGTAATGTTCCGTTTCTGGTCCACGATAATGTTCTGTTTCTGTTTCACGGTAATGTTCTGTCTCTGGTCCATGGTAATGTTCTGTCTCTGGTCCACGGTAATGTTCGGTTTCAAGGTAAAGTTCCATTTCTGGTCCACGGTAATGTTCTGTCTCTGGTCCACGATAATGTTCGGTTTCACGGTAATGTTCTGGTCCACGGTAATGTTCTGGTCCACGGTAATGTTCCGTCTCTGGTCCACAGTAATGTTCCGTATCTGGTCCATGGTAATGTTCGGTTTCACGGTAATGTTCCATTTCTGGTCCACGGTAATGTTCTGTCTCTGGTCCACGGTAATGTTCTGTCTCTGGTCCACGATAATGTTCGGTTTCACGGTAATGTTCCGTCTCTGGTCCACGATAATGTTCTGTTTCTGTATCACGGTAATGTTCCGTTTCTGGTCCACGATAATTTTGTGTTTCTGTTTCACGGTAATGTTCCGTTTCTGGTCCACGATGATGTTCGGTTTCACGGTAATGTTCTGTCTCTGGTCCACGATAATGTTCCGTCTTTGGTCCACGATAATGTTCTGTTTCTGTTTGACGGTAATGTTCCGTTTCTGGTCCACGATAATTTTGTGTTTCTGTTTCACGGTAATGTTCGGTTTCTGGTCCACGATAATGTTCTGTTTCGGTTTCACGGTAATGTTCTGTCTCTGGTCCATGATAATGTTCCGTTTCTGGTCTTCGATAATGTTCTGTTTCAGTTTTACGGTAATGGTCTTTTTCCGTTTCACGGTAATGTTCTGTCTCTGGTCCACGATAATGTTCGGTTTCACGGTAATGTTCCGTCTCTGGTCCACGATAATGTTCCGTCTTTGGTCCACGATAATGTTCTGTTTCTGGTCCACGATAATGTTCGGTTTCACGGTAATGTTCCGTCTCTGGTCCACGATAATGTTCTGTTTCTGTATCACGGTGATCTTCCGTTTCTGGTCCACGATAATTTTGTGTTTCTGTTTCACGGTAATGTTCCGTTTCTGGTCCACGATGATGTTCGGTTTCACGGTAATGTTCTGTCCCTGGTCCACGATAATGTTCCGTCTTTGGTCCACGATAATGTTCTGTTTCTGTTTGACGGTAATGTTCCGTTTCTGGTCCATGATAATGTTCTGTTTCACGGTAATGTTCTGTCTCTGGTCCATGGTAATGTTCTGTCTCTGGTCCACGGTAATGTTCGGTTTCAAGGTAAAGTTCGGTCTCTGGTCCACAGTAATGTTCTGTCTCTGGTCCACGGTAATGTTCTGTCTCTGGTCCACGATAATGTTCCGTTTCTGGTCCACGATAATGTTCTGTTTCGGTTTCACGGTAATGTTCCGTTTCTGGTCCACGATAATGTTCTGTTTCGGTTTCACGGTAATGTTCTGTCTCTGGTCCATGATAATGTTCCGTTTCTGGTCTACGATAATGTTCTGTTTCAGTTTTACGGTAATGTTCTGTTTCCGTTTCACGGTAATGTTCTGTCTCTGGTCCACGATAATGTTCGGTTTCACGGTAATGTTCCGTCTCTGGTCCACGATAATGTTCCGTCTTTGGTCCACGATAATGTTCTGTTTCTGTTTCACGGTAATGTTCCGTTTCTGGTCCACGATAATTTTGTGTTTCTGTTTCATGGTAATGTTCCGTTTCTGGTACACGATAATGTTGTGTTTCTGTTTCACGGTAATGTTCCGTTTCATGTCCACGATAATGTTCTGTTTCGGTTTCACGGTAATGTTCTGTCTCTGGTCCACGGTAATGTTCTGTCTCTGGTCCACGATAATGTTGTGTTTCTGTTTCACGGTAATGTTCCGTCTCTGGTCCACGATAATGTTGTGTTTCTGTTTCATGGTAATGTTCCGTTTTTGGTCCACGATAATGTTGTGTTTCTGGTCCACGATAATGTTAGGTTTCACGATAATGTTCCCTTTCTGGTCAACGATAATGTTCTGTTTAGGTTTCACGGTAATGTTCTGTCTCTGGTCCACGATAATGTTCTGTCTCTGATCCACGAAAATGTTCTGTCTCTGGTCCACGATAATGTTCCGATTTTGGTCCACGGTAATGTTCTGTTTCGGTTTCACGGTAATGTTCTGTCTCTGGTCCACGATAATGTTCCGTTTCTGGTCCATGATAATGTTCTGTTTTGGTTTCAAGGTAATGTTCTGTCTCTGGTCCACGGTAATGTTCGGTTTCAAGGTAAAGTTCGGTCTCTGGTCCACAGTAATGTTCTGTCTCTGGTCCACGGTAATGTTCTGTCTCTGGTCCACGGTAATGTTCTGTCTCTGGTCCACGGTAATGTTCTGTCTCTGGTCCACGGTAATGTTCTGTCTCTGGTCCACGGTAATGTTCGATCTGTGGTCCACGAAAACATTCGGTTTCGGTTTCACGGTAATGTTCCGTTTCTGCTCCACAATAATGTTCTGTTTCGGTTTCACGGTAATGTTCCGTTTCTGCTCCACAATAATGTTCTGTTTCAGTTTCACGGTAATGTTCTGTTTCCGTTTCACGGTAATGTTCTGTCTCTGGTCCACGGTAATATTGTGTCTCTGGTCCACGGTAATGTTAGATCTCTGGTCCACGATGATGTTCGGTTTAACGGTAATGTTCCGTCTCTGGTCCACGATAATGTTCTGTTTCTTTATCACGGTAATGTTCCGTTTCTGGTCCACGATAATTTTGTGTTTCTGTTTCACGGTAATGTTCCGTTTCTGGTCCACGATGATGTTCGGTTTCACGGTAATGTTCTGTCTCTGGTCCACGGTAATGTTCTGTGTCTGGTCCACGATAATGTTCGGTTTTACGGTAATGTTCCGTCTCTGGTCCACGATAATGTTCCGTCTTTGTTCCACGATAATGTTCTGTTTCTGTTTGACGGTAATGTTCCGTTTCTGGTCCACGATAATTTTGTTTCTGTTTCACGGTAATGTTCTGTTTCTGGTCCACGATAATGTTCTGTTTCGGTTTCACGGTAATGTTCTGTCTCTGGTCCATGATAATGTTCCGTTTCTGGCCACGATAATGTTCTGTTTCAGTTTCACGGTAATGTTCTGTTTCCGTTTCACGGTAATGTTCTGTCTCTGGTCCACGGTAATGTTCTGTCTCTGGTCCACGGTAATGTTCGGTTTCAAGGTAAAGTTCCATTTCTGGTCCACGGTAATGTTCTGTCTCTGGTCCACGATAATGTTCGATTTCTGGTCGCCGATAATGTTCGGTTTCACGGTAATGTTCCGTCTCTGGTCCACGATAATGTTCGGTTTCACGGTAATGTTCTGGTCCACGGTAATGTTCTGGTCCACGGTAATGTTCCGTCTCTGGTCCACAGTAATGTTCCGTATCTGGTCCATGGTAATGTTCGGTTTCACGGTAATGTTCCATTTCTGGTCCACGGTAATGTTCTGTCTCTGGTCCACGGTAATGTTCTGTCTCTGGTCCACGATAATGTTCGGTTTCACGGTAATGTTCCGTCTCTGGTCCACGATAATGTTCTGTTTCTGTATCACGGTAATGTTCCGTTTCTGGTCCACGATAATTTTGTGTTTCTGTTTCACGGTAATGTTCCGTTTCTGGTCCACGATAATGTTCTGTTTCGGTTTCACGGTAATGTTCTGTCTCTGGTCCATGATAATGTTCCGTTTCTGGTCTTCGATAATGTTCTGTTTCAGTTTTACGGTAATGGTCTTTTTCCGTTTCACGGTAATGTTCTGTCTCTGGTCCACGATAATGTTCGGTTTCACGGTAATGTTCCGTCTCTGGTCCACGATAATGTTCCGTCTTTGGTCCACGATAATGTTCTGTTTCTGGTCCACGATAATGTTCGGTTTCACGGTAATGTTCCGTCTCTGGTCCACGATAATGTTCTGTTTCTGTATCACGGTGATGTTCCGTTTCTGGTCCACGATAATTTTGTGTTTCTGTTTCACGGTAATGTTCCGTTTCTGGTCCACGATGATGTTCGGTTTCACGGTAATGTTCTGTCTCTGGTCCACGATAATGTTCCGTCTTTGGTCCACGATAATGTTCTGTTTCTGTTTGACGGTAATGTTCCGTTTCTGGTCCATGATAATGTTCTGTTTCACGGTAATGTTCTGTCTCTGGTCCATGGTAATGTTCTGTCTCTGGTCCACGGTAATGTTCGGTTTCAAGGTAAAGTTCGGTCTCTGGTCCACAGTAATGTTCTGTCTCTGGTCCACGGTAATGTTCTGTCTCTGGTCCACGGTAATGTTCTGTCTCTGGTCCACGGTAATGTTCTGTCTCTGGTCCACGGTAATGTTCGATCTGTGGTCCACGAAAACATTCGGTTTCGGTTTCACGGTAATGTTCCGTTTCTGCTCCACAATAATGTTCTGTTTCGGTTTCACGGTAATGTTCCGTCTCTGGTCCACGGTAATGTTCCGTCTCTGGTCCACGATAATGTTCTGTCTCTGGTCCACGGTAATGTTCTGTCTCTGGTCCACGGTAATATTGTGTCTCTGGTCCACGGTAATGTTCGATCTCTGGTCCACGATGATGTTCGGTTTAACGGTAATGTTCCGTCTCTGGTCCACGATAATGTTCTGTTTCTTTATCACGGTAATGTTCCGTTTCTGGTCCACGATGATGTTCGGTTTCACGGTAATGTTCTGTCTCTGGTCCACGGTAATGTTCTGTGTCTGGTCCACGATAATGTTCGGTTTTACGGTAATGTTCCGTCTCTGGTCCACGATAATGTTCCGTTTTTGGTCCACGATAATGTTCTGTTTCTGTTTGACGGTAATGTTCCGTTTCTGGTCCACGATAATTTTGTGTTTCTGTTTCACGGTAATGTTCTGTTTCTGGTCCACGATAATGTTCTGTTTCGGTTTCACGGTAATGTTCTGTCTCTGGTCCATGATAATGTTCCGTTTCTGGCCACGATAATGTTCTGTTTCAGTTTCACGGTAATGTTCTGTTTCCGTTTCACGGTAATGTTCTGTCTCTGGTCCACGGTAATGTTTTGTTTCTGTTTCACGGTAATGTTCCGTCTCTGGTCCACGATAATGTTCGGTTTCACGGCAATGTTCCGTCTCTGGTCCACGATAATGTTCCGTCTTTGGTCCACGATAATGTTCTGTTTCTGTTTCACGGTAATGTTCCGTTTCTGGTCCAGGATAATTTTGTCTTTCTGTTTCACGGTAATGTTCCGTTTCTGGTACACGATAATGTTATGTTTCTGTTTCACGGTAATGTTCCGTTTCTGGTGCACGACAATGTTCTGTTTAGGTTTCACGGTAATGTTCTGTCTCTGGTCCACGATAATGTTCCGTTTCTGGTCCACGATAATGTTCTGTTTCGGTTTCACGGTAATGTTCCGTTTCTGGTCCACGATAATGTTCTGTTTCTGTTTCACGGTAATGTTCTGTCTCTGGTCCATGGTAATGTTCGATCTCTGGTCCACGGTAATGTTCGGTTTCAAGGTAAAGTTCCATTTCTGGTCCACGGTAATGTTCTGTCTCTGGTCCACGATAATGTTCGATTTCTGGTCGCCGATAATGTTCGGTTTCACGGTAATGTTCCGTCTCTGGTCCACGATAATGTTCGGTTTCACGGTAATGTTCTGGTCCACGGTAATGTTCTGGTCCACGGTAATGTTCCGTCTCTGGTCCACAGTAATGTTCCGTATCTGGTCCATGGTAATGTTCGGTTTCACGGTAATGTTCCATTTCTGGTCCACGGTAATGTTCTGTCTCTGGTCCACGGTAATGTTCTGTCTCTGGTCCACGATAATGTTCGGTTTCACGGTAATGTTCCGTCTCTGGTCCACGATAATGTTCTGTTTCTGTATCACGGTAATGTTCCGTTTCTGGTCCACGATAATTTTGTGTTTCTGTTTCACGGTAATGTTCCGTTTCTGGTCCACGATGATGTTCGGTTTCACGGTAATGTTCTGTCTCTGGTCCACGATAATGTTCCGTCTTTGGTCCACGATAATGTTCTGTTTCTGTTTGACGGTAATGTTCCGTTTCTGGTCCACGATAATTTTGTGTTTCTGTTTCACGGTAATGTTCCGTTTCTGGTCCACGATAATGTTCTGTTTCGGTTTCACGGTAATGTTCTGTCTCTGGTCCATGATAATGTTCCGTTTCTGGCCACGATAATGTTCTGTTTCAGTTTCACGGTAATGTTCTGTTTCCGTTTCACGGTAATGTTCTGTCTCTGGTCCACGATAATGTTCGGTTTCACGGTAATGTTCCGTCTCTGGTCCACGATAATGTACCGTCTTTGGTCCACGATAATGTTCTGTTTCTGTTTCACGGTAATGTTCCGTTTCTGGTCCACGATAATTTTGTGTTTCTGTTTCACGGTAATGTTCCGTTTCTGGTCCACGATAATGTTCTGTTTCGGTTTCACGGTAATGTTCTGTCTCTGGTCCATGATAATGTTCCGTTTCTGGCCACGATAATGTTCTGTTTCAGTTTCACGGTAATGTTCTGTTTCCGTTTCACGGTAATGTTCTGTCTCTGGTCCACGATAATGTTCGGTTTCACGGTAATGTTCCGTCTCTGGTCCACGATAATGTACCGTCTTTGGTCCACGATAATGTTCTGTTTCTGTTTCACGGTAATGTTCCGTTTCTGGTCTACGATAATTTTGTGTTTCTGTTTCACGGTAATGTTCCGTTTCTGGTCCACGATAATGTTCTGTTTCGGTTTCACGGTAATGTTCTGTCTCTGGTCCATGATAATGTTCCGTTTCTGGTCTACGATAATGTTCTGTTTCAGTTTTACGGTAATGGTCTGTTTCCGTTTCACGGTAATGTTCTGTCTCTGGTCCACGATAATGTACCGTCTTTGGTCCACGATAATGTTCTGTTTCTGTTTCACGGTAATGTTCCGTTTCTGGTCTACGATCATTTTGTGTTTCTGTTTCACGGTAATGTTCCGTTTCTGGTCCACGATAATGTTCTGTTTCGGTTTCACGGTAATGTTCTGTCTCTGGTCCATGATAATGTTCCGTTTCTGGTCTACGATAATGTTCTGTTTCAGTTTTACGGTAATGTTCTGTTTCCGTTTCACGGTAATGTTCTGTCTCTGGTCCACGATAATGTTCGGTTTCACGGTAATGTTCCGTCTCTGGTCCACGATAATGTTCCGTCTTTGGTCCACGATAATGTTCTGTTTCTGTTTCACGGTAATGTTCCGTTTCTGGTCCACGATAATTT
This sequence comes from Leuresthes tenuis, assembly GCF_036924035.1. Classification (NCBI taxonomy): domain Eukaryota; kingdom Metazoa; phylum Chordata; class Actinopteri; order Atheriniformes; family Atherinopsidae; genus Leuresthes; species Leuresthes tenuis. The sequence continues at coordinate 157,319 of NW_027325407.1, read as the reverse complement.
TGTGTTTCTGTTTCATGGTAATGTTCCGTTTCTGGTACACGATAATGTTGTGTTTCTGTTTCACGGTAATGTTCCGTTTCATGTCCACGATAATGTTCTGTTTCGGTTTCACGGTAATGTTCTGTCTCTGGTCCACGGTAATGTTCTGTCTCTGGTCCACGATAATGTTGTGTTTCTGTTTCACGGTAATGTTCCGTCTCTGGTCCACGATAATGTTGTGTTTCTGTTTCATGGTAATGTTCCGTTTTTGGTCCACGATAATGTTGTGTTTCTGGTCCACGATAATGTTAGGTTTCACGATAATGTTCCCTTTCTGGTCAACGATAATGTTCTGTTTAGGTTTCACGGTAATGTTCTGTCTCTGGTCCACGATAATGTTCTGTCTCTGATCCACGAAAATGTTCTGTCTCTGGTCCACGATAATGTTCCGTTTTTGGTCCACGGTAATGTTCTGTTTCGGTTTCACGGTAATGTTCTGTCTCTGGTCCACGATAATGTTCCGTTTCTGGTCCATGATAATGTTCTGTTTTGGTTTCAAGGTAATGTTCTGTCTCTGGTCCACGGTAATGTTCCGTTTCTGGTCCACGATAAAGTTCTGTTTCGGTTTCACGGTAATGTTCCGTTTCTTGTCCACGATAATGTTCTGTTTCTCTTTCACGGTAATGTTCCGTTTCTGGTCCATGATAATGTTCTGTTTCACGGTAATGTTCTGTCTCTGGTCCATGGTAATGTTCTGTCTCTGGTCCACGGTAATGTTCGGTTTCAAGGTAAAGTTCGGTCTCTGGTCCACAGTAATGTTCTGTCTCTGGTCCACGGTAATGTTCTGTCTCTGGTCCACAATAATGTTCTGTTTCGGTTTCACGGTAATGTTCCGTTTCTGCTCCACAATAATGTTCTGTTTCAGTTTCACGGTAATGTTCTGTTTCCGTTTCACGGTAATGTTCTGTCTCTGGTCCACGGTAATGTTCTGTCTCTGGTCCACGGTAATGTTCGGTTTCAAGGTAAAGTTCCATTTCTGGTCCACGGTAATGTTCTGTCTCTGGTCCACGATGATGTTCGGTTTAACGGTAATGTTCCGTCTCTGGTCCACGATAATGTTCTGTTTCTTTATCACGGTAATGTTCCGTTTCTGGTCCACGATAATTTTGTGTTTCTGTTTCACGGTAATGTTCCGTTTCTGGTCCACGATGATGTTCGGTTTCACGGTAATGTTCTGTCTCTGGTCCACGGTAATGTTCTGTGTCTGGTCCACGATAATGTTCGGTTTTACGGTAATGTTCCGTCTCTGGTCCACGATAATGTTCCGTCTTTGGTCCACGATAATGTTCTGTTTCTGTTTGACGGTAATGTTCCGTTTCTGGTCCACGATAATTTTGTTTCTGTTTCACGGTAATGTTCTGTTTCTGGTCCACGATAATGTTCTGTTTCGGTTTCACGGTAATGTTCTGTCTCTGGTCCATGATAATGTTCCGTTTCTGGCCACGATAATGTTCTGTTTCAGTTTCACGGTAATGTTCTGTTTCCGTTTCACGGTAATGTTCTGTCTCTGGTCCACGGTAATGTTCTGTCTCTGGTCCACGGTAATGTTCGGTTTCAAGGTAAAGTTCCATTTCTGGTCCACGGTAATGTTCTGTCTCTGGTCCACGATAATGTTCGATTTCTGGTCGCCGATAATGTTCGGTTTCACGGTAATGTTCCGTCTCTGGTCCACGATAATGTTCGGTTTCACGGTAATGTTCTGGTCCACGGTAATGTTCTGGTCCACGGTAATGTTCCGTCTCTGGTCCACAGTAATGTTCCGTATCTGGTCCATGGTAATGTTCGGTTTCACGGTAATGTTCCATTTCTGGTCCACGGTAATGTTCTGTCTCTGGTCCACGGTAATGTTCTGTCTCTGGTCCACGATAATGTTCGGTTTCACGGTAATGTTCCGTCTCTGGTCCACGATAATGTTCTGTTTCTGTATCACGGTAATGTTCCGTTTCTGGTCCACGATAATTTTGTGTTTCTGTTTCACGGTAATGTTCCGTTTCTGTTCCACGATGATGTTCGGTTTCACGGTAATGTTCTGTCTCTGGTCCACGATAATGTTCCGTCTTTGGTCCACGATAATGTTCTGTTTCTGTTTGACGGTAATGTTCCGTTTCTGGTCCACGATAATTTTGTGTTTCTGTTTCACGGTAATGTTCTGTCTCTGGTCCACGATGATGTTCGGTTTAACGGTAATGTTCCGTCTCTGGTCCACGATAATGTTCTGTTTCTTTATCACGGTAATGTTCCGTTTCTGGTCCACGATAATTTTGTGTTTCTGTTTCACGGTAATGTTCCGTTTCTGGTCCACGATGATGTTCGGTTTCACGGTAATGTTCTGTCTCTGGTCCACGGTAATGTTCTGTGTCTGGTCCACGATAATGTTCGGTTTTACGGTAATGTTCCGTCTCTGGTCCACGATAATGTTCCGTCTTTGTTCCACGATAATGTTCTGTTTCTGTTTGACGGTAATGTTCCGTTTCTGGTCCACGATAATTTTGTTTCTGTTTCACGGTAATGTTCTGTTTCTGGTCCACGATAATGTTCTGTTTCGGTTTCACGGTAATGTTCTGTCTCTGGTCCACGATAATTTTGTGTTTCTGTTTGACGGTAATGTTCCGTTTCTGGTCCACGATAATTTTGTGTTTCTGTTTCACGGTAATGTTCCGTTTCTGGTCCACGATAATGTTCTGTTTCGGTTTCACGGTAATGTTCTGTCTCTGGTCCATGATAATGTTCCGTTTCTGGCCACGATAATGTTCTGTTTCAGTTTCACGGTAATGTTCTGTTTCCGTTTCACGGTAATGTTCTGTCTCTGGTCCACGATAATGTTCGGTTTCACGGTAATGTTCCGTCTCTGGTCCACGATAATGTACCGTCTTTGGTCCACGATAATGTTCTGTTTCTGTTTCACGGTAATGTTCCGTTTCTGGTCTACGATAATTTTGTGTTTCTGTTTCACGGTAATGTTCCGTTTCTGGTCCACGATAATGTTCTGTTTCGGTTTCACGGTAATGTTCTGTCTCTGGTCCATGATAATGTTCCGTTTCTGGTCTACGATAATGTTCTGTTTCAGTTTTACGGTAATGGTCTGTTTCCGTTTCACGGTAATGTTCTGTCTCTGGTCCACGATAATGTTCGGTTTCACGGTAATGTTCCGTCTCTGGTCCACGATAATGTTCCGTCTTTGGTCCACGATAATGTTCTGTTTTCTGGTCCACGATAATGTTCGGTTTCACGGTAATGTTCCGTCTCTGGTCCACGATAATGTTCTGTTTCTGTATCACGGTAATGTTCCGTTTCTGGTCCACGATAATTTTGTGTTTCTGTTTCACGGTAATGTTCCGTTTCTGGTCCACGATGATGTTCGGTTTCACGGTAATGTTCTGTCTCTGGTCCACGATAATGTTCCGTCTTTGGTCCACGATAATGTTCTGTTTCTGTTTGACGGTAATGTTCCGTTTCTGGTCCACGATAATTTTGTGTTTCTGTTTCACGGTAATGTTCCGTTTCTGGTCCACGATAATGTTCTGTTTCGGTTTCACGGTAATGTTCTGTCTCTGGTCCATGATAATGTTCCGTTTCTGGCCACGATAATGTTCTGTTTCAGTTTCACGGTAATGTTCTGTTTCCGTTTCACGGTAATGTTCTGTCTCTGGTCCACGATAATGTTCGGTTTCACGGTAATGTTCCGTCTCTGGTCCACGATAATGTACCGTCTTTGGTCCACGATAATGTTCTGTTTCTGTTTCACGGTAATGTTCCGTTTCTGGTCCACGATAATTTTGTGTTTCTGTTTCACGGTAATGTTCCGTTTCTGGTCCACGATAATGTTCTGTTTCGGTTTCACGGTAATGTTCTGTCTCTGGTCCATGATAATGTTCCGTTTCTGGCCACGATAATGTTCTGTTTCAGTTTCACGGTAATGTTCTGTTTCCGTTTCACGGTAATGTTCTGTCTCTGGTCCACGATAATGTTCGGTTTCACGGTAATGTTCCGTCTCTGGTCCACGATAATGTACCGTCTTTGGTCCACGATAATGTTCTGTTTCTGTTTCACGGTAATGTTCCGTTTCTGGTCTACGATAATTTTGTGTTTCTGTTTCACGGTAATGTTCCGTTTCTGGTCCACGATAATGTTCTGTTTCGGTTTCACGGTAATGTTCTGTCTCTGGTCCATGATAATGTTCCGTTTCTGGTCTACGATAATGTTCTGTTTCAGTTTTACGGTAATGGTCTGTTTCCGTTTCACGGTAATGTTCTGTCTCTGGTCCACGATAATGTACCGTCTTTGGTCCACGATAATGTTCTGTTTCTGTTTCACGGTAATGTTCCGTTTCTGGTCTACGATCATTTTGTGTTTCTGTTTCACGGTAATGTTCCGTTTCTGGTCCACGATAATGTTCTGTTTCGGTTTCACGGTAATGTTCTGTCTCTGGTCCATGATAATGTTCCGTTTCTGGTCTACGATAATGTTCTGTTTCAGTTTTACGGTAATGTTCTGTTTCCGTTTCACGGTAATGTTCTGTCTCTGGTCCACGATAATGTTCGGTTTCACGGTAATGTTCCGTCTCTGGTCCACGATAATGTTCCGTCTTTGGTCCACGATAATGTTCTGTTTCTGTTTCACGGTAATGTTCCGTTTCTGGTCCACGATAATTTTGTGTTTCTGTTTCATGGTAATGTTCCGTTTCTGGTACACGATAATGTTGTGTTTCTGTTTCACGGTAATGTTCCGTTTCATGTCCACGATAATGTTCTGTTTCGGTTTCACGGTAATGTTCTGTCTCTGGTCCACGGTAATGTTCTGTCTCTGGTCCACGATAATGTTGTGTTTCTGTTTCACGGTAATGTTCCGTCTCTGGTCCACGATAATGTTGTGTTTCTGTTTCATGGTAATGTTCCGTTTTTGGTCCACGATAATGTTGTGTTTCTGGTCCACGATAATGTTAGGTTTCACGATAATGTTCCCTTTCTGGTCAACGATAATGTTCTGTTTAGGTTTCACGGTAATGTTCTGTCTCTGGTCCACGATAATGTTCTGTCTCTGATCCACGAAAATGTTCTGTCTCTGGTCCACGATAATGTTCCGTTTTTGGTCCACGGTAATGTTCTGTTTCGGTTTCACGGTAATGTTCTGTCTCTGGTCCACGATAATGTTCCGTTTCTGGTCCATGATAATGTTCTGTTTTGGTTTCAAGGTAATGTTCTGTCTCTGGTCCACGGTAATGTTCCGTTTCTGGTCCACGATAAAGTTCTGTTTCGGTTTCACGGTAATGTTCCGTTTCTTGTCCACGATAATGTTCTGTTTCTCTTTCACGGTAATGTTCCGTTTCTGGTCCATGATAATGTTCTGTTTCACGGTAATGTTCTGTCTCTGGTCCATGGTAATGTTCTGTCTCTGGTCCACGGTAATGTTCGGTTTCAAGGTAAAGTTCGGTCTCTGGTCCACAGTAATGTTCTGTCTCTGGTCCACGGTAATGTTCTGTCTCTGGTCCACAATAATGTTCTGTTTCGGTTTCACGGTAATGTTCCGTTTCTGCTCCACAATAATGTTCTGTTTCAGTTTCACGGTAATGTTCTGTTTCCGTTTCACGGTAATGTTCTGTCTCTGGTCCACGGTAATGTTCTGTCTCTGGTCCACGGTAATGTTCGGTTTCAAGGTAAAGTTCCATTTCTGGTCCACGGTAATGTTCTGTCTCTGGTCCACGATGATGTTCGGTTTAACGGTAATGTTCCGTCTCTGGTCCACGATAATGTTCTGTTTCTTTATCACGGTAATGTTCCGTTTCTGGTCCACGATAATTTTGTGTTTCTGTTTCACGGTAATGTTCCGTTTCTGGTCCACGATGATGTTCGGTTTCACGGTAATGTTCTGTCTCTGGTCCACGGTAATGTTCTGTGTCTGGTCCACGATAATGTTCGGTTTTACGGTAATGTTCCGTCTCTGGTCCACGATAATGTTCCGTCTTTGGTCCACGATAATGTTCTGTTTCTGTTTGACGGTAATGTTCCGTTTCTGGTCCACGATAATTTTGTTTCTGTTTCACGGTAATGTTCTGTTTCTGGTCCACGATAATGTTCTGTTTCGGTTTCACGGTAATGTTCTGTCTCTGGTCCATGATAATGTTCCGTTTCTGGCCACGATAATGTTCTGTTTCAGTTTCACGGTAATGTTCTGTTTCCGTTTCACGGTAATGTTCTGTCTCTGGTCCACGGTAATGTTCTGTCTCTGGTCCACGGTAATGTTCGGTTTCAAGGTAAAGTTCCATTTCTGGTCCACGGTAATGTTCTGTCTCTGGTCCACGATAATGTTCGATTTCTGGTCGCCGATAATGTTCGGTTTCACGGTAATGTTCCGTCTCTGGTCCACGATAATGTTCGGTTTCACGGTAATGTTCTGGTCCACGGTAATGTTCTGGTCCACGGTAATGTTCCGTCTCTGGTCCACAGTAATGTTCCGTATCTGGTCCATGGTAATGTTCGGTTTCACGGTAATGTTCCATTTCTGGTCCACGGTAATGTTCTGTCTCTGGTCCACGGTAATGTTCTGTCTCTGGTCCACGATAATGTTCGGTTTCACGGTAATGTTCCGTCTCTGGTCCACGATAATGTTCTGTTTCTGTATCACGGTAATGTTCCGTTTCTGGTCCACGATAATTTTGTGTTTCTGTTTCACGGTAATGTTCCGTTTCTGTTCCACGATGATGTTCGGTTTCACGGTAATGTTCTGTCTCTGGTCCACGATAATGTTCCGTCTTTGGTCCACGATAATGTTCTGTTTCTGTTTGACGGTAATGTTCCGTTTCTGGTCCACGATAATTTTGTGTTTCTGTTTCACGGTAATGTTCTGTCTCTGGTCCACGATGATGTTCGGTTTAACGGTAATGTTCCGTCTCTGGTCCACGATAATGTTCTGTTTCTTTATCACGGTAATGTTCCGTTTCTGGTCCACGATAATTTTGTGTTTCTGTTTCACGGTAATGTTCCGTTTCTGGTCCACGATGATGTTCGGTTTCACGGTAATGTTCTGTCTCTGGTCCACGGTAATGTTCTGTGTCTGGTCCACGATAATGTTCGGTTTTACGGTAATGTTCCGTCTCTGGTCCACGATAATGTTCCGTCTTTGTTCCACGATAATGTTCTGTTTCTGTTTGACGGTAATGTTCCGTTTCTGGTCCACGATAATTTTGTTTCTGTTTCACGGTAATGTTCTGTTTCTGGTCCACGATAATGTTCTGTTTCGGTTTCACGGTAATGTTCTGTCTCTGGTCCACGATAATTTTGTGTTTCTGTTTGACGGTAATGTTCCGTTTCTGGTCCACGATAATTTTGTGTTTCTGTTTCACGGTAATGTTCCGTTTCTGGTCCACGATAATGTTCTGTTTCGGTTTCACGGTAATGTTCTGTCTCTGGTCCATGATAATGTTCCGTTTCTGGCCACGATAATGTTCTGTTTCAGTTTCACGGTAATGTTCTGTTTCCGTTTCACGGTAATGTTCTGTCTCTGGTCCACGATAATGTTCGGTTTCACGGTAATGTTCCGTCTCTGGTCCACGATAATGTACCGTCTTTGGTCCACGATAATGTTCTGTTTCTGTTTCACGGTAATGTTCCGTTTCTGGTCTACGATAATTTTGTGTTTCTGTTTCACGGTAATGTTCCGTTTCTGGTCCACGATAATGTTCTGTTTCGGTTTCACGGTAATGTTCTGTCTCTGGTCCATGATAATGTTCCGTTTCTGGTCTACGATAATGTTCTGTTTCAGTTTTACGGTAATGGTCTGTTTCCGTTTCACGGTAATGTTCTGTCTCTGGTCCACGATAATGTTCGGTTTCACGGTAATGTTCCGTCTCTGGTCCACGATAATGTTCCGTCTTTGGTCCACGATAATGTTCTGTTTTCTGGTCCACGATAATGTTCGGTTTCACGGTAATGTTCCGTCTCTGGTCCACGATAATGTTCTGTTTCTGTATCACGGTAATGTTCCGTTTCTGGTCCACGATAATTTTGTGTTTCTGTTTCACGGTAATGTTCCGTTTCTGGTCCACGATGATGTTCGGTTTCACGGTAATGTTCTGTCTCTGGTCCACGATAATGTTCCGTCTTTGGTCCACGATAATGTTCTATTTCTGTTTGACGGTAATGTTCCGTTTCTGGTCCACGATAATTTTGTGTTTCTGTTTCACGGTAATGTTCCGTTTCTGGTCCACGATAATGTTCTGTTTCGGTTTCACGGTAATGTTCTGTCTCTGGTCCATGATAATGTTCCGTTTCTGGCCACGATAATGTTCTGTTTCAGTTTCACGGTAATGTTCTGTTTCCGTTTCACGGTAATGTTCTGTCTCTGGTCCACGATAATGTTCGGTTTCACGGTAATGTTCCGTCTCTGGTCCACGATAATGTACCGTCTTTGGTCCACGATAATGTTCTGTTTCTGTTTCACGGTAATGTTCCGTTTCTGGTCTACGATAATTTTGTGTTTCTGTTTCACGGTAATGTTCCGTTTCTGGTCCACGATAATGTTCTGTTTCGGTTTCACGGTAATGTTCTGTCTCTGGTCCATGATAATGTTCCGTTTCTGGTCTACGATAATGTTCTGTTTCAGTTTTACGGTAATGTTCTGTTTCCGTTTCACGGTAATGTTCTGTCTCTGGTCCACGATATTGTTCGGTTTCACGGTAATGTTCCGTCTCTGGTCCACGATAATGTTCCGTCTTTGGTCCACGATAATGTTCTGTTTCTGTTTCACGGTAATGTTCCGTTTCTGGTCCACGATAATTTTGTGTTTCTGTTTCATGGTAATGTTCCGTTTCTGGTACACGATAATGTTGTGTTTCTGTTTCACGGTAATGTTCCGTTTCATGTCCACGATAATGTTCTGTTTCGGTTTCACGGTAATGTTCTGTCTCTGGTCCACGGTAATGTTCTGTCTCTGGTCCACGATAATGTTGTGTTTCTGTTTCACGGTAATGTTCCGTCTCTGGTCCACGATAATGTTGTGTTTCTGTTTCACGGTAATGTTCCGTTTCTGGTCCACGATAATTTTGTCTTTCTGTTTCACGGTAATGTTCCGTTTCTGGTACACGATAATGTTATGTTTCTGTTTCACGGTAATGTTCCGTTTCTGGTGCACGACAATGTTCTGTTTAGGTTTCACGGTAATGTTCTGTCTCTGGTCCACGATAATGTTCCGTTTCTGGTCCACGATAATGTTCTGTTTCGGTTTCACGGTAATGTTCCGTTTCTGGTCCACGATAATGTTCTGTTTCTGTTTCACGGTAATGTTCTGTCTCTGGTCCACGGTAATGTTCTGTCTCTGGTCCACGGTAATGTTCGGTTTCAAGGTAAAGTTCCATTTCTGGTCCACGGTAATGTTCTGTCTCTGGTCCACGATAATGTTCGATTTCTGGTCGCCGATAATGTTCGGTTTCACGGTAATGTTCCGTCTCTGGTCCACGATAATGTTCGGTTTCACGGTAATGTTCTGGTCCACGGTAATGTTCTGGTCCACGGTAATGTTCCGTCTCTGGTCCACAGTAATGTTCCGTATCTGGTCCATGGTAATGTTCGGTTTCACGGTAATGTTCCATTTCTGGTCCACGGTAATGTTCTGTCTCTGGTCCACGGTAATGTTCTGTCTCTGGTCCACGATAATGTTCGGTTTCACGGTAATGTTCCGTCTCTGGTCCACGATAATGTTCTGTTTCTGTATCACGGTAATGTTCCGTTTCTGGTCCACGATAATTTTGTGTTTCTGTTTCACGGTAATGTTCCGTTTCTGGTCCACGATGATGTTCGGTTTCACGGTAATGTTCTGTCTCTGGTCCACGATAATTTTGTGTTTCTGTTTGACGGTAATGTTCCGTTTCTGGTCCACGATAATTTTGTGTTTCTGTTTCACGGTAATGTTCCGTTTCTGGTCCACGATAATGTTCTGTTTCGGTTTCACGGTAATGTTCTGTCTCTGGTCCATGATAATGTTCCGTTTCTGGCCACGATAATGTTCTGTTTCAGTTTCACGGTAATGTTCTGTTTCCGTTTCACGGTAATGTTCTGTCTCTGGTCCACGATAATGTTCGGTTTCACGGTAATGTTCCGTCTCTGGTCCACGATAATGTACCGTCTTTGGTCCACGATAATGTTCTGTTTCTGTTTCACGGTAATGTTCCGTTTCTGGTCTACGATAATTTTGTGTTTCTGTTTCACGGTAATGTTCCGTTTCTGGTCCACGATAATGTTCTGTTTCGGTTTCACGGTAATGTTCTGTCTCTGGTCCATGATAATGTTCCGTTTCTGGTCTACGATAATGTTCTGTTTCAGTTTTACGGTAATGGTCTGTTTCCGTTTCACGGTAATGTTCTGTCTCTGGTCCACGATAATGTTCGGTTTCACGGTAATGTTCCGTCTCTGGTCCACGATAATGTTCCGTCTTTGGTCCACGATAATGTTCTGTTTTCTGGTCCACGATAATGTTCGGTTTCACGGTAATGTTCCGTCTCTGGTCCACGATAATGTTCTGTTTCTGTATCACGGTAATGTTCCGTTTCTGGTCCACGATAATTTTGTGTTTCTGTTTCACGGTAATGTTCCGTTTCTGGTCCACGATGATGTTCGGTTTCACGGTAATGTTCTGTCTCTGGTCCACGATAATGTTCCGTCTTTGGTCCACGATAATGTTCTATTTCTGTTTGACGGTAATGTTCCGTTTCTGGTCCACGATAATTTTGTGTTTCTGTTTCACGGTAATGTTCCGTTTCTGGTCCACGATAATGTTCTGTTTCGGTTTCACGGTAATGTTCTGTCTCTGGTCCATGATAATGTTCCGTTTCTGGCCACGATAATGTTCTGTTTCAGTTTCACGGTAATGTTCTGTTTCCGTTTCACGGTAATGTTCTGTCTCTGGTCCACGATAATGTTCGGTTTCACGGTAATGTTCCGTCTCTGGTCCACGATAATGTACCGTCTTTGGTCCACGATAATGTTCTGTTTCTGTTTCACGGTAATGTTCCGTTTCTGGTCTACGATAATTTTGTGTTTCTGTTTCACGGTAATGTTCCGTTTCTGGTCCACGATAATGTTCTGTTTCGGTTTCACGGTAATGTTCTGTCTCTGGTCCATGATAATGTTCCGTTTCTGGTCTACGATAATGTTCTGTTTCAGTTTTACGGTAATGTTCTGTTTCCGTTTCACGGTAATGTTCTGTCTCTGGTCCACGATAATGTTCGGTTTCACGGTAATGTTCCGTCTCTGGTCCACGATAATGTTCCGTCTTTGGTCCACGATAATGTTCTGTTTCTGTTTCACGGTAATGTTCCGTTTCTGGTCCACGATAATTTTGTGTTTCTGTTTCATCGTAATGTTCCGTTTCTGGTACACGATAATGTTGTGTTTCTGTTTCACGGTAATGTTCCGTTTCATGTCCACGATAATGTTCTGTTTCGGTTTCACGGTAATGTTCTGTCTCTGGTCCACGGTAATGTTCTGTCTCTGGTCCACGATAATGTTGTGTTTCTGTTTCACGGTAATGTTCCGTCTCTGGTCCACGATAATGTTGTGTTTCTGTTTCATGGTAATGTTCCGTTTTTGGTCCACGATAATGTTGTGTTTCTGGTCCACGATAATGTTAGGTTTCACGATAATGTTCCCTTTCTGGTCAACGATAATGTTCTGTTTAGGTTTCACGGTAATGTTCTGTCTCTGGTCCACGATAATGTTCTGTCTCTGATCCACGAAAATGTTCTGTCTCTGGTCCACGATAATGTTCCGATTTTGGTCCACGGTAATGTTCTGTTTCGGTTTCACGGTAATGTTCTGTCTCTGGTCCACGATAATGTTCCGTTTCTGGTCCATGATAATGTTCTGTTTTGGTTTCAAGGTAATGTTCTGTCTCTGGTCCACGGTAATGTTCGGTTTCAAGGTAAAGTTCGGTCTCTGGTCCACAGTAATGTTCTGTCTCTGGTCCACGGTAATGTTCTGTCTCTGGTCCACTGTAATGTTCTGTCTCTGGTCCACTGTAATGTTCTGTCTCTGGTCCACGGTAATGTTCTGTCTCTGGTCCACGGTAATGTTCGATCTGTGGTCCACGAAAACATTCGGTTTCGGTTTCACGGTAATGTTCCGTTTCTGCTCCACAATAATGTTCTGTTTCGGTTTCACGGTAATGTTCCGTTTCTGCTCCACAATAATGTTCTGTTTCAGTTTCACGGTAATGTTCTGTTTCCGTTTCACGGTAATGTTCTGTCTCTGGTCCACGGTAATATTGTGTCTCTGGTCCACGGTAATGTTAGATCTCTGGTCCACGATGATGTTCGGTTTAACGGTAATGTTCCGTCTCTGGTCCACGATAATGTTCTGTTTCTTTATCACGGTAATGTTCCGTTTCTGGTCCACGATAATTTTGTGTTTCTGTTTCACGGTAATGTTCCGTTTCTGGTCCACGATGATGTTCGGTTTCACGGTAATGTTCTGTCTCTGGTCCACGGTAATGTTCTGTGTCTGGTCCACGATAATGTTCGGTTTTACGGTAATGTTCCGTCTCTGGTCCACGATAATGTTCCGTCTTTGTTCCACGATAATGTTCTGTTTCTGTTTGACGGTAATGTTCCGTTTCTGGTCCACGATAATTTTGTTTCTGTTTCACGGTAATGTTCTGTTTCTGGTCCACGATAATGTTCTGTTTCGGTTTCACGGTAATGTTCTGTCTCTGGTCCATGATAATGTTCCGTTTCTGGCCACGATAATGTTCTGTTTCAGTTTCACGGTAATGTTCTGTTTCCGTTTCACGGTAATGTTCTGTCTCTGGTCCACGGTAATGTTCTGTCTCTGGTCCACGGTAATGTTCGGTTTCAAGGTAAAGTTCCATTTCTGGTCCACGGTAATGTTCTGTCTCTGGTCCACGATAATGTTCGATTTCTGGTCGCCGATAATGTTCGGTTTCACGGTAATGTTCCGTCTCTGGTCCACGATAATGTTCGGTTTCACGGTAATGTTCTGGTCCACGGTAATGTTCTGGTCCACGGTAATGTTCTGGTCCACGGTAATGTTCCGTCTCTGGTCCACAGTAATGTTCCGTATCTGGTCCATGGTAATGTTCGGTTTCACGGTAATGTTCCATTTCTGGTCCACGGTAATGTTCTGTCTCTGGTCCACGGTAATGTTCTGTCTCTGGTCCACGATAATGTTCGGTTTCACGGTAATGTTCCGTCTCTGGTCCACGATAATGTTCTGTTTCTGTATCACGGTAATGTTCCGTTTCTGGTCCACGATAATTTTGTGTTTCTGTTTCACGGTAATGTTCCGTTTCTGGTCCACGATGATGTTCGGTTTCACGGTAATGTTCTGTCTCTGGTCCACGATAATGTTCCGTCTTTGGTCCACGATAATGTTCTGTTTCTGTTTGACGGTAATGTTCCGTTTCTGGTCCACGATAATTTTGTGTTTCTGTTTCACGGTAATGTTCCGTTTCTGGTCCACGATAATGTTCTGTTTCGGTTTCACGGTAATGTTCTGTCTCTGGTCCATGATAATGTTCCGTTTCTGGCCACGATAATGTTCTGTTTCAGTTTCACGGTAATGTTCTGTTTCCGTTTCACGGTAATGTTCTGTCTCTGGTCCACGATAATGTTCGGTTTCACCGTAATGTTCCGTCTCTGGTCCACGATAATGTACCGTCTTTGGTCCACGATAATGTTCTGTTTCTGTTTCACGGTAATGTTCCGTTTCTGGTCTACGATAATTTTGTGTTTCTGTTTCACGGTAATGTTCCGTTTCTGGTCCACGATAATGTTCTGTTTCGGTTTCACGGTAATGTTCTGTCTCTGGTCCATGATAATGTTCCGTTTCTGGTCTTCGATAATGTTCTGTTTCAGTTTTACGGTAATGGTCTTTTTCCGTTTCACGGTAATGTTCTGTCTCTGGTCCACGATAATGTTCGGTTTCACGGTAATGTTCCGTCTCTGGTCCACGATAATGTTCCGTCTTTGGTCCACGATAATGTTCTGTTTCTGGTCCACGATAATGTTCGGTTTCACGGTAATGTTCCGTCTCTGGTCCACGATAATGTTCTGTTTCTGTTTCACGGTGATGTTCCGTTTCTGGTCCACGATAATTTTGTGTTTCTGTTTCACGGTAATGTTCCGTTTCTGGTCCACGATGATGTTCGGTTTCACGGTAATGTTCTGTCTCTGGTCCACGATAATGTTCCGTCTTTGGTCCACGATAATGTTCTGTTTCTGTTTGACGGTAATGTTCCGTTTCTGGTCCATGATAATGTTCTGTTTCACGGTAATGTTCTGTCTCTGGTCCATGGTAATGTTCTGTCTCTGGTCCACGGTAATGTTCGGTTTCAAGGTAAAGTTCGGTCTGTGGTCCACAGTAATGTTCTGTCTCTGGTCCATGATAATGTTCTGTTTCACGGTAATGTTCTGTCTCTGGTCCATGGTAATGTTCTGTCTCTGGTCCACGGTAATGTTCGGTTTCAAGGTAAAGTTCGGTCTCTGGTCCACAGTAATGTTCTGTCTCTGGTCCACGGTAATGTTCTGTCTCTGGTCCACGATAATGTTCTGTTTCGGTTTCACGGTAATGTTCTGTCTCTGGTCCATGATAATGTTCCGTTTCTGGCCACGATAATGTTCTGTTTCAGTTTCACGGTAATGTTCTGTTTCCGTTTCACGGTAATGTTCTGTCTCTGGTCCACGATAATGTTCGGTTTCACGGTAATGTTCCGTCTCTGGTCCACGATAATGTACCGTCTTAGGTCCACGATAATGTTCTGTTTCTGTTTCACGGTAATGTTCCGTTTCTGGTCTACGATAATTTTGTGTTTCTGTTTCACGGTAATGTTCCGTTTCTGGTCCACGATAATGTTCTGTTTCGGTTTCACGGTAATGTTCTGTCTCTGGTCCATGATAATGTTCCGTGTCTGGTCTACGATAATGTTCTGTTTCAGTTTTACGGTAATGGTCTGTTTCCGTTTCACGGTAATGTTCTGTCTCTGGTCCACGATAATGTTCGGTTTCACGGTAATGTTCCGTCTCTGGTCCACGATAATGTTCCGTCTTTGGTCCACGATAATGTTCTGTTTTCTGGTCCACGATAATGTTCGGTTTCACGGTAATGTTCCGTCTCTGGTCCACGATAATGTTCTGTTTCTGTATCACGGTAATGTTCCTTTTCTGGTCCACGATAATTTTGTGTTTCTGTTTCACGGTAATGTTCCGTTTCTGGTCCACGATGATGTTCGGTTTCACGGTAATGTTCTGTCTCTGGTCCACGATAATGTTCCGTCTTTGGTCCACGATAATGTTCTATTTCTGTTTGACGGTAATGTTCCGTTTCTGGTCCACGATAATTTTGTGTTTCTGTTTCACGGTAATGTTCCGTTTCTGGTCCACGATAATGTTCTGTTTCGGTTTCACGGTAATGTTCTGTCTCTGGTCCATGATAATGTTCCGTTTCTGGCCACGATAATGTTCTGTTTCAGTTTCACGGTAATGTTCTGTTTCCGTTTCACGGTAATGTTCTGTCTCTGGTCCACGATAATGTTCGGTTTCACGGTAATGTTCCGTCTCTGGTCCACGATAATGTACCGTCTTTGGTCCACGATAATGTTCTGTTTCTGTTTCACGGTAATGTTCCGTTTCTGGTCTACGATAATTTTGTGTTTCTGTTTCACGGTAATGTTCCGTTTCTGGTCCACGATAATGTTCTGTTTCGGTTTCACGGTAATGTTCTGTCTCTGGTCCATGATAATGTTCCGTTTCTGGTCTACGATAATGTTCTGTTTCAGTTTTACGGTAATGTTCTGTTTCCGTTTCACGGTAATGTTCTGTCTCTGGTCCACGATAATGTTCGGTTTCACGGTAATGTTCCTTCTCTGGTCCACGATAATGTTCCGTCTTTGGTCCACGATAATGTTCTGTTTCTGTTTCACGGTAATGTTCCGTTTCTGGTCCACGATAATTTTGTGTTTCTGTTTCATGGTAATGTTCCGTTTCTGGTACACGATAATGTTGTGTTTCTGTTTCACGGTAATGTTCCGTTTCATGTCCACGATAATGTTCTGTTTCGGTTTCACGGTAATGTTCTGTCTCTGGTCCACGGTAATGTTCTGTCTCTGGTCCACGATAATGTTGTGTTTCTGTTTCACGGTAATGTTCCGTCTCTGGTCCACGATAATGTTGTGTTTCTGTTTCATGGTAATGTTCCGTTTTTGGTCCACGATAATGTTGTGTTTCTGGTCCACGATAATGTTAGGTTTCACGATAATGTTCCCTTTCTGGTCAACGATAATGTTCTGTTTAGGTTTCACGGTAATGTTCTGTCTCTGGTCCACGATAATGTTCTGTCTCTGATCCACGAAAATGTTCTGTCTCTGGTCCACGATAATGTTCCGATTTTGGTCCACGGTAATGTTCTGTTTCGGTTTCACGGTAATGTTCTGTCTCTGGTCCACGATAATGTTCCGTTTCTGGTCCATGATAATGTTCTGTTTTGGTTTCAAGGTAATGTTCTGTCTCTGGTCCACGGTAATGTTCGGTTTCAAGGTAAAGTTCGGTCTCTGGTCCACAGTAATGTTCTGTCTCTGGTCCACGGTAATGTTCTGTCTCTGGTCCACGGTAATGTTCTGTCTCTGGTCCACGGTAATGTTCTGTCTCTGGTCCACGGTAATGTTCTGTCTCTGGTCCACGGTAATGTTCGATCTGTGGTCCACGAAAACATTCGGTTTCGGTTTCACGGTAATGTTCCGTTTCTGCTCCACAATAATGTTCTGTTTCGGTTTCACGGTAATGTTCCTTTTCTGCTCCACAATAATGTTCTGTTTCAGTTTCACGGTAATGTTCTGTTTCCGTTTCACGGTAATGTTCTGTCTCTGGTCCACGGTAATATTGTGTCTCTGGTCCACGGTAATGTTAGATCTCTGGTCCACGATGATGTTCGGTTTAACGGTAATGTTCCGTCTCTGGTCCACGATAATTTTGTGTTTCTGTTTCACGGTAATGTTCCGTTTCTGGTCCACGATGATGTTCGGTTTCACGGTAATGTTCTGTCTCTGGTCCACGGTAATGTTCTGTGTCTGGTCCACGATAATGTTCGGTTTTACGGTAATGTTCCGTCTCTGGTCCACGATAATGTTCCGTCTTTGTTCCACGATAATGTTCTGTTTCTGTTTGACGGTAATGTTCCGTTTCTGGTCCACGATAATTTTGTTTCTGTTTCACGGTAATGTTCTGTTTCTGGTCCACGATAATGTTCTGTTTCGGTTTCACGGTAATGTTCTGTCTCTGGTCCATGATAATGTTCCGTTTCTGGCCACGATAATGTTCTGTTTCAGTTTCACGGTAATGTTCTGTTTCCGTTTCACGGTAATGTTCTGTCTCTGGTCCACGGTAATGTTCTGTCTCTGGTCCACGGTAATGTTCGGTTTCAAGGTAAAGTTCCATTTCTGGTCCACGGTAATGTTCTGTCTCTGGTCCACGATAATGTTCGATTTCTGGTCGCCGATAATGTTCGGTTTCACGGTAATGTTCCGTCTCTGGTCCACGATAATGTTCGGTTTCACGGTAATGTTCTGGTCCACGGTAATGTTCTGGTCCACGGTAATGTTCCGTCTCTGGTCCACAGTAATGTTCCGTATCTGGTCCATGGTAATGTTCGGTTTCACGGTAATGTTCCATTTCTGGTCCACGGTAATGTTCTGTCTCTGGTCCACGGTAATGTTCTGTCTCTGGTCCACGATAATGTTCGGTTTCACGGTAATGTTCCGTCTCTGGTCCACGATAATGTTCTGTTTCTGTATCACGGTAATGTTCCGTTTCTGGTCCACGATAATTTTGTGTTTCTGTTTCACGGTAATGTTCCGTTTCTGGTCCACGATAATGTTCTGTTTCGGTTTCACGGTAATGTTCTGTCTCTGGTCCATGATAATGTTCCGTTTCTGGTCTTCGATAATGTTCTGTTTCAGTTTTACGGTAATGGTCTTTTTCCGTTTCACGGTAATGTTCTGTCTCTGGTCCACGATAATGTTCGGTTTCACGGTAATGTTCCGTCTCTGGTCCACGATAATGTTCCGTCTTTGGTCCACGATAATGTTCTGTTTCTGGTCCACGATAATGTTCGGTTTCACGGTAATGTTCCGTCTCTGGTCCACGATAATGTTCTGTTTCTGTATCACGGTGATGTTCCGTTTCTGGTCCACGATAATTTTGTGTTTCTGTTTCACGGTAATGTTCCGTTTCTGGTCCACGATGATGTTCGGTTTCACGGTAATGTTCTGTCTCTGGTCCACGATAATGTTCCGTCTTTGGTCCACGATAATGTTCTGTTTCTGTTTGACGGTAATGTTCCGTTTCTGGTCCATGATAATGTTCTGTTTCACGGTAATGTTCTGTCTCTGGTCCATGGTAATGTTCTGTCTCTGGTCCACGGTAATGTTCGGTTTCAAGGTAAAGTTCGGTCTCTGGTCCACAGTAATGTTCTGTCTCTGGTCCACGGTAATGTTCTGTCTCTGGTCCACGGTAATGTTCTGTCTCTGGTCCACGGTAATGTTCTGTCTCTGGTCCACGGTAATGTTCGATCTGTGGTCCACGAAAACATTCGGTTTCGGTTTCACGGTAATGTTCCGTTTCTGCTCCACAATAATGTTCTGTTTCGGTTTCACGGTAATGTTCCGTCTCTGGTCCACGGTAATGTTCCGTCTCTGGTCCACGATAATGTTCTGTCTCTGGTCCACGGTAATGTTCTGTCTCTGGTCCACGGTAATATTGTGTCTCTGGTCCACGGTAATGTTCGATCTCTGGTCCACGATGATGTTCGGTTTAACGGTAATGTTCCGTCTCTGGTCCACGATAATGTTCTGTTTCTTTATCACGGTAATGTTCCGTTTCTGGTCCACGATGATGTTCGGTTTCACGGTAATGTTCTGTCTCTGGTCCACGGTAATGTTCTGTGTCTGGTCCACGATAATGTTCGGTTTTACGGTAATGTTCCGTCTCTGGTCCACGATAATGTTCCGTCTTTGGTCCACGATAATGTTCTGTTTCTGTTTGACGGTAATGTTCCGTTTCTGGTCCACGATAATTTTGTGTTTCTGTTTCACGGTAATGTTCTGTTTCTGGTCCACGATAATGTTCTGTTTCGGTTTCACGGTAATGTTCTGTCTCTGGTCCATGATAATGTTCCGTTTCTGGCCACGATAATGTTCTGTTTCAGTTTCACGGTAATGTTCTGTTTCCGTTTCACGGTAATGTTCTGTCTCTGGTCCACGGTAATGTTTTGTTTCTGTTTCACGGTAATGTTCCGTCTCTGGTCCACGATAATGTTCGGTTTCACGGCAATGTTCCGTCTCTGGTCCACGATAATGTTCCGTCTTTGGTCCACGATAATGTTCTGTTTCTGTTTCACGGTAATGTTCCGTTTCTGGTCCACGATAATTTTGTCTTTCTGTTTCACGGTAATGTTCCGTTTCTGGTACACGATAATGTTATGTTTCTGTTTCACGGTAATGTTCCGTTTCTGGTGCACGACAATGTTCTGTTTAGGTTTCACGGTAATGTTCTGTCTCTGGTCCACGATAATGTTCCGTTTCTGGTCCACGATAATGTTCTGTTTCGGTTTCACGGTAATGTTCCGTTTCTGGTCCACGATAATGTTCTGTTTCTGTTTCACGGTAATGTTCTGTCTCTGGTCCATGGTAATGTTCTGTCTCTGGTCCACGGTAATGTTCGGTTTCAAGGTAAAGTTCCATTTCTGGTCCACGGTAATGTTCTGTCTCTGGTCCACGATAATGTTCGATTTCTGGTCGCCGATAATGTTCGGTTTCACGGTAATGTTCCGTCTCTGGTCCACGATAATGTTCGGTTTCACGGTAATGTTCTGGTCCACGGTAATGTTCTGGTCCACGGTAATGTTCCGTCTCTGGTCCACAGTAATGTTCCGTATCTGGTCCATGGTAATGTTCGGTTTCACGGTAATGTTCCATTTCTGGTCCACGGTAATGTTCTGTCTCTGGTCCACGGTAATGTTCTGTCTCTGGTCCACGATAATGTTCGGTTTCACGGTAATGTTCCGTCTCTGGTCCACGATAATGTTCTGTTTCTGTATCACGGTAATGTTCCGTTTCTGGTCCACGATAATTTTGTGTTTCTGTTTCACGGTAATGTTCCGTTTCTGGTCCACGATGATGTTCGGTTTCACGGTAATGTTCTGTCTCTGGTCCACGATAATGTTCCGTCTTTGGTCCACGATAATGTTCTGTTTCTGTTTGACGGTAATGTTCCGTTTCTGGTCCACGATAATTTTGTGTTTCTGTTTCACGGTAATGTTCCGTTTCTGGTCCACGATAATGTTCTGTTTCGGTTTCACGGTAATGTTCTGTCTCTGGTCCATGATAATGTTCCGTTTCTGGCCACGATAATGTTCTGTTTCAGTTTCACGGTAATGTTCTGTTTCCGTTTCACGGTAATGTTCTGTCTCTGGTCCACGATAATGTTCGGTTTCACGGTAATGTTCCGTCTCTGGTCCACGATAATGTACCGTCTTTGGTCCACGATAATGTTCTGTTTCTGTTTCACGGTAATGTTCCGTTTCTGGTCCACGATAATTTTGTGTTTCTGTTTCACGGTAATGTTCCGTTTCTGGTCCACGATAATGTTCTGTTTCGGTTTCACGGTAATGTTCTGTCTCTGGTCCATGATAATGTTCCGTTTCTGGCCACGATAATGTTCTGTTTCAGTTTCACGGTAATGTTCTGTTTCCGTTTCACGGTAATGTTCTGTCTCTGGTCCACGATAATGTTCGGTTTCACGGTAATGTTCCGTCTCTGGTCCACGATAATGTACCGTCTTTGGTCCACGATAATGTTCTGTTTCTGTTTCACGGTAATGTTCCGTTTCTGGTCTACGATAATTTTGTGTTTCTGTTTCACGGTAATGTTCCGTTTCTGGTCCACGATAATGTTCTGTTTCGGTTTCACGGTAATGTTCTGTCTCTGGTCCATGATAATGTTCCGTTTCTGGTCTACGATAATGTTCTGTTTCAGTTTTACGGTAATGGTCTGTTTCCGTTTCACGGTAATGTTCTGTCTCTGGTCCACGATAATGTACCGTCTTTGGTCCACGATAATGTTCTGTTTCTGTTTCACGGTAATGTTCCGTTTCTGGTCTACGATAATTTTGTGTTTCTGTTTCACGGTAATGTTCCGTTTCTGGTCCACGATAATGTTCTGTTTCGGTTTCACGGTAATGTTCTGTCTCTGGTCCATGATAATGTTCCGTTTCTGGTCTACGATAATGTTCTGTTTCAGTTTTACGGTAATGTTCTGTTTCCGTTTCACGGTAATGTTCTGTCTCTGGTCCACGGTAATGTTCTGTCTCTGGTCCACGGTAATGTTCGGTTTCAAGGTAAAGTTCCATTTCTGGTCCACGGTAATGTTCTGTCTCTGGTCCACGATAATGTTCGATTTCTGGTCGCCGATAATGTTCGGTTTCACGGTAATGTTCCGTCTCTGGTCCACGATAATGTTCGGTTTCACGGTAATGTTCTGGTCCACGGTAATGTTCTGGTCCACGGTAATGTTCCGTCTCTGGTCCACAGTAATGTTCCGTATCTGGTCCATGGTAATGTTCGGTTTCACGGTAATGTTCCATTTCTGGTCCACGGTAATGTTCTGTCTCTGGTCCACGGTAATGTTCTGTCTCTGGTCCACGATAATGTTCGGTTTCACGGTAATGTTCCGTCTCTGGTCCACGATAATGTTCTGTTTCTGTATCACGGTAATGTTCCGTTTCTGGTCCACGATAATTTTGTGTTTCTGTTTCAAGGTAATGTTCTGTCTCTGGTCCACGGTAATGTTCGGTTTCAAGGTAAAGTTCGGTCTCTGGTCCACAGTAATGTTCTGTCTCTGGTCCACGGTAATGTTCTGTCTCTGGTCCACGGTAATGTTCTGTCTCTGGTCCACGGTAATGTTCTGTCTCTGGTCCACGGTAATGTTCTGTCTCTGGTCCACGGTAATGTTCGATCTGTGGTCCACGAAAACATTCGGTTTCGGTTTCACGGTAATGTTCCGTTTCTGCTCCACAATAATGTTCTGTTTCGGTTTCACGGTAATGTTCCGTTTCTGCTCCACAATAATGTTCTGTTTCAGTTTCACGGTAATGTTCTGTTTCCGTTTCACGGTAATGTTCTGTCTCTGGTCCACGGTAATATTGTGTCTCTGGTCCACGGTAATGTTAGATCTCTGGTCCACGATGATGTTCGGTTTAACGGTAATGTTCCGTCTCTGGTCCACGATAATTTTGTGTTTCTGTTTCACGGTAATGTTCCGTTTCTGGTCCACGATGATGTTCGGTTTCACGGTAATGTTCTGTCTCTGGTCCACGGTAATGTTCTGTGTCTGGTCCACGATAATGTTCGGTTTTACGGTAATGTTCCGTCTCTGGTCCACGATAATGTTCCGTCTTTGTTCCACGATAATGTTCTGTTTCTGTTTGACGGTAATGTTCCGTTTCTGGTCCACGATAATTTTGTTTCTGTTTCACGGTAATGTTCTGTTTCTGGTCCACGATAATGTTCTGTTTCGGTTTCACGGTAATGTTCTGTCTCTGGTCCATGATAATGTTCCGTTTCTGGCCACGATAATGTTCTGTTTCAGTTTCACGGTAATGTTCTGTTTCCGTTTCACGGTAATGTTCTGTCTCTGGTCCACGGTAATGTTCTGTCTCTGGTCCACGGTAATGTTCGGTTTCAAGGTAAAGTTCCATTTCTGGTCCACGGTAATGTTCTGTCTCTGGTCCACGATAATGTTCGATTTCTGGTCGCCGATAATGTTCGGTTTCACGGTAATGTTCCGTCTCTGGTCCACGATAATGTTCGGTTTCACGGTAATGTTCTGGTCCACGGTAATGTTCTGGTCCACGGTAATGTTCCGTCTCTGGTCCACAGTAATGTTCCGTATCTGGTCCATGGTAATGTTCGGTTTCACGGTAATGTTCCATTTCTGGTCCACGGTAATGTTCTGTCTCTGGTCCACGGTAATGTTCTGTCTCTGGTCCACGATAATGTTCGGTTTCACGGTAATGTTCCGTCTCTGGTCCACGATAATGTTCTGTTTCTG
Source organism: Leuresthes tenuis (assembly GCF_036924035.1). Taxonomy (NCBI): domain Eukaryota; kingdom Metazoa; phylum Chordata; class Actinopteri; order Atheriniformes; family Atherinopsidae; genus Leuresthes; species Leuresthes tenuis. Next base: position 134,177 of record NW_027325407.1, on the reverse strand, counting down.
TATCACGGTAATGTTCCGTTTCTGGTCCACGATAATTTTGTGTTTCTGTTTCACGGTAATGTTCCGTTTCTGGTCCACGATAATGTTCTGTTTCGGTTTCACGGTAATGTTCTGTCTCTGGTCCACGATAATTTTGTGTTTCTGTTTCACGGTAATGTTCCGTTTCAGTTTTACGGTAATGGTCTTTTTCCGTTTCACGGTAATGTTCTGTCTCTGGTCCACGATAATGTTCGGTTTCACGGTAATGTTCCGTCTCTGGTCCACGATAATGTTCCGTCTTTGGTCCACGATAATGTTCTGTTTCTGGTCCACGATAATGTTCGGTTTCACGGTAATGTTCCGTCTCTGGTCCACGATAATGTTCTGTTTCTGTATCACGGTGATGTTCCGTTTCTGGTCCACGATAATTTTGTGTTTCTGTTTCACGGTAATGTTCCGTTTCTGGTCCACGATGATGTTCGGTTTCACGGTAATGTTCTGTCTCTGGTCCACGATAATGTTCCGTCTTTGGTCCACGATAATGTTCTGTTTCTGTTTGACGGTAATGTTCCGTTTCTGGTCCATGATAATGTTCTGTTTCACGGTAATGTTCTGTCTCTGGTCCATGGTAATGTTCTGTCTCTGGTCCACGGTAATGTTCGGTTTCAAGGTAAAGTTCGGTCTCTGGTCCACAGTAATGTTCTGTCTCTGGTCCACGGTAATGTTCTGTCTCTGGTCCACGGTAATGTTCTGTCTCTGGTCCACGGTAATGTTCTGTCTCTGGTCCACGGTAATGTTCGATCTGTGGTCCACGAAAACATTCGGTTTCGGTTTCACGGTAATGTTCCGTTTCTGCTCCACAATAATGTTCTGTTTCGGTTTCACGGTAATGTTCCGTCTCTGGTCCACGGTAATGTTCCGTCTCTGGTCCACGATAATGTTCTGTCTCTGGTCCACGGTAATGTTCTGTCTCTGGTCCACGGTAATATTGTGTCTCTGGTCCACGGTAATGTTCGATCTCTGGTCCACGATGATGTTCGGTTTAACGGTAATGTTCCGTCTCTGGTCCACGATAATGTTCTGTTTCTTTATCACGGTAATGTTCCGTTTCTGGTCCACGATGATGTTCGGTTTCACGGTAATGTTCTGTCTCTGGTCCACGGTAATGTTCTGTGTCTGGTCCACGATAATGTTCGGTTTTACGGTAATGTTCCGTCTCTGGTCCACGATAATGTTCCGTCTTTGGTCCACGATAATGTTCTGTTTCTGTTTGACGGTAATGTTCCGTTTCTGGTCCACGATAATTTTGTGTTTCTGTTTCACGGTAATGTTCTGTTTCTGGTCCACGATAATGTTCTGTTTCGGTTTCACGGTAATGTTCTGTCTCTGGTCCATGATAATGTTCCGTTTCTGGCCACGATAATGTTCTGTTTCAGTTTCACGGTAATGTTCTGTTTCCGTTTCACGGTAATGTTCTGTCTCTGGTCCACGGTAATGTTTTGTTTCTGTTTCACGGTAATGTTCCGTCTCTGGTCCACGATAATGTTCGGTTTCACGGCAATGTTCCGTCTCTGGTCCACGATAATGTTCCGTCTTTGGTCCACGATAATGTTCTGTTTCTGTTTCACGGTAATGTTCCGTTTCTGGTCCACGATAATTTTGTCTTTCTGTTTCACGGTAATGTTCCGTTTCTGGTACACGATAATGTTATGTTTCTGTTTCACGGTAATGTTCCGTTTCTGGTGCACGACAATGTTCTGTTTAGGTTTCACGGTAATGTTCTGTCTCTGGTCCACGATAATGTTCCGTTTCTGGTCCACGATAATGTTCTGTTTCGGTTTCACGGTAATGTTCCGTTTCTGGTCCACGATAATGTTCTGTTTCTGTTTCACGGTAATGTTCTGTCTCTGGTCCATGGTAATGTTCTGTCTCTGGTCCACGGTAATGTTCGGTTTCAAGGTAAAGTTCCATTTCTGGTCCACGGTAATGTTCTGTCTCTGGTCCACGATAATGTTCGATTTCTGGTCGCCGATAATGTTCGGTTTCACGGTAATGTTCCGTCTCTGGTCCACGATAATGTTCGGTTTCACGGTAATGTTCTGGTCCACGGTAATGTTCTGGTCCACGGTAATGTTCCGTCTCTGGTCCACAGTAATGTTCCGTATCTGGTCCATGGTAATGTTCGGTTTCACGGTAATGTTCCATTTCTGGTCCACGGTAATGTTCTGTCTCTGGTCCACGGTAATGTTCTGTCTCTGGTCCACGATAATGTTCGGTTTCACGGTAATGTTCCGTCTCTGGTCCACGATAATGTTCTGTTTCTGTATCACGGTAATGTTCCGTTTCTGGTCCACGATAATTTTGTGTTTCTGTTTCACGGTAATGTTCCGTTTCTGGTCCACGATGATGTTCGGTTTCACGGTAATGTTCTGTCTCTGGTCCACGATAATGTTCCGTCTTTGGTCCACGATAATGTTCTGTTTCTGTTTGACGGTAATGTTCCGTTTCTGGTCCACGATAATTTTGTGTTTCTGTTTCACGGTAATGTTCCGTTTCTGGTCCACGATAATGTTCTGTTTCGGTTTCACGGTAATGTTCTGTCTCTGGTCCATGATAATGTTCCGTTTCTGGCCACGATAATGTTCTGTTTCAGTTTCACGGTAATGTTCTGTTTCCGTTTCACGGTAATGTTCTGTCTCTGGTCCACGATAATGTTCGGTTTCACGGTAATGTTCCGTCTCTGGTCCACGATAATGTACCGTCTTTGGTCCACGATAATGTTCTGTTTCTGTTTCACGGTAATGTTCCGTTTCTGGTCCACGATAATTTTGTGTTTCTGTTTCACGGTAATGTTCCGTTTCTGGTCCACGATAATGTTCTGTTTCGGTTTCACGGTAATGTTCTGTCTCTGGTCCATGATAATGTTCCGTTTCTGGCCACGATAATGTTCTGTTTCAGTTTCACGGTAATGTTCTGTTTCCGTTTCACGGTAATGTTCTGTCTCTGGTCCACGATAATGTTCGGTTTCACGGTAATGTTCCGTCTCTGGTCCACGATAATGTACCGTCTTTGGTCCACGATAATGTTCTGTTTCTGGTCCACGATGATGTTCGGTTTCACGGTAATGTTCTGTCTCTGGTCCACGATAATGTTCCGTCTTTGGTCCACGATAATGTTCTGTTTCTGTTTGACGGTAATGTTCTGTCTCTGGTCCATGATAATGTTCCGTTTCTGGTCTACGATAATGTTCTGTTTCAGTTTTACGGTAATGGTCTGTTTCCGTTTCACGGTAATGTTCTGTCTCTGGTCCACGATAATGTACCGTCTTTGGTCCACGATAATGTTCTGTTTCTGTTTCACGGTAATGTTCCGTTTCTGGTCTACGATAATTTTGTGTTTCTGTTTCACGGTAATGTTCCGTTTCTGGTCCACGATAATGTTCTGTTTCGGTTTCACGGTAATGTTCTGTCTCTGGTCCATGATAATGTTCCGTTTCTGGTCTACGATAATGTTCTGTTTCAGTTTTACGGTAATGTTCTGTTTCCGTTTCACGGTAATGTTCTGTCTCTGGTCCACGGTAATGTTCTGTCTCTGGTCCACGGTAATGTTCGGTTTCAAGGTAAAGTTCCATTTCTGGTCCACGGTAATGTTCTGTCTCTGGTCCACGATAATGTTCGATTTCTGGTCGCCGATAATGTTCGGTTTCACGGTAATGTTCCGTCTCTGGTCCACGATAATGTTCGGTTTCACGGTAATGTTCTGGTCCACGGTAATGTTCTGGTCCACGGTAATGTTCCGTCTCTGGTCCACAGTAATGTTCCGTATCTGGTCCATGGTAATGTTCGGTTTCACGGTAATGTTCCATTTCTGGTCCACGGTAATGTTCTGTCTCTGGTCCACGGTAATGTTCTGTCTCTGGTCCACGATAATGTTCGGTTTCACGGTAATGTTCCGTCTCTGGTCCACGATAATGTTCTGTTTCTGTATCACGGTAATGTTCCGTTTCTGGTCCACGATAATTTTGTGTTTCTGTTTCACGGTAATGTTCCGTTTCTGGTCCACGATAATGTTCTGTTTCGGTTTCACGGTAATGTTCTGTCTCTGGTCCATGATAATGTTCCGTTTCTGGTCTTCGATAATGTTCTGTTTCAGTTTTACGGTAATGGTCTGTCTCTGGTCCATGGTAATGTTCTGTCTCTGGTCCACGGTAATGTTCGGTTTCGGTTTCACGGTAATGTTCCGTTTCTGGTCCACGATAATGTTCTGTTTCTGTTTCACGGTAATGTTCTGTCTCTGGTCCATGGTAATGTTCTGTCTCTGGTCCACGGTAATGTTCGGTTTCAAGGTAAAGTTCCATTTCTGGTCCACGGTAATGTTCTGTCTCTGGTCCACGATAATGTTCGATTTCTGGTCGCCGATAATGTTCGGTTTCACGGTAATGTTCCGTCTCTGGTCCACGATAATGTTCGGTTTCACGGTAATGTTCTGGTCCACGGTAATGTTCTGGTCCACGGTAATGTTCCGTCTCTGGTCCACAGTAATGTTCCGTATCTGGTCCATGGTAATGTTCGGTTTCACGGTAATGTTCCATTTCTGGTCCACGGTAATGTTCTGTCTCTGGTCCACGGTAATGTTCTGTCTCTGGTCCACGATAATGTTCGGTTTCACGGTAATGTTCCGTCTCTGGTCCACGATAATGTTCTGTTTCTGTATCACGGTAATGTTCCGTTTCTGGTCCACGATAATTTTGTGTTTCTGTTTCACGGTAATGTTCCGTTTCTGGTCCACGATGATGTTCGGTTTCACGGTAATGTTCTGTCTCTGGTCCACGATAATGTTCCGTCTTTGGTCCACGATAATGTTCTGTTTCTGTTTGACGGTAATGTTCCGTTTCTGGTCCACGATAATTTTGTGTTTCTGTTTCACGGTAATGTTCCGTTTCTGGTCCACGATAATGTTCTGTTTCGGTTTCACGGTAATGTTCTGTCTCTGGTCCATGATAATGTTCCGTTTCTGGCCACGATAATGTTCTGTTTCAGTTTCACGGTAATGTTCTGTTTCCGTTTCACGGTAATGTTCTGTCTCTGGTCCACGATAATGTTCGGTTTCACGGTAATGTTCCGTCTCTGGTCCACGATAATGTACCGTCTTTGGTCCACGATAATGTTCTGTTTCTGTTTCACGGTAATGTTCCGTTTCTGGTCCACGATAATTTTGTGTTTCTGTTTCACGGTAATGTTCCGTTTCTGGTCCACGATAATGTTCTGTTTCGGTTTCACGGTAATGTTCTGTCTCTGGTCCATGATAATGTTCCGTTTCTGGCCACGATAATGTTCTGTTTCAGTTTCACGGTAATGTTCTGTTTCCGTTTCACGGTAATGTTCTGTCTCTGGTCCACGATAATGTTCGGTTTCACGGTAATGTTCCGTCTCTGGTCCACGATAATGTACCGTCTTTGGTCCACGATAATGTTCTGTTTCTGTTTCACGGTAATGTTCCGTTTCTGGTCTACGATAATTTTGTGTTTCTGTTTCACGGTAATGTTCCGTTTCTGGTCCACGATAATGTTCTGTTTCGGTTTCACGGTAATGTTCTGTCTCTGGTCCATGATAATGTTCCGTTTCTGGTCTACGATAATGTTCTGTTTCAGTTTTACGGTAATGGTCTGTTTCCGTTTCACGGTAATGTTCTGTCTCTGGTCCACGATAATGTACCGTCTTTGGTCCACGATAATGTTCTGTTTCTGTTTCACGGTAATGTTCCGTTTCTGGTCTACGATAATTTTGTGTTTCTGTTTCACGGTAATGTTCCGTTTCTGGTCCACGATAATGTTCTGTTTCGGTTTCACGGTAATGTTCTGTCTCTGGTCCATGATAATGTTCCGTTTCTGGTCTACGATAATGTTCTGTTTCAGTTTTACGGTAATGTTCTGTTTCCGTTTCACGGTAATGTTCTGTCTCTGGTCCACGGTAATGTTCTGTCTCTGGTCCACGGTAATGTTCGGTTTCAAGGTAAAGTTCCATTTCTGGTCCACGGTAATGTTCTGTCTCTGGTCCACGATAATGTTCGATTTCTGGTCGCCGATAATGTTCGGTTTCACGGTAATGTTCCGTCTCTGGTCCACGATAATGTTCGGTTTCACGGTAATGTTCTGGTCCACGGTAATGTTCTGGTCCACGGTAATGTTCCGTCTCTGGTCCACAGTAATGTTCCGTATCTGGTCCATGGTAATGTTCGGTTTCACGGTAATGTTCCATTTCTGGTCCACGGTAATGTTCTGTCTCTGGTCCACGGTAATGTTCTGTCTCTGGTCCACGATAATGTTCGGTTTCACGGTAATGTTCCGTCTCTGGTCCACGATAATGTTCTGTTTCTGTATCACGGTAATGTTCCGTTTCTGGTCCACGATAATTTTGTGTTTCTGTTTCACGGTAATGTTCCGTTTCTGGTCCACGATAATGTTCTGTTTCGGTTTCACGGTAATGTTCTGTCTCTGGTCCATGATAATGTTCCGTTTCTGGTCTTCGATAATGTTCTGTTTCAGTTTTACGGTAATGGTCTTTTTCCGTTTCACGGTAATGTTCTGTCTCTGGTCCACGATAATGTTCGGTTTCACGGTAATGTTCCGTCTCTGGTCCACGATAATGTTCCGTCTTTGGTCCACGATAATGTTCTGTTTCTGGTCCACGATAATGTTCGGTTTCACGGTAATGTTCCGTCTCTGGTCCACGATAATGTTCTGTTTCTGTATCACGGTGATGTTCCGTTTCTGGTCCACGATAATTTTGTGTTTCTGTTTCACGGTAATGTTCCGTTTCTGGTCCACGATGATGTTCGGTTTCACGGTAATGTTCTGTCTCTGGTCCACGATAATGTTCCGTCTTTGGTCCACGATAATGTTCTGTTTCTGTTTGACGGTAATGTTCCGTTTCTGGTCCATGATAATGTTCTGTTTCACGGTAATGTTCTGTCTCTGGTCCATGGTAATGTTCTGTCTCTGGTCCACGGTAATGTTCGGTTTCAAGGTAAAGTTCGGTCTCTGGTCCACAGTAATGTTCTGTCTCTGGTCCACGGTAATGTTCTGTCTCTGGTCCACGGTAATGTTCTGTCTCTGGTCCACGGTAATGTTCTGTCTCTGGTCCACGGTAATGTTCGATCTGTGGTCCACGAAAACATTCGGTTTCGGTTTCACGGTAATGTTCCGTTTCTGCTCCACAATAATGTTCTGTTTCGGTTTCACGGTAATGTTCCGTCTCTGGTCCACGGTAATGTTCCGTCTCTGGTCCACGATAATGTTCTGTCTCTGGTCCACGGTAATGTTCTGTCTCTGGTCCACGGTAATATTGTGTCTCTGGTCCACGGTAATGTTCGATCTCTGGTCCACGATGATGTTCGGTTTAACGGTAATGTTCCGTCTCTGGTCCACGATAATGTTCTGTTTCTTTATCACGGTAATGTTCCGTTTCTGGTCCACGATGATGTTCGGTTTCACGGTAATGTTCTGTCTCTGGTCCACGGTAATGTTCTGTGTCTGGTCCACGATAATGTTCGGTTTTACGGTAATGTTCCGTCTCTGGTCCACGATAATGTTCCGTCTTTGGTCCACGATAATGTTCTGTTTCTGTTTGACGGTAATGTTCCGTTTCTGGTCCACGATAATTTTGTGTTTCTGTTTCACGGTAATGTTCTGTTTCTGGTCCACGATAATGTTCTGTTTCGGTTTCACGGTAATGTTCTGTCTCTGGTCCATGATAATGTTCCGTTTCTGGCCACGATAATGTTCTGTTTCAGTTTCACGGTAATGTTCTGTTTCCGTTTCACGGTAATGTTCTGTCTCTGGTCCACGGTAATGTTTTGTTTCTGTTTCACGGTAATGTTCCGTCTCTGGTCCACGATAATGTTCGGTTTCACGGCAATGTTCCGTCTCTGGTCCACGATAATGTTCCGTCTTTGGTCCACGATAATGTTCTGTTTCTGTTTCACGGTAATGTTCCGTTTCTGGTCCACGATAATTTTGTCTTTCTGTTTCACGGTAATGTTCCGTTTCTGGTACACGATAATGTTATGTTTCTGTTTCACGGTAATGTTCCGTTTCTGGTGCACGACAATGTTCTGTTTAGGTTTCACGGTAATGTTCTGTCTCTGGTCCACGATAATGTTCCGTTTCTGGTCCACGATAATGTTCTGTTTCGGTTTCACGGTAATGTTCCGTTTCTGGTCCACGATAATGTTCTGTTTCTGTTTCACGGTAATGTTCTGTCTCTGGTCCATGGTAATGTTCTGTCTCTGGTCCACGGTAATGTTCGGTTTCAAGGTAAAGTTCCATTTCTGGTCCACGGTAATGTTCTGTCTCTGGTCCACGATAATGTTCGATTTCTGGTCGCCGATAATGTTCGGTTTCACGGTAATGTTCCGTCTCTGGTCCACGATAATGTTCGGTTTCACGGTAATGTTCCGTCTCTGGTCCACGATAATGTTCCGTCTTTGGTCCACGATAATGTTCTGTTTCTGTTTGACGTTAATGTTCCGTTTCGGGTCCACGATAATTTTGTTTCTGTTTCACGGTAATGTTCTGTTTCTGGTCCACGATAATGTTCTGTTTCGGTTTCACGGTAATGTTCTGTCTCTGGTCCATGATAATGTTCCGTTTCTGGCCACGATAATGTTCTGTTTCAGTTTCACGGTAATGTTCTGTTTCCGTTTCACGGTAATGTTCTGTCTCTGGTCCACGGTAATGTTCTGTCTCTGGTCCACGGTAATGTTCGGTTTCAAGGTAAAGTTCCATTTCTGGTCCACGGTAATGTTCTGTCTCTGGTCAACGATAATGTTCGATTTCTGGTCGCCGATAATGTTCGGTTTCACGGTAATGTTCCGTCTCTGGTCCACGATAATGTTCGGTTTCACGGTAATGTTCTGGTCCACGGTAATGTTCTGGTCCACGGTAATGTTCCGTCTCTGGTCCACAGTAATGTTCCGTATCTGGTCCATGGTAATGTTCGGTTTCACGGTAATGTTCCATTTCTGGTCCACGGTAATGTTCTGTCTCTGGTCCACGGTAATGTTCTGTCTCTGGTCCACGATAATGTTCGGTTTCACGGTAATGTTCCGTCTCTGGTCCACGATAATGTTCTGTTTCTGTATCACGGTAATGTTCCGTTTCTGGTCCACGATAATGTTCTGTTTCGGTTTCACGGTAATGTTCTGTCTCTGGTCCATGATAATGTTCCGTTTCTGGTCTACGATAATGTTCTGTTTCAGTTTTACGGTAATGGTCTGTTTCCGTTTCACGGTAATGTTCTGTCTCTGGTCCACGATAATGTACCGTCTTTGGTCCACGATAATGTTCTGTTTCTGTTTCACGGTAATGTTCCGTTTCTGGTCTACGATAATTTTGTGTTTCTGTTTCACGGTAATGTTCCGTTTCTGGTCCACGATAATGTTCTGTTTCGGTTTCACGGTAATGTTCTGTCTCTGGTCCATGATAATGTTCCGTTTCTGGTCTACGATAATGTTCTGTTTCAGTTTTACGGTAATGTTCTGTTTCCGTTTCACGGTAATGTTCTGTCTCTGGTCCACGGTAATGTTCTGTCTCTGGTCCACGGTAATGTTCGGTTTCAAGGTAAAGTTCCATTTCTGGTCCACGGTAATGTTCTGTCTCTGGTCCACGATAATGTTCGATTTCTGGTCGCCGATAATGTTCGGTTTCACGGTAATGTTCCGTCTCTGGTCCACGATAATGTTCGGTTTCACGGTAATGTTCTGGTCCACGGTAATGTTCTGGTCCACGGTAATGTTCCGTCTCTGGTCCACAGTAATGTTCCGTATCTGGTCCATGGTAATGTTCGGTTTCACGGTAATGTTCCATTTCTGGTCCACGGTAATGTTCTGTCTCTGGTCCACGGTAATGTTCTGTCTCTGGTCCACGATAATGTTCGGTTTCACGGTAATGTTCCGTCTCTGGTCCACGATAATGTTCTGTTTCTGTATCACGGTAATGTTCCGTTTCTGGTCCACGATAATTTTGTGTTTCTGTTTCACGGTAATGTTCCGTTTCTGGTCCACGATAATGTTCTGTTTCGGTTTCACGGTAATGTTCTGTCTCTGGTCCATGATAATGTTCCGTTTCTGGTCTTCGATAATGTTCTGTTTCAGTTTTACGGTAATGGTCTTTTTCCGTTTCACGGTAATGTTCTGTCTCTGGTCCACGATAATGTTCGGTTTCACGGTAATGTTCCGTCTCTGGTCCACGATAATGTTCCGTCTTTGGTCCACGATAATGTTCTGTTTCTGGTCCACGATAATGTTCGGTTTCACGGTAATGTTCCGTCTCTGGTCCACGATAATGTTCTGTTTCTGTATCACGGTGATGTTCCGTTTCTGGTCCACGATAATTTTGTGTTTCTGTTTCACGGTAATGTTCCGTTTCTGGTCCACGATGATGTTCGGTTTCACGGTAATGTTCTGTCTCTGGTCCACGATAATGTTCCGTCTTTGGTCCACGATAATGTTCTGTTTCTGTTTGACGGTAATGTTCCGTTTCTGGTCCATGATAATGTTCTGTTTCACGGTAATGTTCTGTCTCTGGTCCATGGTAATGTTCTGTCTCTGGTCCACGGTAATGTTCGGTTTCAAGGTAAAGTTCGGTCTCTGGTCCACAGTAATGTTCTGTCTCTGGTCCACGGTAATGTTCTGTCTCTGGTCCACGGTAATGTTCTGTCTCTGGTCCACGGTAATGTTCTGTCTCTGGTCCACGGTAATGTTCGATCTGTGGTCCACGAAAACATTCGGTTTCGGTTTCACGGTAATGTTCCGTTTCTGCTCCACAATAATGTTCTGTTTCGGTTTCACGGTAATGTTCCGTCTCTGGTCCACGGTAATGTTCCGTCTCTGGTCCACGATAATGTTCTGTCTCTGGTCCACGGTAATGTTCTGTCTCTGGTCCACGGTAATATTGTGTCTCTGGTCCACGGTAATGTTCGATCTCTGGTCCACGATGATGTTCGGTTTAACGGTAATGTTCCGTCTCTGGTCCACGATAATGTTCTGTTTCTTTATCACGGTAATGTTCCGTTTCTGGTCCACGATGATGTTCGGTTTCACGGTAATGTTCTGTCTCTGGTCCACGGTAATGTTCTGTGTCTGGTCCACGATAATGTTCGGTTTTACGGTAATGTTCCGTCTCTGGTCCACGATAATGTTCCGTCTTTGGTCCACGATAATGTTCTGTTTCTGTTTGACGGTAATGTTCCGTTTCTGGTCCACGATAATTTTGTGTTTCTGTTTCACGGTAATGTTCTGTTTCTGGTCCACGATAATGTTCTGTTTCGGTTTCACGGTAATGTTCTGTCTCTGGTCCATGATAATGTTCCGTTTCTGGCCACGATAATGTTCTGTTTCAGTTTCACGGTAATGTTCTGTTTCCGTTTCACGGTAATGTTCTGTCTCTGGTCCACGGTAATGTTTTGTTTCTGTTTCACGGTAATGTTCCGTCTCTGGTCCACGATAATGTTCGGTTTCACGGCAATGTTCCGTCTCTGGTCCACGATAATGTTCCGTCTTTGGTCCACGATAATGTTCTGTTTCTGTTTCACGGTAATGTTCCGTTTCTGGTCCACGATAATTTTGTCTTTCTGTTTCACGGTAATGTTCCGTTTCTGGTACACGATAATGTTATGTTTCTGTTTCACGGTAATGTTCCGTTTCTGGTGCACGACAATGTTCTGTTTAGGTTTCACGGTAATGTTCTGTCTCTGGTCCACGATAATGTTCCGTTTCTGGTCCACGATAATGTTCTGTTTCGGTTTCACGGTAATGTTCCGTTTCTGGTCCACGATAATGTTCTGTTTCTGTTTCACGGTAATGTTCTGTCTCTGGTCCATGGTAATGTTCTGTCTCTGGTCCACGGTAATGTTCGGTTTCAAGGTAAAGTTCCATTTCTGGTCCACGGTAATGTTCTGTCTCTGGTCCACGATAATGTTCGATTTCTGGTCGCCGATAATGTTCGGTTTCACGGTAATGTTCCGTCTCTGGTCCACGATAATGTTCGGTTTCACGGTAATGTTCCGTCTCTGGTCCACGATAATGTTCCGTCTTTGGTCCACGATAATGTTCTGTTTCTGTTTGACGTTAATGTTCCGTTTCGGGTCCACGATAATTTTGTTTCTGTTTCACGGTAATGTTCTGTTTCTGGTCCACGATAATGTTCTGTTTCGGTTTCACGGTAATGTTCTGTCTCTGGTCCATGATAATGTTCCGTTTCTGGCCACGATAATGTTCTGTTTCAGTTTCACGGTAATGTTCTGTTTCCGTTTCACGGTAATGTTCTGTCTCTGGTCCACGGTAATGTTCTGTCTCTGGTCCACGGTAATGTTCGGTTTCAAGGTAAAGTTCCATTTCTGGTCCACGGTAATGTTCTGTCTCTGGTCAACGATAATGTTCGATTTCTGGTCGCCGATAATGTTCGGTTTCACGGTAATGTTCCGTCTCTGGTCCACGATAATGTTCGGTTTCACGGTAATGTTCTGGTCCACGGTAATGTTCTGGTCCACGGTAATGTTCCGTCTCTGGTCCACAGTAATGTTCCGTATCTGGTCCATGGTAATGTTCGGTTTCACGGTAATGTTCCATTTCTGGTCCACGGTAATGTTCTGTCTCTGGTCCACGGTAATGTTCTGTCTCTGGTCCACGATAATGTTCGGTTTCACGGTAATGTTCCGTCTCTGGTCCACGATAATGTTCTGTTTCTGTATCACGGTAATGTTCCGTTTCTGGTCCACGATAATTTTGTGTTTCTGTTTCACGGTAATGTTCCGTTTCTGTTCCACGATGATGTTCGGTTTCACGGTAATGTTCTGTCTCTGGTCCACGATAATGTTCCGTCTTTGGTCCACGATAATGTTCTGTTTCTGTTTGACGGTAATGTTCCGTTTCTGGTCCACGATAATTTTGTGTTTCTGTTTCACGGTAATGTTCCGTTTCTGGTCCATGATAATGTTCTGTTTCGGTTTCACGGTAATGTTCTGTCTCTGGTCCATGATAATGTTCCGTTTCTGGCCACGATAATGTTCTGTTTCAGTTTCACGGTAATGTTCTGTTTCCGTTTCACGGTAATGTTCTGTCTCTGGTCCACGATAATGTTCGGTTTCACGGTAATGTTCCGTCTCTGGTCCACGATAATGTACCGTCTTTGGTCCACGATAATGTTCTGTTTCTGTTTCACGGTAATGTTCCGTTTCTGGTCTACGATAATTTTGTGTTTCTGTTTCACGGTAATGTTCCGTTTCTGGTCCACGATAATGTTCTGTTTCGGTTTCACGGTAATGTTCTGTCTCTGGTCCATGATAATGTTCCGTTTCTGGTCTTCGATAATGTTCTGTTTCAGTTTTACGGTAATGGTCTTTTTCCGTTTCACGGTAATGTTCTGTCTCTGGTCCACGATAATGTTCGGTTTCACGGTAATGTTCCGTCTCTGGTCCACGATAATGTTCCGTCTTTGGTCCACGATAATGTTCTGTTTCTGGTCCACGATAATGTTCGGTTTCACGGTAATGTTCCGTCTCTGGTCCACGATAATGTTCTGTTTCTGTATCACGGTAATGTTCCGTTTCTGGTCCACGATAATTTTGTGTTTCTGTTTCACGGTAATGTTCCGTTTCTGGTCCACGATGATGTTCGGTTTCACGGTAATGTTCTGTCTCGGGTCCACGATAATGTTCCGTCTTTGGTCCACGATAATGTTCTGTTTCTGTTTGACGGTAATGTTCCGTTTCTGGTCCATGATAATGTTCTGTTTCACGGTAATGTTCTGTCTCTGGTCCATGGTAATGTTCTGTCTCTGGTCCACGGTAATGTTCGGTTTCAAGGTAAAGTTCGGTCTCTGGTCCACAGTAATGTTCTGTCTCTGGTCCACGGTAATGTTCTGTCTCTGGTCCACGGTAATGTTCTGTCTCTGGTCCACGGTAATGTTCTGTCTCTGGTCCACGGTAATGTTCGATCTGTGGTCCACGAAAACATTCGGTTTCGGTTTCACGGTAATGTTCCGTTTCTGCTCCACAATAATGTTCTGTTTCGGTTTCACGGTAATGTTCCGTCTCTGGTCCACGGTAATGTTCCGTCTCTGGTCCACGATAATGTTCTGTCTCTGGTCCACGGTAATGTTCTGTCTCTGGTCCACGGTAATATTGTGTCTCTGGTCCAAGGTAATGTTCGATCTCTGGTCCACGATGATGTTCGGTTTAACGGTAATGTTCCGTCTCTGGTCCACGATAATGTTCTGTTTCTTTATCACGGTAATGTTCCGTTTCTGGTCCACGATAATTTTGTGTTTCTGTTTCACGGTAATGTTCCGTTTCTGGTCCACGATGATGTTCGGTTTCACGGTAATGTTCTGTCTCTGGTCCACGGTAATGTTCTGTGTCTGGTCCACGATAATGTTCGGTTTTACGGTAATGTTCCGTCTCTGGTCCACGATAATGTTCCGTCTTTGGTCCACGATAATGTTCTGTTTCTGTTTCACGGTAATGTTCCGTTTCTGGTCCACGATAATTTTGTCTTTCTGTTTCACGGTAATGTTCCGTTTCTGGTACACGATAATGTTATGTTTCTGTTTCACGGTAATGTTCCGTTTCTGGTGCACGACAATGTTCTGTTTAGGTTTCACGGTAATGTTCTGTCTCTGGTCCACGATAATGTTCCGTTTCTGGTCCACGATAATGTTCTGTTTCGGTTTCACGGTAATGTTCCGTTTCTGGTCCACGATAATGTTCTGTTTCTGTTTCACGGTAATGTTCTGTCTCTGGTCCATGGTAATGTTCTGTCTCTGGTCCACGGTAATGTTCGGTTTCAAGGTAAAGTTCCATTTCTGGTCCACGGTAATGTTCTGTCTCTGGTCCACGATAATGTTCGATTTCTGGTCGCCGATAATGTTCGGTTTCACGGTAATGTTCCGTCTCTGGTCCACGATAATGTTCGGTTTCACGGTAATGTTCTGGTCCACGGTAATGTTCTGGTCCACGGTAATGTTCCGTCTCTGGTCCACAGTAATGTTCCGTATCTGGTCCATGGTAATGTTCGGTTTCACGGTAATGTTCCATTTCTGGTCCACGGTAATGTTCTGTCTCTGGTCCACGGTAATGTTCTGTCTCTGGTCCACGATAATGTTCGGTTTCACGGTAATGTTCCGTCTCTGGTCCACGATAATGTTCTGTTTCTGTATCACGGTAATGTTCCGTTTCTGGTCCACGATAATTTTGTGTTTCTGTTTCACGGTAATGTTCCGTTTCTGGTCCACGATGATGTTCGGTTTCACGGTAATGTTCTGTCTCTGGTCCACGATAATGTTCCGTCTTTGGTCCACGATAATGTTCTGTTTCTGTTTGACGGTAATGTTCCGTTTCTGGTCCACGATAATTTTGTGTTTCTGTTTCACGGTAATGTTCCGTTTCTGGTCCACGATAATGTTCTGTTTCGGTTTCACGGTAATGTTCTGTCTCTGGTCCATGATAATGTTCCGTTTCTGGTCTTCGATAATGTTCTGTTTCAGTTTTACGGTAATGGTCTTTTTCCGTTTCACGGTAATGTTCTGTCTCTGGTCCACGATAATGTTCGGTTTCACGGTAATGTTCCGTCTCTGGTCCACGATAATGTTCCGTCTTTGGTCCACGATAATGTTCTGTTTCTGGTCCACGATAATGTTCGGTTTCACGGTAATGTTCCGTCTCTGGTCCACGATAATGTTCTGTTTCTGTATCACGGTGATCTTCCGTTTCTGGTCCACGATAATTTTGTGTTTCTGTTTCACGGTAATGTTCCGTTTCTGGTCCACGATGATGTTCGGTTTCACGGTAATGTTCTGTCCCTGGTCCACGATAATGTTCCGTCTTTGGTCCACGATAATGTTCTGTTTCTGTTTGACGGTAATGTTCCGTTTCTGGTCCATGATAATGTTCTGTTTCACGGTAATGTTCTGTCTCTGGTCCATGGTAATGTTCTGTCTCTGGTCCACGGTAATGTTCGGTTTCAAGGTAAAGTTCGGTCTCTGGTCCACAGTAATGTTCTGTCTCTGGTCCACGGTAATGTTCTGTCTCTGGTCCACGATAATGTTCTGTTTCGGTTTCACGGTAATGTTCTGTCTCTGGTCAATGATAATGTTCCGTTTCTGGCCACGATAATGTTCTGTTTCAGTTTCACGGTAATGTTCTGTTTCCGTTTCACGGTAATGTTCTGTCTCTGGTCCACGATAATGTTCGGTTTCACGGTAATGTTCCGTCTCTGGTCCACGATAATGTACCGTCTTAGGTCCACGATAATGTTCTGTTTCTGTTTCACGGTAATGTTCCGTTTCTGGTCTACGATAATTTTGTGTTTCTGTTTCACGGTAATGTTCCGTTTCTGGTCCACGATAATGTTCTGTTTCGGTTTCACGGTAATGTTCTGTCTCTGGTCCATGATAATGTTCCGTGTCTGGTCTACGATAATGTTCTGTTTCAGTTTTACGGTAATGGTCTGTTTCCGTTTCACGGTAATGTTCTGTCTCTGGTCCACGATAATGTTCGGTTTCACGGTAATGTTCCGTCTCTGGTCCACGATAATGTTCCGTCTTTGGTCCACGATAATGTTCTGTTTTCTGGTCCACGATAATGTTCGGTTTCACGGTAATGTTCCGTCTCTGGTCCACGATAATGTTCTGTTTCTGTATCACGGTAATGTTCCTTTTCTGGTCCACGATAATTTTGTGTTTCTGTTTCACGGTAATGTTCCGTTTCTGGTCCACGATGATGTTCGGTTTCACGGTAATGTTCTGTCTCTGGTCCACGATAATGTTCCGTCTTTGGTCCACGATAATGTTCTATTTCTGTTTGACGGTAATGTTCCGTTTCTGGTCCACGATAATTTTGTGTTTCTGTTTCACGGTAATGTTCCGTTTCTGGTCCACGATAATGTTCTGTTTCGGTTTCACGGTAATGTTCTGTCTCTGGTCCATGATAATGTTCCGTTTCTGGCCACGATAATGTTCTGTTTCAGTTTCACGGTAATGTTCTGTTTCCGTTTCACGGTAATGTTCTGTCTCTGGTCCACGATAATGTTCGGTTTCACGGTAATGTTCCGTCTCTGGTCCACGATAATGTACCGTCTTTGGTCCACGATAATGTTCTGTTTCTGTTTCACGGTAATGTTCCGTTTCTGGTCTACGATAATTTTGTGTTTCTGTTTCACGGTAATGTTCCGTTTCTGGTCCACGATAATGTTCTGTTTCGGTTTCACGGTAATGTTCTGTCTCTGGTCCATGATAATGTTCCGTTTCTGGTCTACGATAATGTTCTGTTTCAGTTTTACGGTAATGTTCTGTTTCCGTTTCACGGTAATGTTCTGTCTCTGGTCCACGATAATGTTCGGTTTCACGGTAATGTTCCGTCTCTGTTCCACGATAATGTTCCGTCTTTGGTCCACGATAATGTTCTGTTTCTGTTTCACGGTAATGTTCCGTTTCTGGTCCACGATAATTTTGTGTTTCTGTTTCATGGTAATGTTCCGTTTCTGGTACACGATAATGTTGTGTTTCTGTTTCACGGTAATGTTCCGTTTCATGTCCACGATAATGTTCTGTTTCGGTTTCACGGTAATGTTCTGTCTCTGGTCCACGGTAATGTTCTGTCTCTGGTCCACGATAATGTTGTGTTTCTGTTTCACGGTAATGTTCCGTCTCTGGTCCACGATAATGTTGTGTTTCTGTTTCATGGTAATGTTCCGTTTTTGGTCCACGATAATGTTGTGTTTCTGGTCCACGATAATGTTAGGTTTCACGATAATGTTCCCTTTCTGGTCAACGATAATGTTCTGTTTAGGTTTCACGGTAATGTTCTGTCTCTGGTCCACGATAATGTTCTGTCTCTGATCCACGAAAATGTTCTGTCTCTGGTCCACGATAATGTTCCGATTTTGGTCCACGGTAATGTTCTGTTTCGGTTTCACGGTAATGTTCTGTCTCTGGTCCACGATAATGTTCCGTTTCTGGTCCATGATAATGTTCTGTTTTGGTTTCAAGGTAATGTTCTGTCTCTGGTCCACGGTAATGTTCGGTTTCAAGGTAAAGTTCGGTCTCTGGTCCACAGTAATGTTCTGTCTCTGGTCCACGGTAATGTTCTGTCTCTGGTCCACGGTAATGTTCTGTCTCTGGTCCACGGTAATGTTCTGTCTCTGGTCCACGGTAATGTTCTGTCTCTGGTCCACGGTAATGTTCGATCTGTGGTCCACGAAAACATTCGGTTTCGGTTTCACGGTAATGTTCCGTTTCTGCTCCACAATAATGTTCTGTTTCGGTTTCACGGTAATGTTCCGTTTCTGCTCCACAATAATGTTCTGTTTCAGTTTCACGGTAATGTTCTGTTTCCGTTTCACGGTAATGTTCTGTCTCTGGTCCACGGTAATATTGTGTCTCTGGTCCACGGTAATGTTAGATCTCTGGTCCACGATGATGTTCGGTTTAACGGTAATGTTCCGTCTCTGGTCCACGATAATGTTCTGTTTCTTTATCACGGTAATGTTCCGTTTCTGGTCCACGATAATTTTGTGTTTCTGTTTCACGGTAATGTTCCGTTTCTGGTCCACGATGATGTTCGGTTTCACGGTAATGTTCTGTCTCTGGTCCACGGTAATGTTCTGTGTCTGGTCCACGATAATGTTCGGTTTTACGGTAATGTTCCGTCTCTGGTCCACGATAATGTTCCGTCTTTGTTCCACGATAATGTTCTGTTTCTGTTTGACGGTAATGTTCCGTTTCTGGTCCACGATAATTTTGTTTCTGTTTCACGGTAATGTTCTGTTTCTGGTCCACGATAATGTTCTGTTTCGGTTTCACGGTAATGTTCTGTCTCTGGTCCATGATAATGTTCCGTTTCTGGCCACGATAATGTTCTGTTTCAGTTTCACGGTAATGTTCTGTTTCCGTTTCACGGTAATGTTCTGTCTCTGGTCCACGGTAATGTTCTGTCTCTGGTCCACGGTAATGTTCGGTTTCAAGGTAAAGTTCCATTTCTGGTCCACGGTAATGTTCTGTCTCTGGTCCACGATAATGTTCGATTTCTGGTCGCCGATAATGTTCGGTTTCACGGTAATGTTCCGTCTCTGGTCCACGATAATGTTCGGTTTCACGGTAATGTTCTGGTCCACGGTAATGTTCTGGTCCACGGTAATGTTCCGTCTCTGGTCCACAGTAATGTTCCGTATCTGGTCCATGGTAATGTTCGGTTTCACGGTAATGTTCCATTTCTGGTCCACGGTAATGTTCTGTCTCTGGTCCACGGTAATGTTCTGTCTCTGGTCCACGATAATGTTCGGTTTCACGGTAATGTTCCGTCTCTGGTCCACGATAATGTTCTGTTTCTGTATCACGGTAATGTTCCGTTTCTGGTCCACGATAATTTTGTGTTTCTGTTTCACGGTAATGTTCCGTTTCTGGTCCACGATAATGTTCTGTTTCGGTTTCACGGTAATGTTCTGTCTCTGGTCCATGATAATGTTCCGTTTCTGGTCTTCGATAATGTTCTGTTTCAGTTTTACGGTAATGGTCTTTTTCCGTTTCACGGTAATGTTCTGTCTCTGGTCCACGATAATGTTCGGTTTCACGGTAATGTTCCGTCTCTGGTCCACGATAATGTTCCGTCTTTGGTCCACGATAATGTTCTGTTTCTGGTCCACGATAATGTTCGGTTTCACGGTAATGTTCCGTCTCTGGTCCACGATAATGTTCTGTTTCTGTATCACGGTGATGTTCCGTTTCTGGTCCACGATAATTTTGTGTTTCTGTTTCACGGTAATGTTCCGTTTCTGGTCCACGATGATGTTCGGTTTCACGGTAATGTTCTGTCTCTGGTCCACGATAATGTTCCGTCTTTGGTCCACGATAATGTTCTGTTTCTGTTTGACGGTAATGTTCCGTTTCTGGTCCATGATAATGTTCTGTTTCACGGTAATGTTCTGTCTCTGGTCCATGGTAATGTTCTGTCTCTGGTCCACGGTAATGTTCGGTTTCAAGGTAAAGTTCGGTCTCTGGTCCACAGTAATGTTCTGTCTCTGGTCCACGGTAATGTTCTGTCTCTGGTCCACGGTAATGTTCTGTCTCTGGTCCACGGTAATGTTCTGTCTCTGGTCCACGGTAATGTTCGATCTGTGGTCCACGAAAACATTCGGTTTCGGTTTCACGGTAATGTTCCGTTTCTGCTCCACAATAATGTTCTGTTTCGGTTTCACGGTAATGTTCCGTCTCTGGTCCACGGTAATGTTCCGTCTCTGGTCCACGATAATGTTCTGTCTCTGGTCCACGGTAATGTTCTGTCTCTGGTCCACGGTAATATTGTGTCTCTGGTCCACGGTAATGTTCGATCTCTGGTCCACGATGATGTTCGGTTTAACGGTAATGTTCCGTCTCTGGTCCACGATAATGTTCTGTTTCTTTATCACGGTAATGTTCCGTTTCTGGTCCACGATGATGTTCGGTTTCACGGTAATGTTCTGTCTCTGGTCCACGGTAATGTTCTGTGTCTGGTCCACGATAATGTTCGGTTTTACGGTAATGTTCCGTCTCTGGTCCACGATAATGTTCCGTTTTTGGTCCACGATAATGTTCTGTTTCTGTTTGACGGTAATGTTCCGTTTCTGGTCCACGATAATTTTGTGTTTCTGTTTCACGGTAATGTTCTGTTTCTGGTCCACGATAATGTTCTGTTTCGGTTTCACGGTAATGTTCTGTCTCTGGTCCATGATAATGTTCCGTTTCTGGCCACGATAATGTTCTGTTTCAGTTTCACGGTAATGTTCTGTTTCCGTTTCACGGTAATGTTCTGTCTCTGGTCCACGGTAATGTTTTGTTTCTGTTTCACGGTAATGTTCCGTCTCTGGTCCACGATAATGTTCGGTTTCACGGCAATGTTCCGTCTCTGGTCCACGATAATGTTCCGTCTTTGGTCCACGATAATGTTCTGTTTCTGTTTCACGGTAATGTTCCGTTTCTGGTCCACGATAATTTTGTCTTTCTGTTTCACGGTAATGTTCCGTTTCTGGTACACGATAATGTTATGTTTCTGTTTCACGGTAATGTTCCGTTTCTGGTGCACGACAATGTTCTGTTTAGGTTTCACGGTAATGTTCTGTCTCTGGTCCACGATAATGTTCCGTTTCTGGTCCACGATAATGTTCTGTTTCGGTTTCACGGTAATGTTCCGTTTCTGGTCCACGATAATGTTCTGTTTCTGTTTCACGGTAATGTTCTGTCTCTGGTCCATGGTAATGTTCTGTCTCTGGTCCACGGTAATGTTCGGTTTCAAGGTAAAGTTCCATTTCTGGTCCACGGTAATGTTCTGTCTCTGGTCCACGATAATGTTCGATTTCTGGTCGCCGATAATGTTCGGTTTCACGGTAATGTTCCGTCTCTGGTCCACGATAATGTTCGGTCCACGGTAATGTTCCGTCTCTGGTCCACAGTAATGTTCCGTATCTGGTCCATGGTAATGTTCGGTTTCACGGTAATGTTCCATTTCTGGTCCACGGTAATGTTCTGTCTCTGGTCCACGGTAATGTTCTGTCTCTGGTCCACGATAATGTTCGGTTTCACGGTAATGTTCCGTCTCTGGTCCACGATAATGATCTGTTTCTGTATCACGGTAATGTTCCGTTTCTGGTCCACGATAATTTTGTGTTTCTGTTTCACGGTAATGTTCCGTTTCTGGTCCACGATGATGTTCGGTTTCACGGTAATGTTCTGTCTCTGGTCCACGATAATGTTCCGTCTTTGGTCCACGATAATGTTCTGTTTCTGTTTGACGGTAATGTTCCGTTTCTGGTCCACGATAATTTTGTGTTTCTGTTTCACGGTAATGTTCCGTTTCTGGTCCACGATAATGTTCTGTTTCGGTTTCACGGTAATGTTCTGTCTCTGGTCCATGATAATGTTCCGTTTCTGGCCACGATAATGTTCTGTTTCAGTTTCACGGTAATGTTCTGTTTCCGTTTCACGGTAATGTTCTGTCTCTGGTCCACGATAATGTTCGGTTTCACGGTAATGTTCCGTCTCTGGTCCACGATAATGTACCGTCTTTGGTCCACGATAATGTTCTGTTTCTGTTTCACGGTAATGTTCCGTTTCTGGTCCACGATAATTTTGTGTTTCTGTTTCACGGTAATGTTCCGTTTCTGGTCCACGATAATGTTCTGTTTCGGTTTCACGGTAATGTTCTGTCTCTGGTCCATGATAATGTTCCGTTTCTGGCCACGATAATGTTCTGTTTCAGTTTCACGGTAATGTTCTGTTTCCGTTTCACGGTAATGTTCTGTCTCTGGTCCACGATAATGTTCGGTTTCACGGTAATGTTCCGTCTCTGGTCCACGATAATGTACCGTCTTTGGTCCACGATAATGTTCTGTTTCTGTTTCACGGTAATGTTCCGTTTCTGGTCTACGATAATTTTGTGTTTCTGTTTCACGGTAATGTTCCGTTTCTGGTCCACGATAATGTTCTGTTTCGGTTTCACGGTAATGTTCTGTCTCTGGTCCATGATAATGTTCCGTTTCTGGTCTACGATAATGTTCTGTTTCAGTTTTACGGTAATGGTCTGTTTCCGTTTCACGGTAATGTTCTGTCTCTGGTCCACGATAATGTACCGTCTTTGGTCCACGATAATGTTCTGTTTCTGTTTCACGGTAATGTTCCGTTTCTGGTCTACGATCATTTTGTGTTTCTGTTTCACGGTAATGTTCCGTTTCTGGTCCACGATAATGTTCTGTTTCGGTTTCACGGTAATGTTCTGTCTCTGGTCCATGATAATGTTCCGTTTCTGGTCTACGATAATGTTCTGTTTCAGTTTTACGGTAATGTTCTGTTTCCGTTTCACGGTAATGTTCTGTCTCTGGTCCACGATAATGTTCGGTTTCACGGTAATGTTCCGTCTCTGGTCCACGATAATGTTCCGTCTTTGGTCCACGATAATGTTCTGTTTCTGTTTCACGGTAATGTTCCGTTTCTGGTCCACGATAATTTTGTGTTTCTGTTTCATGGTAATGTTCCGTTTCTGGTACACGATAATGTTGTGTTTCTGTTTCACGGTAATGTTCCGTTTCATGTCCACGATAATGTTCTGTTTCGGTTTCACGGTAATGTTCTGTCTCTGGTCCACGGTAATGTTCTGTCTCTGGTCCACGATAATGTTGTGTTTCTGTTTCACGGTAATGTTCCGTCTCTGGTCCACGATAATGTTGTGTTTCTGTTTCATGGTAATGTTCCGTTTTTGGTCCACGATAATGTTGTGTTTCTGGTCCACGATAATGTTAGGTTTCACGATAATGTTCCCTTTCTGGTCAACGATAATGTTCTGTTTAGGTTTCACGGTAATGTTCTGTCTCTGGTCCACGATAATGTTCTGTCTCTGATCCACGAAAATGTTCTGTCTCTGGTCCACGATAATGTTCCGTTTTTGGTCCACGGTAATGTTCTGTTTCGGTTTCACGGTAATGTTCTGTCTCTGGTCCACGATAATGTTCCGTTTCTGGTCCATGATAATGTTCTGTTTTGGTTTCAAGGTAATGTTCTGTCTCTGGTCCACGGTAATGTTCCGTTTCTGGTCCACGATAAAGTTCTGTTTCGGTTTCACGGTAATGTTCCGTTTCTTGTCCACGATAATGTTCTGTTTCTCTTTCACGGTAATGTTCCGTTTCTGGTCCATGATAATGTTCTGTTTCACGGTAATGTTCTGTCTCTGGTCCATGGTAATGTTCTGTCTCTGGTCCACGGTAATGTTCGGTTTCAAGGTAAAGTTCGGTCTCTGGTCCACAGTAATGTTCTGTCTCTGGTCCACGGTAATGTTCTGTCTCTGGTCCACAATAATGTTCTGTTTCGGTTTCACGGTAATGTTCCGTTTCTGCTCCACAATAATGTTCTGTTTCAGTTTCACGGTAATGTTCTGTTTCCGTTTCACGGTAATGTTCTGTCTCTGGTCCACGGTAATGTTCTGTCTCTGGTCCACGGTAATGTTCGGTTTCAAGGTAAAGTTCCATTTCTGGTCCACGGTAATGTTCTGTCTCTGGTCCACGATGATGTTCGGTTTAACGGTAATGTTCCGTCTCTGGTCCACGATAATGTTCTGTTTCTTTATCACGGTAATGTTCCGTTTCTGGTCCACGATAATTTTGTGTTTCTGTTTCACGGTAATGTTCCGTTTCTGGTCCACGATGATGTTCGGTTTCACGGTAATGTTCTGTCTCTGGTCCACGGTAATGTTCTGTGTCTGGTCCACGATAATGTTCGGTTTTACGGTAATGTTCCGTCTCTGGTCCACGATAATGTTCCGTCTTTGGTCCACGATAATGTTCTGTTTCTGTTTGACGGTAATGTTCCGTTTCTGGTCCACGATAATTTTGTTTCTGTTTCACGGTAATGTTCTGTTTCTGGTCCACGATAATGTTCTGTTTCGGTTTCACGGTAATGTTCTGTCTCTGGTCCATGATAATGTTCCGTTTCTGGCCACGATAATGTTCTGTTTCAGTTTCACGGTAATGTTCTGTTTCCGTTTCACGGTAATGTTCTGTCTCTGGTCCACGGTAATGTTCTGTCTCTGGTCCACGGTAATGTTCGGTTTCAAGGTAAAGTTCCATTTCTGGTCCACGGTAATGTTCTGTCTCTGGTCCACGATAATGTTCGGTTTCACGGTAATGTTCTGGTCCACGGTAATGTTCTGGTCCACGGTAATGTTCCGTCTCTGGTCCACAGTAATGTTCCGTATCTGGTCCATGGTAATGTTCGGTTTCACGGTAATGTTCCATTTCTGGTCCACGGTAATGTTCTGTCTCTGGTCCACGGTAATGTTCTGTCTCTGGTCCACGATAATGTTCGGTTTCACGGTAATGTTCCGTCTCTGGTCCACGATAATGTTCTGTTTCTGTATCACGGTAATGTTCCGTTTCTGGTCCACGATAATTTTGTGTTTCTGTTTCACGGTAATGTTCCGTTTCTGTTCCACGATGATGTTCGGTTTCACGGTAATGTTCTGTCTCTGGTCCACGATAATGTTCCGTCTTTGGTCCACGATAATGTTCTGTTTCTGTTTGACGGTAATGTTCCGTTTCTGGTCCACGATAATTTTGTGTTTCTGTTTCACGGTAATGTTCTGTCTCTGGTCCACGATGATGTTCGGTTTAACGGTAATGTTCCGTCTCTGGTCCACGATAATGTTCTGTTTCTTTATCACGGTAATGTTCCGTTTCTGGTCCACGATAATTTTGTGTTTCTGTTTCACGGTAATGTTCCGTTTCTGGTCCACGATGATGTTCGGTTTCACGGTAATGTTCTGTCTCTGGTCCACGGTAATGTTCTGTGTCTGGTCCACGATAATGTTCGGTTTTACGGTAATGTTCCGTCTCTGGTCCACGATAATGTTCCGTCTTTGTTCCACGATAATGTTCTGTTTCTGTTTGACGGTAATGTTCCGTTTCTGGTCCACGATAATTTTGTTTCTGTTTCACGGTAATGTTCTGTTTCTGGTCCACGATAATGTTCTGTTTCGGTTTCACGGTAATGTTCTGTCTCTGGTCCACGATAATTTTGTGTTTCTGTTTGACGGTAATGTTCCGTTTCTGGTCCACGATAATTTTGTGTTTCTGTTTCACGGTAATGTTCCGTTTCTGGTCCACGATAATGTTCTGTTTCGGTTTCACGGTAATGTTCTGTCTCTGGTCCATGATAATGTTCCGTTTCTGGCCACGATAATGTTCTGTTTCAGTTTCACGGTAATGTTCTGTTTCCGTTTCACGGTAATGTTCTGTCTCTGGTCCACGATAATGTTCGGTTTCACGGTAATGTTCCGTCTCTGGTCCACGATAATGTACCGTCTTTGGTCCACGATAATGTTCTGTTTCTGTTTCACGGTAATGTTCCGTTTCTGGTCTACGATAATTTTGTGTTTCTGTTTCACGGTAATGTTCCGTTTCTGGTCCACGATAATGTTCTGTTTCGGTTTCACGGTAATGTTCTGTCTCTGGTCCATGATAATGTTCCGTTTCTGGTCTACGATAATGTTCTGTTTCAGTTTTACGGTAATGGTCTGTTTCCGTTTCACGGTAATGTTCTGTCTCTGGTCGCCGATAATGTTCGGTTTCACGGTAATGTTCCGTCTCTGGTCCACGATAATGTTCGGTTTCACGGTAATGTTCTGGTCCACGGTAATGTTCTGGTCCACGGTAATGTTCCGTCTCTGGTCCACAGTAATGTTCCGTATCTGGTCCATGGTAATGTTCGGTTTCACGGTAATGTTCCATTTCTGGTCCACGGTAATGTTCTGTCTCTGGTCCACGGTAATGTTCTGTCTCTGGTCCACGATAATGTTCGGTTTCACGGTAATGTTCCGTCTCTGGTCCACGATAATGTTCTGTTTCTGTATCACGGTAATGTTCCGTTTCTGGTCCACGATAATTTTGTGTTTCTGTTTCACGGTAATGTTCCGTTTCTGTTCCACGATGATGTTCGGTTTCACGGTAATGTTCTGTCTCTGGTCCACGATAATGTTCCGTCTTTGGTCCACGATAATGTTCTGTTTCTGTTTGACGGTAATGTTCCGTTTCTGGTCCACGATAATTTTGTGTTTCTGTTTCACGGTAATGTTCTGTCTCTGGTCCACGATGATGTTCGGTTTAACGGTAATGTTCCGTCTCTGGTCCACGATAATGTTCTGTTTCTTTATCACGGTAATGTTCCGTTTCTGGTCCACGATAATTTTGTGTTTCTGTTTCACGGTAATGTTCCGTTTCTGGTCCACGATGATGTTCGGTTTCACGGTAATGTTCTGTCTCTGGTCCACGGTAATGTTCTGTGTCTGGTCCACGATAATGTTCGGTTTTACGGTAATGTTCCGTCTCTGGTCCACGATAATGTTCCGTCTTTGTTCCACGATAATGTTCTGTTTCTGTTTGACGGTAATGTTCCGTTTCTGGTCCACGATAATTTTGTTTCTGTTTCACGGTAATGTTCTGTTTCTGGTCCACGATAATGTTCTGTTTCGGTTTCACGGTAATGTTCTGTCTCTGGTCCACGATAATTTTGTGTTTCTGTTTGACGGTAATGTTCCGTTTCTGGTCCACGATAATTTTGTGTTTCTGTTTCACGGTAATGTTCCGTTTCTGGTCCACGATAATGTTCTGTTTCGGTTTCACGGTAATGTTCTGTCTCTGGTCCATGATAATGTTCCGTTTCTGGCCACGATAATGTTCTGTTTCAGTTTCACGGTAATGTTCTGTTTCCGTTTCACGGTAATGTTCTGTCTCTGGTCCACGATAATGTTCGGTTTCACGGTAATGTTCCGTCTCTGGTCCACGATAATGTACCGTCTTTGGTCCACGATAATGTTCTGTTTCTGTTTCACGGTAATGTTCCGTTTCTGGTCTACGATAATTTTGTGTTTCTGTTTCACGTAATGTTCCGTTTCTGGTCCACGATAATGTTCTGTTTCGGTTTCACGGTAATGTTCTGTCTCTGGTCCATGATAATGTTCCGTTTCTGGTCTACGATAATGTTCTGTTTCAGTTTTACGGTAATGGTCTGTTTCCGTTTCACGGTAATGTTCTGTCTCTGGTCCACGATAATGTTCGGTTTCACGGTAATGTTCCGTCTCTGGTCCACGATAATGTTCCGTCTTTGGTCCACGATAATGTTCTGTTTTCTGGTCCACGATAATGTTCGGTTTCACGGTAATGTTCCGTCTCTGGTCCACGATAATGTTCTGTTTCTGTAT
The DNA here is from genome assembly GCF_036924035.1 of Leuresthes tenuis. Classification (NCBI taxonomy): domain Eukaryota; kingdom Metazoa; phylum Chordata; class Actinopteri; order Atheriniformes; family Atherinopsidae; genus Leuresthes; species Leuresthes tenuis. Next base: position 106,431 of record NW_027325407.1, on the reverse strand, counting down.
CACGGTAATGTTCCGTTTCTGGTCCACGATAATTTTGTGTTTCTGTTTCACGGTAATGTTCCGTTTCTGGTCCACGATGATGTTCGGTTTCACGGTAATGTTCTGTCTCTGGTCCACGATAATGTTCCGTCTTTGGTCCACGATAATGTTCTATTTCTGTTTGACGGTAATGTTCCGTTTCTGGTCCACGATAATTTTGTGTTTCTGTTTCACGGTAATGTTCCGTTTCTGGTCCACGATAATGTTCTGTTTCGGTTTCACGGTAATGTTCTGTCTCTGGTCCATGATAATGTTCCGTTTCTGGCCACGATAATGTTCTGTTTCAGTTTCACGGTAATGTTCTGTTTCCGTTTCACGGTAATGTTCTGTCTCTGGTCCACGATAATGTTCGGTTTCACGGTAATGTTCCGTCTCTGGTCCACGATAATGTACCGTCTTTGGTCCACGATAATGTTCTGTTTCTGTTTCACGGTAATGTTCCGTTTCTGGTCTACGATAATTTTGTGTTTCTGTTTCACGGTAATGTTCCGTTTCTGGTCCACGATAATGTTCTGTTTCGGTTTCACGGTAATGTTCTGTCTCTGGTCCATGATAATGTTCCGTTTCTGGTCTACGATAATGTTCTGTTTCAGTTTTACGGTAATGTTCTGTTTCCGTTTCACGGTAATGTTCTGTCTCTGGTCCACGATAATGTTCGGTTTCACGGTAATGTTCCGTCTCTGGTCCACGATAATGTTCCGTCTTTGGTCCACGATAATGTTCTGTTTCTGTTTCACGGTAATGTTCCGTTTCTGGTCCACGATAATTTTGTGTTTCTGTTTCATGGTAATGTTCCGTTTCTGGTACACGATAATGTTGTGTTTCTGTTTCACGGTAATGTTCCGTTTCATGTCCACGATAATGTTCTGTTTCGGTTTCACGGTAATGTTCTGTCTCTGGTCCACGGTAATGTTCTGTCTCTGGTCCACGATAATGTTGTGTTTCTGTTTCACGGTAATGTTCCGTCTCTGGTCCACGATAATGTTGTGTTTCTGTTTCACGGTAATGTTCCGTTTCTGGTCCACGATAATTTTGTCTTTCTGTTTCACGGTAATGTTCCGTTTCTGGTACACGATAATGTTATGTTTCTGTTTCACGGTAATGTTCCGTTTCTGGTGCACGACAATGTTCTGTTTAGGTTTCACGGTAATGTTCTGTCTCTGGTCCACGATAATGTTCCGTTTCTGGTCCACGATAATGTTCTGTTTCGGTTTCACGGTAATGTTCCGTTTCTGGTCCACGATAATGTTCTGTTTCTGTTTCACGGTAATGTTCTGTCTCTGGTCCACGGTAATGTTCTGTCTCTGGTCCACGGTAATGTTCGGTTTCAAGGTAAAGTTCCATTTCTGGTCCACGGTAATGTTCTGTCTCTGGTCCACGATAATGTTCGATTTCTGGTCGCCGATAATGTTCGGTTTCACGGTAATGTTCCGTCTCTGGTCCACGATAATGTTCGGTTTCACGGTAATGTTCTGGTCCACGGTAATGTTCTGGTCCACGGTAATGTTCCGTCTCTGGTCCACAGTAATGTTCCGTATCTGGTCCATGGTAATGTTCGGTTTCACGGTAATGTTCCATTTCTGGTCCACGGTAATGTTCTGTCTCTGGTCCACGGTAATGTTCTGTCTCTGGTCCACGATAATGTTCGGTTTCACGGTAATGTTCCGTCTCTGGTCCACGATAATGTTCTGTTTCTGTATCACGGTAATGTTCCGTTTCTGGTCCACGATAATTTTGTGTTTCTGTTTCACGGTAATGTTCCGTTTCTGGTCCACGATGATGTTCGGTTTCACGGTAATGTTCTGTCTCTGGTCCACGATAATTTTGTGTTTCTGTTTGACGGTAATGTTCCGTTTCTGGTCCACGATAATTTTGTGTTTCTGTTTCACGGTAATGTTCCGTTTCTGGTCCACGATAATGTTCTGTTTCGGTTTCACGGTAATGTTCTGTCTCTGGTCCATGATAATGTTCCGTTTCTGGCCACGATAATGTTCTGTTTCAGTTTCACGGTAATGTTCTGTTTCCGTTTCACGGTAATGTTCTGTCTCTGGTCCACGATAATGTTCGGTTTCACGGTAATGTTCCGTCTCTGGTCCACGATAATGTACCGTCTTTGGTCCACGATAATGTTCTGTTTCTGTTTCACGGTAATGTTCCGTTTCTGGTCTACGATAATTTTGTGTTTCTGTTTCACGGTAATGTTCCGTCTCTGGTCCACGATAATGTTCTGTTTCTGTATCACGGTAATGTTCCGTTTCTGGTCCACGATAATTTTGTGTTTCTGTTTCACGGTAATGTTCCGTTTCTGGTCCACGATGATGTTCGGTTTCACGGTAATGTTCTGTCTCTGGTCCACGATAATGTTCCGTCTTTGGTCCACGATAATGTTCTATTTCTGTTTGACGGTAATGTTCCGTTTCTGGTCCACGATAATTTTGTGTTTCTGTTTCACGGTAATGTTCCGTTTCTGGTCCACGATAATGTTCTGTTTCGGTTTCACGGTAATGTTCTGTCTCTGGTCCATGATAATGTTCCGTTTCTGGCCACGATAATGTTCTGTTTCAGTTTCACGGTAATGTTCTGTTTCCGTTTCACGGTAATGTTCTGTCTCTGGTCCACGATAATGTTCGGTTTCACGGTAATGTTCCGTCTCTGGTCCACGATAATGTACCGTCTTTGGTCCACGATAATGTTCTGTTTCGGTTTCACGGTAATGTTCTGTCTCTGGTCCACGGTAATGTTCTGTCTCTGGTCCACGATAATGTTGTGTTTCTGTTTCACGGTAATGTTCCGTCTCTGGTCCACGATAATGTTGTGTTTCTGTTTCATGGTAATGTTCCGTTTTTGGTCCACGATAATGTTGTGTTTCTGGTCCACGATAATGTTAGGTTTCACGATAATGTTCCCTTTCTGGTCAACGATAATGTTCTGTTTAGGTTTCACGGTAATGTTCTGTCTCTGGTCCACGATAATGTTCTGTCTCTGATCCACGAAAATGTTCTGTCTCTGGTCCACGATAATGTTCCGATTTTGGTCCACGGTAATGTTCTGTTTCGGTTTCACGGTAATGTTCTGTCTCTGGTCCACGATAATGTTCCGTTTCTGGTCCATGATAATGTTCTGTTTTGGTTTCAAGGTAATGTTCTGTCTCTGGTCCACGGTAATGTTCGGTTTCAAGGTAAAGTTCGGTCTCTGGTCCACAGTAATGTTCTGTCTCTGGTCCACGGTAATGTTCTGTCTCTGGTCCACGGTAATGTTCTGTCTCTGGTCCACGGTAATGTTCTGTCTCTGGTCCACGGTAATGTTCTGTCTCTGGTCCACGGTAATGTTCGATCTGTGGTCCACGAAAACATTCGGTTTCGGTTTCACGGTAATGTTCCGTTTCTGCTCCACAATAATGTTCTGTTTCGGTTTCACGGTAATGTTCCGTTTCTGCTCCACAATAATGTTCTGTTTCAGTTTCACGGTAATGTTCTGTTTCCGTTTCACGGTAATGTTCTGTCTCTGGTCCACGGTAATATTGTGTCTCTGGTCCACGGTAATGTTAGATCTCTGGTCCACGATGATGTTCGGTTTAACGGTAATGTTCCGTCTCTGGTCCACGATAATGTTCTGTTTCTTTATCACGGTAATGTTCCGTTTCTGGTCCACGATAATTTTGTGTTTCTGTTTCACGGTAATGTTCCGTTTCTGGTCCACGATGATGTTCGGTTTCACGGTAATGTTCTGTCTCTGGTCCACGGTAATGTTCTGTGTCTGGTCCACGATAATGTTCGGTTTTACGGTAATGTTCCGTCTCTGGTCCACGATAATGTTCCGTCTTTGTTCCACGATAATGTTCTGTTTCTGTTTGACGGTAATGTTCCGTTTCTGGTCCACGATAATTTTGTTTCTGTTTCACGGTAATGTTCTGTTTCTGGTCCACGATAATGTTCTGTTTCGGTTTCACGGTAATGTTCTGTCTCTGGTCCATGATAATGTTCCGTTTCTGGCCACGATAATGTTCTGTTTCAGTTTCACGGTAATGTTCTGTTTCCGTTTCACGGTAATGTTCTGTCTCTGGTCCACGGTAATGTTCTGTCTCTGGTCCACGGTAATGTTCGGTTTCAAGGTAAAGTTCCATTTCTGGTCCACGGTAATGTTCTGTCTCTGGTCCACGATAATGTTCGATTTCTGTTCGCCGATAATGTTCGGTTTCACGGTAATGTTCCGTCTCTGGTCCACGATAATGTTCGGTTTCACGGTAATGTTCTGGTCCACGGTAATGTTCTGGTCCACGGTAATGTTCCGTCTCTGGTCCACAGTAATGTTCCGTATCTGGTCCATGGTAATGTTCGGTTTCACGGTAATGTTCCATTTCTGGTCCACGGTAATGTTCTGTCTCTGGTCCACGGTAATGTTCTGTCTCTGGTCCACGATAATGTTCGGTTTCACGGTAATGTTCCGTCTCTGGTCCACGATAATGTTCTGTTTCTGTATCACGGTAATGTTCCGTTTCTGGTCCACGATAATTTTGTGTTTCTGTTTCACGGTAATGTTCCGTTTCTGGTCCACGATAATGTTCTGTTTCGGTTTCACGGTAATGTTCTGTCTCTGGTCCATGATAATGTTCCGTTTCTGGTCTTCGATAATGTTCTGTTTCAGTTTTACGGTAATGGTCTTTTTCCGTTTCACGGTAATGTTCTGTCTCTGGTCCACGATAATGTTCGGTTTCACGGTAATGTTCCGTCTCTGGTCCACGATAATGTTCCGTCTTTGGTCCACGATAATGTTCTGTTTCTGGTCCACGATAATGTTCGGTTTCACGGTAATGTTCCGTCTCTGGTCCACGATAATGTTCTGTTTCTGTATCACGGTGATGTTCCGTTTCTGGTCCACGATAATTTTGTGTTTCTGTTTCACGGTAATGTTCCGTTTCTGGTCCACGATGATGTTCGGTTTCACGGTAATGTTCTGTCTCTGGTCCACGATAATGTTCCGTCTTTGGTCCACGATAATGTTCTGTTTCTGTTTGACGGTAATGTTCCGTTTCTGGTCCATGATAATGTTCTGTTTCACGGTAATGTTCTGTCTCTGGTCCATGGTAATGTTCTGTCTCTGGTCCACGGTAATGTTCGGTTTCAAGGTAAAGTTCGGTCTCTGGTCCACAGTAATGTTCTGTCTCTGGTCCACGGTAATGTTCTGTCTCTGGTCCACGGTAATGTTCTGTCTCTGGTCCACGGTAATGTTCTGTCTCTGGTCCACGGTAATGTTCGATCTGTGGTCCACGAAAACATTCGGTTTCGGTTTCACGGTAATGTTCCGTTTCTGCTCCACAATAATGTTCTGTTTCGGTTTCACGGTAATGTTCCGTCTCTGGTCCACGGTAATGTTCCGTCTCTGGTCCACGATAATGTTCTGTCTCTGGTCCACGGTAATGTTCTGTCTCTGGTCCACGGTAATATTGTGTCTCTGGTCCACGGTAATGTTCGATCTCTGGTCCACGATGATGTTCGGTTTAACGGTAATGTTCCGTCTCTGGTCCACGATAATGTTCTGTTTCTTTATCACGGTAATGTTCCGTTTCTGGTCCACGATGATGTTCGGTTTCACGGTAATGTTCTGTCTCTGGTCCACGGTAATGTTCTGTGTCTGGTCCACGATAATGTTCGGTTTTACGGTAATGTTCCGTCTCTGGTCCACGATAATGTTCCGTCTTTGGTCCACGATAATGTTCTGTTTCTGTTTGACGGTAATGTTCCGTTTCTGGTCCACGATAATTTTGTGTTTCTGTTTCACGGTAATGTTCTGTTTCTGGTCCACGATAATGTTCTGTTTCGGTTTCACGGTAATGTTCTGTCTCTGGTCCATGATAATGTTCCGTTTCTGGCCACGATAATGTTCTGTTTCAGTTTCACGGTAATGTTCTGTTTCCGTTTCACGGTAATGTTCTGTCTCTGGTCCACGGTAATGTTTTGTTTCTGTTTCACGGTAATGTTCCGTCTCTGGTCCACGATAATGTTCGGTTTCACGGCAATGTTCCGTCTCTGGTCCACGATAATGTTCCGTCTTTGGTCCACGATAATGTTCTGTTTCTGTTTCACGGTAATGTTCCGTTTCTGGTCCACGATAATTTTGTCTTTCTGTTTCACGGTAATGTTCCGTTTCTGGTACACGATAATGTTATGTTTCTGTTTCACGGTAATGTTCCGTTTCTGGTGCACGACAATGTTCTGTTTAGGTTTCACGGTAATGTTCTGTCTCTGGTCCACGATAATGTTCCGTTTCTGGTCCACGATAATGTTCTGTTTCGGTTTCACGGTAATGTTCCGTTTCTGGTCCACGATAATGTTCTGTTTCTGTTTCACGGTAATGTTCTGTCTCTGGTCCATGGTAATGTTCTGTCTCTGGTCCACGGTAATGTTCGGTTTCAAGGTAAAGTTCCATTTCTGGTCCACGGTAATGTTCTGTCTCTGGTCCACGATAATGTTCGATTTCTGGTCGCCGATAATGTTCGGTTTCACGGTAATGTTCCGTCTCTGGTCCACGATAATGTTCGGTTTCACGGTAATGTTCTGGTCCACGGTAATGTTCTGGTCCACGGTAATGTTCCGTCTCTGGTCCACAGTAATGTTCCGTATCTGGTCCATGGTAATGTTCGGTTTCACGGTAATGTTCCATTTCTGGTCCACGGTAATGTTCTGTCTCTGGTCCACGGTAATGTTCTGTCTCTGGTCCACGATAATGTTCGGTTTCACGGTAATGTTCCGTCTCTGGTCCACGATAATGTTCTGTTTCTGTATCACGGTAATGTTCCGTTTCTGGTCCACGATAATTTTGTGTTTCTGTTTCACGGTAATGTTCCGTTTCTGGTCCACGATGATGTTCGGTTTCACGGTAATGTTCTGTCTCTGGTCCACGATAATGTTCCGTCTTTGGTCCACGATAATGTTCTGTTTCTGTTTGACGGTAATGTTCCGTTTCTGGTCCACGATAATTTTGTGTTTCTGTTTCACGGTAATGTTCCGTTTCTGGTCCACGATAATGTTCTGTTTCGGTTTCACGGTAATGTTCTGTCTCTGGTCCATGATAATGTTCCGTTTCTGGCCACGATAATGTTCTGTTTCAGTTTCACGGTAATGTTCTGTTTCCGTTTCACGGTAATGTTCTGTCTCTGGTCCACGATAATGTTCGGTTTCACGGTAATGTTCCGTCTCTGGTCCACGATAATGTACCGTCTTTGGTCCACGATAATGTTCTGTTTCTGTTTCACGGTAATGTTCCGTTTCTGGTCCACGATAATTTTGTGTTTCTGTTTCACGGTAATGTTCCGTTTCTGGTCCACGATAATGTTCTGTTTCGGTTTCACGGTAATGTTCTGTCTCTGGTCCATGATAATGTTCCGTTTCTGGCCACGATAATGTTCTGTTTCAGTTTCACGGTAATGTTCTGTTTCCGTTTCACGGTAATGTTCTGTCTCTGGTCCACGATAATGTTCGGTTTCACGGTAATGTTCCGTCTCTGGTCCACGATAATGTACCGTCTTTGGTCCACGATAATGTTCTGTTTCTGTTTCACGGTAATGTTCCGTTTCTGGTCTACGATAATTTTGTGTTTCTGTTTCACGGTAATGTTCCGTTTCTGGTCCACGATAATGTTCTGTTTCGGTTTCACGGTAATGTTCTGTCTCTGGTCCATGATAATGTTCCGTTTCTGGTCTACGATAATGTTCTGTTTCAGTTTTACGGTAATGGTCTGTTTCCGTTTCACGGTAATGTTCTGTCTCTGGTCCACGATAATGTACCGTCTTTGGTCCACGATAATGTTCTGTTTCTGTTTCACGGTAATGTTCCGTTTCTGGTCTACGATAATTTTGTGTTTCTGTTTCACGGTAATGTTCCGTTTCTGGTCCACGATAATGTTCTGTTTCGGTTTCACGGTAATGTTCTGTCTCTGGTCCATGATAATGTTCCGTTTCTGGTCTACGATAATGTTCTGTTTCAGTTTTACGGTAATGTTCTGTTTCCGTTTCACGGTAATGTTCTGTCTCTGGTCCACGGTAATGTTCTGTCTCTGGTCCACGGTAATGTTCGGTTTCAAGGTAAAGTTCCATTTCTGGTCCACGGTAATGTTCTGTCTCTGGTCCACGATAATGTTCGATTTCTGGTCGCCGATAATGTTCGGTTTCACGGTAATGTTCCGTCTCTGGTCCACGATAATGTTCGGTTTCACGGTAATGTTCTGGTCCACGGTAATTTTCTGGTCCACGGTAATGTTCCGTCTCTGGTCCACAGTAATGTTCCGTATCTGGTCCATGGTAATGTTCGGTTTCACGGTAATGTTCCATTTCTGGTCCACGGTAATGTTCTGTCTCTGGTCCACGGTAATGTTCTGTCTCTGGTCCACGATAATGTTCGGTTTCACGGTAATGTTCCGTCTCTGGTCCACGATAATGTTCTGTTTCTGTATCACGGTAATGTTCCGTTTCTGGTCCACGATAATTTTGTGTTTCTGTTTCACGGTAATGTTCCGTTTCTGGTCCACGATAATGTTCTGTTTCGGTTTCACGGTAATGTTCTGTCTCTGGTCCATGATAATGTTCCGTTTCTGGTCTTCGATAATGTTCTGTTTCAGTTTTACGGTAATGGTCTTTTTCCGTTTCACGGTAATGTTCTGTCTCTGGTCCACGATAATGTTCGGTTTCACGGTAATGTTCCGTCTCTGGTCCACGATAATGTTCCGTCTTTGGTCCACGATAATGTTCTGTTTCTGGTCCACGATAATGTTCGGTTTCACGGTAATGTTCCGTCTCTGGTCCACGATAATGTTCTGTTTCTGTATCACGGTGATGTTCCGTTTCTGGTCCACGATAATTTTGTGTTTCTGTTTCACGGTAATGTTCCGTTTCTGGTCCACGATGATGTTCGGTTTCACGGTAATGTTCTGTCTCTGGTCCACGATAATGTTCCGTCTTTGGTCCACGATAATGTTCTGTTTCTGTTTGACGGTAATGTTCCGTTTCTGGTCCATGATAATGTTCTGTTTCACGGTAATGTTCTGTCTCTGGTCCATGGTAATGTTCTGTCTCTGGTCCACGGTAATGTTCGGTTTCAAGGTAAAGTTCGGTCTCTGGTCCACAGTAATGTTCTGTCTCTGGTCCACGGTAATGTTCTGTCTCTGGTCCACGGTAATGTTCTGTCTCTGGTCCACGGTAATGTTCTGTCTCTGGTCCACGGTAATGTTCGATCTGTGGTCCACGAAAACATTCGGTTTCGGTTTCACGGTAATGTTCCGTTTCTGCTCCACAATAATGTTCTGTTTCGGTTTCACGGTAATGTTCCGTCTCTGGTCCACGGTAATGTTCCGTCTCTGGTCCACGATAATGTTCTGTCTCTGGTCCACGGTAATGTTCTGTCTCTGGTCCACGGTAATATTGTGTCTCTGGTCCACGGTAATGTTCGATCTCTGGTCCACGATGATGTTCGGTTTAACGGTAATGTTCCGTCTCTGGTCCACGATAATGTTCTGTTTCTTTATCACGGTAATGTTCCGTTTCTGGTCCACGATGATGTTCGGTTTCACGGTAATGTTCTGTCTCTGGTCCACGGTAATGTTCTGTGTCTGGTCCACGATAATGTTCGGTTTTACGGTAATGTTCCGTCTCTGGTCCACGATAATGTTCCGTCTTTGGTCCACGATAATGTTCTGTTTCTGTTTGACGGTAATGTTCCGTTTCTGGTCCACGATAATTTTGTGTTTCTGTTTCACGGTAATGTTCTGTTTCTGGTCCACGATAATGTTCTGTTTCGGTTTCACGGTAATGTTCTGTCTCTGGTCCATGATAATGTTCCGTTTCTGGCCACGATAATGTTCTGTTTCAGTTTCACGGTAATGTTCTGTTTCCGTTTCACGGTAATGTTCTGTCTCTGGTCCACGGTAATGTTTTGTTTCTGTTTCACGGTAATGTTCCGTCTCTGGTCCACGATAATGTTCGGTTTCACGGCAATGTTCCGTCTCTGGTCCACGATAATGTTCCGTCTTTGGTCCACGATAATGTTCTGTTTCTGTTTCACGGTAATGTTCCGTTTCTGGTCCACGATAATTTTGTCTTTCTGTTTCACGGTAATGTTCCGTTTCTGGTACACGATAATGTTATGTTTCTGTTTCACGGTAATGTTCCGTTTCTGGTGCACGACAATGTTCTGTTTAGGTTTCACGGTAATGTTCTGTCTCTGGTCCACGATAATGTTCCGTTTCTGGTCCACGATAATGTTCTGTTTCGGTTTCACGGTAATGTTCCGTTTCTGGTCCACGATAATGTTCTGTTTCTGTTTCACGGTAATGTTCTGTCTCTGGTCCATGGTAATGTTCTGTCTCTGGTCCACGGTAATGTTCGGTTTCAAGGTAAAGTTCCATTTCTGGTCCACGGTAATGTTCTGTCTCTGGTCCACGATAATGTTCGATTTCTGGTCGCCGATAATGTTCGGTTTCACGGTAATGTTCCGTCTCTGGTCCACGATAATGTTCGGTTTCACGGTAATGTTCTGGTCCACGGTAATGTTCTGGTCCACGGTAATGTTCCGTCTCTGGTCCACAGTAATGTTCCGTATCTGGTCCATGGTAATGTTCGGTTTCACGGTAATGTTCCATTTCTGGTCCACGGTAATGTTCTGTCTCTGGTCCACGGTAATGTTCTGTCTCTGGTCCACGATAATGTTCGGTTTCACGGTAATGTTCCGTCTCTGGTCCACGATAATGTTCTGTTTCTGTATCACGGTAATGTTCCGTTTCTGGTCCACGATAATTTTGTGTTTCTGTTTCACGGTAATGTTCCGTTTCTGGTCCACGATGATGTTCGGTTTCACGGTAATGTTCTGTCTCTGGTCCACGATAATGTTCCGTCTTTGGTCCACGATAATGTTCTGTTTCTGTTTGACGGTAATGTTCCGTTTCTGGTCCACGATAATTTTGTGTTTCTGTTTCACGGTAATGTTCCGTTTCTGGTCCACGATAATGTTCTGTTTCGGTTTCACGGTAATGTTCTGTCTCTGGTCCATGATAATGTTCCGTTTCTGGCCACGATAATGTTCTGTTTCAGTTTCACGGTAATGTTCTGTTTCCGTTTCACGGTAATGTTCTGTCTCTGGTCCACGATAATGTTCGGTTTCACGGTAATGTTCCGTCTCTGGTCCACGATAATGTACCGTCTTTGGTCCACGATAATGTTCTGTTTCTGTTTCACGGTAATGTTCCGTTTCTGGTCCACGATAATTTTGTGTTTCTGTTTCACGGTAATGTTCCGTTTCTGGTCCACGGTAATGGTCTTTTTCCGTTTCACGGTAATGTTCTGTCTCTGGTCCACGATAATGTTCGGTTTCACGGTAATGTTCCGTCTCTGGTCCACGATAATGTTCCGTCTTTGGTCCACGATAATGTTCTGTTTCTGGTCCACGATAATGTTCGGTTTCACGGTAATGTTCCGTCTCTGGTCCACGATAATGTTCTGTTTCTGTATCACGGTAATGTTCCGTTTCTGGTCCACGATAATTTTGTGTTTCTGTTTCACGGTAATGTTCCGTTTCTGGTCCACGATGATGTTCGGTTTCACGGTAATGTTCTGTCTCGGATCCACGATAATGTTCCGTCTTTGGTCCACGATAATGTTCTGTTTCTGTTTGACGGTAATGTTCCGTTTCTGGTCCATGATAATGTTCTGTTTCACGGTAATGTTCTGTCTCTGGTCCATGGTAATGTTCTGTCTCTGGTCCACGGTAATGTTCGGTTTCAAGGTAAAGTTCGGTCTCTGGTCCACAGTAATGTTCTGTCTCTGGTCCACGGTAATGTTCTGTCTCTGGTCCACGGTAATGTTCTGTCTCTGGTCCACGGTAATGTTCTGTCTCTGGTCCACGGTAATGTTCGATCTGTGGTCCACGAAAACATTCGGTTTCGGTTTCACGGTAATGTTCCGTTTCTGCTCCACAATAATGTTCTGTTTCGGTTTCACGGTAATGTTCCGTCTCTGGTCCACGGTAATGTTCCGTCTCTGGTCCACGATAATGTTCTGTCTCTGGTCCACGGTAATGTTCTGTCTCTGGTCCACGGTAATATTGTGTCTCTGGTCCACGGTAATGTTCGATCTCTGGTCCACGATGATGTTCGGTTTAACGGTAATGTTCCGTCTCTGGTCCACGATAATGTTCTGTTTCTTTATCACGGTAATGTTCCGTTTCTGGTCCACGATAATTTTGTGTTTCTGTTTCACGGTAATGTTCCGTTTCTGGTCCACGATGATGTTCGGTTTCACGGTAATGTTCTGTCTCTGGTCCACGGTAATGTTCTGTGTCTGGTCCACGATAATGTTCGGTTTTACGGTAATGTTCCGTCTCTGGTCCACGATAATGTTCCTTCTTTGGTCCACGATAATGTTCTGTTTCTGTTTCACGGTAATGTTCCGTTTCTGGTCCACGATAATTTTGTCTTTCTGTTTCACGGTAATGTTCCGTTTCTGGTACACGATAATGTTATGTTTCTGTTTCACGGTAATGTTCCGTTTCTGGTGCACGACAATGTTCTGTTTAGGTTTCACGGTAATGTTCTGTCTCTGGTCCACGATAATGTTCCGTTTCTGGTCCACGATAATGTTCTGTTTCGGTTTCACGGTAATGTTCCGTTTCTGGTCCACGATAATGTTCTGTTTCTGTTTCACGGTAATGTTCTGTCTCTGGTCCATGGTAATGTTCTGTCTCTGGTCCACGGTAATGTTCGGTTTCAAGGTAAAGTTCCATTTCTGGTCCACGGTAATGTTCTGTCTCTGGTCCACGATAATGTTCGATTTCTGGTCGCCGATAATGTTCGGTTTCACGGTAATGTTCCGTCTCTGGTCCACGATAATGTTCGGTTTCACGGTAATGTTCTGGTCCACGGTAATGTTCTGGTCCACGGTAATGTTCCGTCTCTGGTCCACAGTAATGTTCCGTATCTGGTCCATGGTAATGTTCGGTTTCACGGTAATGTTCCATTTCTGGTCCACGGTAATGTTCTGTCTCTGGTCCACGGTAATGTTCTGTCTCTGGTCCACGATAATGTTCGGTTTCACGGTAATGTTCCGTCTCTGGTCCACGATAATGTTCTGTTTCTGTATCACGGTAATGTTCCGTTTCTGGTCCACGATAATTTTGTGTTTCTGTTTCACGGTAATGTTCCGTTTCTGGTCCACGATGATGTTCGGTTTCACGGTAATGTTCTGTCTCTGGTCCACGATAATGTTCCGTCTTTGGTCCACGATAATGTTCTGTTTCTGTTTGACGGTAATGTTCCGTTTCTGGTCCACGATAATTTTGTGTTTCTGTTTCACGGTAATGTTCCGTTTCTGGTCCACGATAATGTTCTGTTTCGGTTTCACGGTAATGTTCTGTCTCTGGTCCATGATAATGTTCCGTTTCTGGTCTTCGATAATGTTCTGTTTCAGTTTTACGGTAATGGTCTTTTTCCGTTTCACGGTAATGTTCTGTCTCTGGTCCACGATAATGTTCGGTTTCACGGTAATGTTCCGTCTCTGGTCCACGATAATGTTCCGTCTTTGGTCCACGATAATGTTCTGTTTCTGGTCCACGATAATGTTCGGTTTCACGGTAATGTTCCGTCTCTGGTCCACGATAATGTTCTGTTTCTGTATCACGGTGATCTTCCGTTTCTGGTCCACGATAATTTTGTGTTTCTGTTTCACGGTAATGTTCCGTTTCTGGTCCACGATGATGTTCGGTTTCACGGTAATGTTCTGTCCCTGGTCCACGATAATGTTCCGTCTTTGGTCCACGATAATGTTCTGTTTCTGTTTGACGGTAATGTTCCGTTTCTGGTCCATGATAATGTTCTGTTTCACGGTAATGTTCTGTCTCTGGTCCATGGTAATGTTCTGTCTCTGGTCCACGGTAATGTTCGGTTTCAAGGTAAAGTTCGGTCTCTGGTCCACAGTAATGTTCTGTCTCTGGTCCACGGTAATGTTCTGTCTCTGGTCCACGATAATGTTCTGTTTCGGTTTCACGGTAATGTTCTGTCTCTGGTCAATGATAATGTTCCGTTTCTGGCCACGATAATGTTCTGTTTCAGTTTCACGGTAATGTTCTGTTTCCGTTTCACGGTAATGTTCTGTCTCTGGTCCACGATAATGTTCGGTTTCACGGTAATGTTCCGTCTCTGGTCCACGATAATGTACCGTCTTAGGTCCACGATAATGTTCTGTTTCTGTTTCACGGTAATGTTCCGTTTCTGGTCTACGATAATTTTGTGTTTCTGTTTCACGGTAATGTTCCGTTTCTGGTCCACGATAATGTTCTGTTTCGGTTTCACGGTAATGTTCTGTCTCTGGTCCATGATAATGTTCCGTGTCTGGTCTACGATAATGTTCTGTTTCAGTTTTACGGTAATGGTCTGTTTCCGTTTCACGGTAATGTTCTGTCTCTGGTTCACGATAATGTTCGGTTTCACGGTAATGTTCCGTCTCTGGTCCACGATAATGTTCCGTCTTTGGTCCACGATAATGTTCTGTTTTCTGGTCCACGATAATGTTCGGTTTCACGGTAATGTTCCGTCTCTGGTCCACGATAATGTTCTGTTTCTGTATCACGGTAATGTTCCTTTTCTGGTCCACGATAATTTTGTGTTTCTGTTTCACGGTAATGTTCCGTTTCTGGTCCACGATGATGTTCGGTTTCACGGTAATGTTCTGTCTCTGGTCCACGATAATGTTCCGTCTTTGGTCCACGATAATGTTCTATTTCTGTTTGACGGTAATGTTCCGTTTCTGGTCCACGATAATTTTGTGTTTCTGTTTCACGGTAATGTTCCGTTTCTGGTCCACGATAATGTTCTGTTTCGGTTTCACGGTAATGTTCTGTCTCTGGTCCATGATAATGTTCCGTTTCTGGCCACGATAATGTTCTGTTTCAGTTTCACGGTAATGTTCTGTTTCCGTTTCACGGTAATGTTCTGTCTCTGGTCCACGATAATGTTCGGTTTCACGGTAATGTTCCGTCTCTGGTCCACGATAATGTACCGTCTTTGGTCCACGATAATGTTCTGTTTCTGTTTCACGGTAATGTTCCGTTTCTGGTCTACGATAATTTTGTGTTTCTGTTTCACGGTAATGTTCCGTTTCTGGTCCACGATAATGTTCTGTTTCGGTTTCACGGTAATGTTCTGTCTCTGGTCCATGATAATGTTCCGTTTCTGGTCTACGATAATGTTCTGTTTCAGTTTTACGGTAATGTTCTGTTTCCGTTTCACGGTAATGTTTTTTCTCTGGTCCACGATAATGTTCGGTTTCACGGTAATGTTCCGTCTCTGGTCCACGATAATGTTCCGTCTTTGGTCCACGATAATGTTCTGTTTCTGTTTCACGGTAATGTTCCGTTTCTGGTCCACGATAATTTTGTGTTTCTGTTTCATGGTAATGTTCCGTTTCTGGTACACGATAATGTTGTGTTTCTGTTTCACGGTAATGTTCCGTTTCATGTCCACGATAATGTTCTGTTTCGGTTTCACGGTAATGTTCTGTCTCTGGTCCACGGTAATGTTCTGTCTCTGGTCCACGATAATGTTGTGTTTCTGTTTCACGGTAATGTTCCGTCTCTGGTCCACGATAATGTTGTGTTTCTGTTTCATGGTAATGTTCCGTTTTTGGTCCACGATAATGTTGTGTTTCTGGTCCACGATAATGTTAGGTTTCACGATAATGTTCCCTTTCTGGTCAACGATAATGTTCTGTTTAGGTTTCACGGTAATGTTCTGTCTCTGGTCCACGATAATGTTCTGTCTCTGATCCACGAAAATGTTCTGTCTCTGGTCCACGATAATGTTCCGATTTTGGTCCACGGTAATGTTCTGTTTCGGTTTCACGGTAATGTTCTGTCTCTGGTCCACGATAATGTTCCGTTTCTGGTCCATGATAATGTTCTGTTTTGGTTTCAAGGTAATGTTCTGTCTCTGGTCCACGGTAATGTTCGGTTTCAAGGTAAAGTTCGGTCTCTGGTCCACAGTAATGTTCTGTCTCTGGTCCACGGTAATGTTCTGTCTCTGGTCCACGGTAATGTTCTGTCTCTGGTCCACGGTAATGTTCTGTCTCTGGTCCACGGTAATGTTCTGTCTCTGGTCCACGGTAATGTTCGATCTGTGGTCCACGAAAACATTCGGTTTCGGTTTCACGGTAATGTTCCGTTTCTGCTCCACAATAATGTTCTGTTTCGGTTTCACGGTAATGTTCCGTTTCTGCTCCACAATAATGTTCTGTTTCAGTTTCACGGTAATGTTCTGTTTCCGTTTCACGGTAATGTTCTGTCTCTGGTCCACGGTAATATTGTGTCTCTGGTCCACGGTAATGTTAGATCTCTGGTCCACGATGATGTTCGGTTTAACGGTAATGTTCCGTCTCTGGTCCACGATAATGTTCTGTTTCTTTATCTCGGTAATGTTCCGTTTCTGGTCCACGATAATTTTGTGTTTCTGTTTCACGGTAATGTTCCGTTTCTGGTCCACGATGATGTTCGGTTTCACGGTAATGTTCTGTCTCTGGTCCACGGTAATGTTCTGTGTCTGGTCCACGATAATGTTCGGTTTTACGGTAATGTTCCGTCTCTGGTCCACGATAATGTTCCGTCTTTGTTCCACGATAATGTTCTGTTTCTGTTTGACGGTAATGTTCCGTTTCTGGTCCACGATAATTTTGTTTCTGTTTCACGGTAATGTTCTGTTTCTGGTCCACGATAATGTTCTGTTTCGGTTTCACGGTAATGTTCTGTCTCTGGTCCATGATAATGTTCCGTTTCTGGCCACGATAATGTTCTGTTTCAGTTTCACGGTAATGTTCTGTTTCCGTTTCACGGTAATGTTCTGTCTCTGGTCCACGGTAATGTTCTGTCTCTGGTCCACGGTAATGTTCGGTTTCAAGGTAAAGTTCCATTTCTGGTCCACGGTAATGTTCTGTCTCTGGTCCACGATAATGTTCGATTTCTGGTCGCCGATAATGTTCGGTTTCACGGTAATGTTCCGTCTCTGGTCCACGATAATGTTCGGTTTCACGGTAATGTTCTGGTCCACGGTAATGTTCTGGTCCACGGTAATGTTCCGTCTCTGGTCCACAGTAATGTTCCGTATCTGGTCCATGGTAATGTTCGGTTTCACGGTAATGTTCCATTTCTGGTCCACGATAATGTTCTGTTTCTGTATCACGGTGATCTTCCGTTTCTGGTCCACGATAATTTTGTGTTTCTGTTTCACGGTAATGTTCCGTTTCTGGTCCACGATGATGTTCGGTTTCACGGTAATGTTCTGTCCCTGGTCCACGATAATGTTCCGTCTTTGGTCCACGATAATGTTCTGTTTCTGTTTGACGGTAATGTTCCGTTTCTGGTCCATGATAATGTTCTGTTTCACGGTAATGTTCTGTCTCTGGTCCATGGTAATGTTCTGTCTCTGGTCCACGGTAATGTTCGGTTTCAAGGTAAAGTTCGGTCTCTGGTCCACAGTAATGTTCTGTCTCTGGTCCACGGTAATGTTCTGTCTCTGGTCCACGATAATGTTCTGTTTCGGTTTCACGGTAATGTTCTGTCTCTGGTCAATGATAATGTTCCGTTTCTGGCCACGATAATGTTCTGTTTCAGTTTCACGGTAATGTTCTGTTTCCGTTTCACGGTAATGTTCTGTCTCTGGTCCACGATAATGTTCGGTTTCACGGTAATGTTCCGTCTCTGGTCCACGATAATGTACCGTCTTAGGTCCACGATAATGTTCTGTTTCTGTTTCACGGTAATGTTCCGTTTCTGGTCTACGATAATTTTGTGTTTCTGTTTCACGGTAATGTTCCGTTTCTGGTCCACGATAATGTTCTGTTTCGGTTTCACGGTAATGTTCTGTCTCTGGTCCATGATAATGTTCCGTGTCTGGTCTACGATAATGTTCTGTTTCAGTTTTACGGTAATGGTCTGTTTCCGTTTCACGGTAATGTTCTGTCTCTGGTCCACGATAATGTTCGGTTTCACGGTAATGTTCCGTCTCTGGTCCACGATAATGTTCCGTCTTTGGTCCACGATAATGTTCTGTTTTCTGGTCCACGATAATGTTCGGTTTCACGGTAATGTTCCGTCTCTGGTCCACGATAATGTTCTGTTTCTGTATCACGGTAATGTTCCTTTTCTGGTCCACGATAATTTTGTGTTTCTGTTTCACGGTAATGTTCCGTTTCTGGTCCACGATGATGTTCGGTTTCACGGTAATGTTCTGTCTCTGGTCCACGATAATGTTCCGTCTTTGGTCCACGATAATGTTCTATTTCTGTTTGACGGTAATGTTCCGTTTCTGGTCCACGATAATTTTGTGTTTCTGTTTCACGGTAATGTTCCGTTTCTGGTCCACGATAATGTTCTGTTTCGGTTTCACGGTAATGTTCTGTCTCTGGTCCATGATAATGTTCCGTTTCTGGCCACGATAATGTTCTGTTTCAGTTTCACGGTAATGTTCTGTTTCCGTTTCACGGTAATGTTCTGTCTCTGGTCCACGATAATGTTCGGTTTCACGGTAATGTTCCGTCTCTGGTCCACGATAATGTACCGTCTTTGGTCCACGATAATGTTCTGTTTCTGTTTCACGGTAATGTTCCGTTTCTGGTCTACGATAATTTTGTGTTTCTGTTTCACGGTAATGTTCCGTTTCTGGTCCACGATAATGTTCTGTTTCGGTTTCACGGTAATGTTCTGTCTCTGGTCCATGATAATGTTCCGTTTCTGGTCTACGATAATGTTCTGTTTCAGTTTTACGGTAATGTTCTGTTTCCGTTTCACGGTAATGTTTTTTCTCTGGTCCACGATAATGTTCGGTTTCACGGTAATGTTCCGTCTCTGGTCCACGATAATGTTCCGTCTTTGGTCCACGATAATGTTCTGTTTCTGTTTCACGGTAATGTTCCGTTTCTGGTCCACGATAATTTTGTGTTTCTGTTTCATGGTAATGTTCCGTTTCTGGTACACGATAATGTTGTGTTTCTGTTTCACGGTAATGTTCCGTTTCATGTCCACGATAATGTTCTGTTTCGGTTTCACGGTAATGTTCTGTCTCTGGTCCACGGTAATGTTCTGTCTCTGGTCCACGATAATGTTGTGTTTCTGTTTCACGGTAATGTTCCGTCTCTGGTCCACGATAATGTTGTGTTTCTGTTTCATGGTAATGTTCCGTTTTTGGTCCACGATAATGTTGTGTTTCTGGTCCACGATAATGTTAGGTTTCACGATAATGTTCCCTTTCTGGTCAACGATAATGTTCTGTTTAGGTTTCACGGTAATGTTCTGTCTCTGGTCCACGATAATGTTCTGTCTCTGATCCACGAAAATGTTCTGTCTCTGGTCCACGATAATGTTCCGATTTTGGTCCACGGTAATGTTCTGTTTCGGTTTCACGGTAATGTTCTGTCTCTGGTCCACGATAATGTTCCGTTTCTGGTCCATGATAATGTTCTGTTTTGGTTTCAAGGTAATGTTCTGTCTCTGGTCCACGGTAATGTTCGGTTTCAAGGTAAAGTTCGGTCTCTGGTCCACAGTAATGTTCTGTCTCTGGTCCACGGTAATGTTCTGTCTCTGGTCCACGGTAATGTTCTGTCTCTGGTCCACGGTAATGTTCTGTCTCTGGTCCACGGTAATGTTCTGTCTCTGGTCCACGGTAATGTTCGATCTGTGGTCCACGAAAACATTCGGTTTCGGTTTCACGGTAATGTTCCGTTTCTGCTCCACAATAATGTTCTGTTTCGGTTTCACGGTAATGTTCCGTTTCTGCTCCACAATAATGTTCTGTTTCAGTTTCACGGTAATGTTCTGTTTCCGTTTCACGGTAATGTTCTGTCTCTGGTCCACGGTAATATTGTGTCTCTGGTCCACGGTAATGTTAGATCTCTGGTCCACGATGATGTTCGGTTTAACGGTAATGTTCCGTCTCTGGTCCACGATAATGTTCTGTTTCTTTATCTCGGTAATGTTCCGTTTCTGGTCCACGATAATTTTGTGTTTCTGTTTCACGGTAATGTTCCGTTTCTGGTCCACGATGATGTTCGGTTTCACGGTAATGTTCTGTCTCTGGTCCACGGTAATGTTCTGTGTCTGGTCCACGATAATGTTCGGTTTTACGGTAATGTTCCGTCTCTGGTCCACGATAATGTTCCGTCTTTGTTCCACGATAATGTTCTGTTTCTGTTTGACGGTAATGTTCCGTTTCTGGTCCACGATAATTTTGTTTCTGTTTCACGGTAATGTTCTGTTTCTGGTCCACGATAATGTTCTGTTTCGGTTTCACGGTAATGTTCTGTCTCTGGTCCATGATAATGTTCCGTTTCTGGCCACGATAATGTTCTGTTTCAGTTTCACGGTAATGTTCTGTTTCCGTTTCACGGTAATGTTCTGTCTCTGGTCCACGGTAATGTTCTGTCTCTGGTCCACGGTAATGTTCGGTTTCAAGGTAAAGTTCCATTTCTGGTCCACGGTAATGTTCTGTCTCTGGTCCACGATAATGTTCGATTTCTGGTCGCCGATAATGTTCGGTTTCACGGTAATGTTCCGTCTCTGGTCCACGATAATGTTCGGTTTCACGGTAATGTTCTGGTCCACGGTAATGTTCTGGTCCACGGTAATGTTCCGTCTCTGGTCCACAGTAATGTTCCGTATCTGGTCCATGGTAATGTTCGGTTTCACGGTAATGTTCCATTTCTGGTCCACGGTAATGTTCTGTCTCTGGTCCACGGTAATGTTCTGTCTCTGGTCCACGATAATGTTCGGTTTCACGGTAATGTTCCGTCTCTGGTCCACGATAATGTTCTGTTTCTGTATCACGGTAATGTTCCGTTTCTGGTCCACGATAATTTTGTGTTTCTGTTTCACGGTAATGTTCCGTTTCTGGTCCACGATAATGTTCTGTTTCGGTTTCACGGTAATGTTCTGTCTCTGGTCCATGATAATGTTCCGTTTCTGGTCTTCGATAATGTTCTGTTTCAGTTTTACGGTAATGGTCTTTTTCCGTTTCACGGTAATGTTCTGTCTCTGGTCCACGATAATGTTCGGTTTCACGGTAATGTTCCGTCTCTGGTCCACGATAATGTTCCGTCTTTGGTCCACGATAATGTTCTGTTTCTGGTCCACGATAATGTTCGGTTTCACGGTAATGTTCCGTCTCTGGTCCACGATAATGTTCTGTTTCTGTATCACGGTGATGTTCCGTTTCTGGTCCACGATAATTTTGTGTTTCTGTTTCACGGTAATGTTCCGTTTCTGGTCCACGATGATGTTCGGTTTCACGGTAATGTTCTGTCTCTGGTCCACGATAATGTTCCGTCTTTGGTCCACGATAATGTTCTGTTTCTGTTTGACGGTAATGTTCCGTTTCTGGTCCATGATAATGTTCTGTTTCACGGTAATGTTCTGTCTCTGGTCCATGGTAATGTTCTGTCTCTGGTCCACGGTAATGTTCGGTTTCAAGGTAAAGTTCGGTCTCTGGTCCACAGTAATGTTCTGTCTCTGGTCCACGGTAATGTTCTGTCTCTGGTCCACGGTAATGTTCTGTCTCTGGTCCACGGTAATGTTCTGTCTCTGGTCCACGGTAATGTTCGATCTGTGGTCCACGAAAACATTCGGTTTCGGTTTCACGGTAATGTTCCGTTTCTGCTCCACAATAATGTTCTGTTTCGGTTTCACGGTAATGTTCCGTCTCTGGTCCACGGTAATGTTCCGTCTCTGGTCCACGATAATGTTCTGTCTCTGGTCCACGGTAATGTTCTGTCTCTGGTCCACGGTAATATTGTGTCTCTGGTCCACGGTAATGTTCGATCTCTGGTCCACGATGATGTTCGGTTTAACGGTAATGTTCCGTCTCTGGTCCACGATAATGTTCTGTTTCTTTATCACGGTAATGTTCCGTTTCTGGTCCACGATGATGTTCGGTTTCACGGTAATGTTCTGTCTCTGGTCCACGGTAATGTTCTGTGTCTGGTCCACGATAATGTTCGGTTTTACGGTAATGTTCCGTCTCTGGTCCACGATAATGTTCCGTCTTTGGTCCACGATAATGTTCTGTTTCTGTTTGACGGTAATGTTCCGTTTCTGGTCCACGATAATTTTGTGTTTCTGTTTCACGGTAATGTTCTGTTTCTGGTCCACGATAATGTTCTGTTTCGGTTTCACGGTAATGTTCTGTCTCTGGTCCATGATAATGTTCCGTTTCTGGCCACGATAATGTTCTGTTTCAGTTTCACGGTAATGTTCTGTTTCCGTTTCACGGTAATGTTCTGTCTCTGGTCCACGGTAATGTTTTGTTTCTGTTTCACGGTAATGTTCCGTCTCTGGTCCACGATAATGTTCGGTTTCACGGCAATGTTCCGTCTCTGGTCCACGATAATGTTCCGTCTTTGGTCCACGATAATGTTCTGTTTCTGTTTCACGGTAATGTTCCGTTTCTGGTCCACGATAATTTTGTCTTTCTGTTTCACGGTAATGTTCCGTTTCTGGTACACGATAATGTTATGTTTCTGTTTCACGGTAATGTTCCGTTTCTGGTGCACGACAATGTTCTGTTTAGGTTTCACGGTAATGTTCTGTCTCTGGTCCACGATAATGTTCCGTTTCTGGTCCACGATAATGTTCTGTTTCGGTTTCACGGTAATGTTCCGTTTCTGGTCCACGATAATGTTCTGTTTCTGTTTCACGGTAATGTTCTGTCTCTGGTCCATGGTAATGTTCTGTCTCTGGTCCACGGTAATGTTCGGTTTCAAGGTAAAGTTCCATTTCTGGTCCACGGTAATGTTCTGTCTCTGGTCCACGATAATGTTCGATTTCTGGTCGCCGATAATGTTCGGTTTCACGGTAATGTTCCGTCTCTGGTCCACGATAATGTTCGGTTTCACGGTAATGTTCTGGTCCACGGTAATGTTCTGGTCCACGGTAATGTTCCGTCTCTGGTCCACAGTAATGTTCCGTATCTGGTCCATGGTAATGTTCGGTTTCACGGTAATGTTCCATTTCTGGTCCACGGTAATGTTCTGTCTCTGGTCCACGGTAATGTTCTGTCTCTGGTCCACGATAATGTTCGGTTTCACGGTAATGTTCCGTCTCTGGTCCACGATAATGTTCTGTTTCTGTATCACGGTAATGTTCCGTTTCTGGTCCACGATAATTTTGTGTTTCTGTTTCACGGTAATGTTCCGTTTCTGGTCCACGATGATGTTCGGTTTCACGGTAATGTTCTGTCTCTGGTCCACGATAATGTTCCGTCTTTGGTCCACGATAATGTTCTGTTTCTGTTTGACGGTAATGTTCCGTTTCTGGTCCACGATAATTTTGTGTTTCTGTTTCACGGTAATGTTCCTTTTCTGGTCCACGATAATGTTCTGTTTCGGTTTCACGGTAATGTTCTGTCTCTGGTCCATGATAATGTTCCGTTTCTGGCCACGATAATGTTCTGTTTCAGTTTCACGGTAATGTTCTGTTTCCGTTTCACGGTAATGTTCTGTCTCTGGTCCACGATAATGTTCGGTTTCACGGTAATGTTCCGTCTCTGGTCCACGATAATGTACCGTCTTTGGTCCACGATAATGTTCTGTTTCTGTTTCACGGTAATGTTCCGTTTCTGGTCCACGATAATTTTGTGTTTCTGTTTCACGGTAATGTTCCGTTTCTGGTCCACGATAATGTTCTGTTTCGGTTTCACGGTAATGTTCTGTCTCTGGTCCATGATAATGTTCCGTTTCTGGCCACGATAATGTTCTGTTTCAGTTTCACGGTAATGTTCTGTTTCCGTTTCACGGTAATGTTCTGTCTCTGGTCCACGATAATGTTCGGTTTCACGGTAATGTTCCGTCTCTGGTCCACGATAATGTACCGTCTTTGGTCCACGATAATGTTCTGTTTCTGTTTCACGGTAATGTTCCGTTTCTGGTCTACGATAATTTTGTGTTTCTGTTTCACGGTAATGTTCCGTTTCTGGTCCACGATAATGTTCTGTTTCGGTTTCACGGTAATGTTCTGTCTCTGGTCCATGATAATGTTCCGTTTCTGGTCTACGATAATGTTCTGTTTCAGTTTTACGGTAATGGTCTGTTTCCGTTTCACGGTAATGTTCTGTCTCTGGTCCACGATAATGTACCGTCTTTGGTCCACGATAATGTTCTGTTTCTGTTTCACGGTAATGTTCCGTTTCTGGTCTACGATAATTTTGTGTTTCTGTTTCACGGTAATGTTCCGTTTCTGGTCCACGATAATGTTCTGTTTCGGTTTCACGGTAATGTTCTGTCTCTGGTCCATGATAATGTTCCGTTTCTGGTCTACGATAATGTTCTGTTTCAGTTTTACGGTAATGTTCTGTTTCCGTTTCACGGTAATGTTCTGTCTCTGGTCCACGGTAATGTTCTGTCTCTGGTCCACGGTAATGTTCGGTTTCAAGGTAAAGTTCCATTTCTGGTCCACGGTAATGTTCTGTCTCTGGTCCACGATAATGTTCGATTTCTGGTCGCCGATAATGTTCGGTTTCACGGTAATGTTCCGTCTCTGGTCCACGATAATGTTCGGTTTCACGGTAATGTTCTGGTCCACGGTAATGTTCTGGTCCACGGTAATGTTCCGTCTCTGGTCCACAGTAATGTTCCGTATCTGGTCCATGGTAATGTTCGGTTTCACGGTAATGTTCCATTTCTGGTCCACGGTAATGTTCTGTCTCTGGTCCACGGTAATGTTCTGTCTCTGGTCCACGATAATGTTCGGTTTCACGGTAATGTTCCGTCTCTGGTCCACGATAATGTTCTGTTTCTGTATCACGGTAATGTTCCGTTTCTGGTCCACGATAATTTTGTGTTTCTGTTTCACGGTAATGTTCCGTTTCTGGTCCACGATAATGTTCTGTTTCGGTTTCACGGTAATGTTCTGTCTCTGGTCCATGATAATGTTCCGTTTCTGGTCTTCGATAATGTTCTGTTTCAGTTTTACGGTAATGGTCTTTTTCCGTTTCACGGTAATGTTCTGTCTCTGGTCCACGATAATGTTCGGTTTCACGGTAATGTTCCGTCTCTGGTCCACGATAATGTTCCGTCTTTGGTCCACGATAATGTTCTGTTTCTGGTCCACGATAATGTTCGGTTTCACGGTAATGTTCCGTCTCTGGTCCACGATAATGTTCTGTTTCTGTATCACGGTGATGTTCCGTTTCTGGTCCACGATAATTTTGTGTTTCTGTTTCACGGTA
This sequence comes from Leuresthes tenuis, assembly GCF_036924035.1. NCBI lineage: Eukaryota > Metazoa > Chordata > Actinopteri > Atheriniformes > Atherinopsidae > Leuresthes > Leuresthes tenuis. Next base: position 81,156 of record NW_027325407.1, on the reverse strand, counting down.
ATGTTCCGTTTCTGGTCCACGATGATGTTCGGTTTCACGGTAATGTTCTGTCTCTGGTCCACGATAATGTTCCGTCTTTGGTCCACGATAATGTTCTGTTTCTGTTTGACGGTAATGTTCCGTTTCTGGTCCATGATAATGTTCTGTTTCACGGTAATGTTCTGTCTCTGGTCCATGGTAATGTTCTGTCTCTGGTCCACGGTAATGTTCGGTTTCAAGGTAAAGTTCGGTCTCTGGTCCACAGTAATGTTCTGTCTCTGGTCCACGGTAATGTTCTGTCTCTGGTCCACGGTAATGTTCTGTCTCTGGTCCACGGTAATGTTCTGTCTCTGGTCCACGGTAATGTTCGATCTGTGGTCCACGAAAACATTCGGTTTCGGTTTCACGGTAATGTTCCGTTTCTGCTCCACAATAATGTTCTGTTTCGGTTTCACGGTAATGTTCCGTCTCTGGTCCACGGTAATGTTCCGTCTCTGGTCCACGATAATGTTCTGTCTCTGGTCCACGGTAATGTTCTGTCTCTGGTCCACGGTAATATTGTGTCTCTGGTCCACGGTAATGTTCGATCTCTGGTCCACGATGATGTTCGGTTTAACGGTAATGTTCCGTCTCTGGTCCACGATAATGTTCTGTTTCTTTATCACGGTAATGTTCCGTTTCTGGTCCACGATGATGTTCGGTTTCACGGTAATGTTCTGTCTCTGGTCCACGGTAATGTTCTGTGTCTGGTCCACGATAATGTTCGGTTTTACGGTAATGTTCCGTCTCTGGTCCACGATAATGTTCCGTCTTTGGTCCACGATAATGTTCTGTTTCTGTTTGACGGTAATGTTCCGTTTCTGGTCCACGATAATTTTGTGTTTCTGTTTCACGGTAATGTTCTGTTTCTGGTCCACGATAATGTTCTGTTTCGGTTTCACGGTAATGTTCTGTCTCTGGTCCATGATAATGTTCCGTTTCTGGCCACGATAATGTTCTGTTTCAGTTTCACGGTAATGTTCTGTTTCCGTTTCACGGTAATGTTCTGTCTCTGGTCCACGGTAATGTTTTGTTTCTGTTTCACGGTAATGTTCCGTCTCTGGTCCACGATAATGTTCGGTTTCACGGCAATGTTCCGTCTCTGGTCCACGATAATGTTCCGTCTTTGGTCCACGATAATGTTCTGTTTCTGTTTCACGGTAATGTTCCGTTTCTGGTCCACGATAATTTTGTCTTTCTGTTTCACGGTAATGTTCCGTTTCTGGTACACGATAATGTTATGTTTCTGTTTCACGGTAATGTTCCGTTTCTGGTGCACGACAATGTTCTGTTTAGGTTTCACGGTAATGTTCTGTCTCTGGTCCACGATAATGTTCCGTTTCTGGTCCACGATAATGTTCTGTTTCGGTTTCACGGTAATGTTCCGTTTCTGGTCCACGATAATGTTCTGTTTCTGTTTCACGGTAATGTTCTGTCTCTGGTCCATGGTAATGTTCTGTCTCTGGTCCACGGTAATGTTCGGTTTCAAGGTAAAGTTCCATTTCTGGTCCACGGTAATGTTCTGTCTCTGGTCCACGATAATGTTCGATTTCTGGTCGCCGATAATGTTCGGTTTCACGGTAATGTTCCGTCTCTGGTCCACGATAATGTTCGGTTTCACGGTAATGTTCTGGTCCACGGTAATGTTCTGGTCCACGGTAATGTTCCGTCTCTGGTCCACAGTAATGTTCCGTATCTGGTCCATGGTAATGTTCGGTTTCACGGTAATGTTCCATTTCTGGTCCACGGTAATGTTCTGTCTCTGGTCCACGGTAATGTTCTGTCTCTGGTCCACGATAATGTTCGGTTTCACGGTAATGTTCCGTCTCTGGTCCACGATAATGTTCTGTTTCTGTATCACGGTAATGTTCCGTTTCTGGTCCACGATAATTTTGTGTTTCTGTTTCACGGTAATGTTCCGTTTCTGGTCCACGATGATGTTCGGTTTCACGGTAATGTTCTGTCTCTGGTCCACGATAATGTTCCGTCTTTGGTCCACGATAATGTTCTGTTTCTGTTTGACGGTAATGTTCCGTTTCTGGTCCACGATAATTTTGTGTTTCTGTTTCACGGTAATGTTCCGTTTCTGGTCCACGATAATGTTCTGTTTCGGTTTCACGGTAATGTTCTGTCTCTGGTCCATGATAATGTTCCGTTTCTGGCCACGATAATGTTCTGTTTCAGTTTCACGGTAATGTTCTGTTTCCGTTTCACGGTAATGTTCTGTCTCTGGTCCACGATAATGTTCGGTTTCACGGTAATGTTCCGTCTCTGGTCCACGATAATGTACCGTCTTTGGTCCACGATAATGTTCTGTTTCTGTTTCACGGTAATGTTCCGTTTCTGGTCCACGATAATTTTGTGTTTCTGTTTCACGGTAATGTTCCGTTTCTGGTCCACGATAATGTTCTGTTTCGGTTTCACGGTAATGTTCTGTCTCTGGTCCATGATAATGTTCCGTTTCTGGCCACGATAATGTTCTGTTTCAGTTTGACGGTAATGTTCTGTTTCCGTTTCACGGTAATGTTCTGTCTCTGGTCCACGATAATGTTCGGTTTCACGGTAATGTTCCGTCTCTGGTCCACGATAATGTACCGTCTTTGGTCCACGATAATGTTCTGTTTCTGTTTCACGGTAATGTTCCGTTTCTGGTCTACGATAATTTTGTGTTTCTGTTTCACGGTAATGTTCCGTTTCTGGTCCACGATAATGTTCTGTTTCGGTTTCACGGTAATGTTCTGTCTCTGGTCCATGATAATGTTCCGTTTCTGGTCTACGATAATGTTCTGTTTCAGTTTTACGGTAATGGTCTGTTTCCGTTTCACGGTAATGTTCTGTCTCTGGTCCACGATAATGTACCGTCTTTGGTCCACGATAATGTTCTGTTTCTGTTTCACGGTAATGTTCCGTTTCTGGTCTACGATCATTTTGTGTTTCTGTTTCACGGTAATGTTCCGTTTCTGGTCCACGATAATGTTCTGTTTCGGTTTCACGGTAATGTTCTGTCTCTGGTCCATGATAATGTTCCGTTTCTGGTCTACGATAATGTTCTGTTTCAGTTTTACGGTAATGTTCTGTTTCCGTTTCACGGTAATGTTCTGTCTCTGGTCCACGATAATGTTCGGTTTCACGGTAATGTTCCGTCTCTGGTCCACGATAATGTTCCGTCTTTGGTCCACGATAATGTTCTGTTTCTGTTTCACGGTAATGTTCCGTTTCTGGTCCACGATAATTTTGTGTTTCTGTTTCATGGTAATGTTCCGTTTCTGGTACACGATAATGTTGTGTTTCTGTTTCACGGTAATGTTCCGTTTCATGTCCACGATAATGTTCTGTTTCGGTTTCACGGTAATGTTCTGTCTCTGGTCCACGGTAATGTTCTGTCTCTGGTCCACGATAATGTTGTGTTTCTGTTTCACGGTAATGTTCCGTCTCTGGTCCACGATAATGTTGTGTTTCTGTTTCATGGTAATGTTCCGTTTTTGGTCCACGATAATGTTGTGTTTCTGGTCCACGATAATGTTAGGTTTCACGATAATGTTCCCTTTCTGGTCAACGATAATGTTCTGTTTAGGTTTCACGGTAATGTTCTGTCTCTGGTCCACGATAATGTTCTGTCTCTGATCCACGAAAATGTTCTGTCTCTGGTCCACGATAATGTTCCGTTTTTGGTCCACGGTAATGTTCTGTTTCGGTTTCACGGTAATGTTCTGTCTCTGGTCCACGATAATGTTCCGTTTCTGGTCCATGATAATGTTCTGTTTTGGTTTCAAGGTAATGTTCTGTCTCTGGTCCACGGTAATGTTCCGTTTCTGGTCCACGATAAAGTTCTGTTTCGGTTTCACGGTAATGTTCCGTTTCTTGTCGACGATAATGTTCTGTTTCTCTTTCACGGTAATGTTCCGTTTCTGGTCCATGATAATGTTCTGTTTCACGGTAATGTTCTGTCTCTGGTCCATGGTAATGTTCTGTCTCTGGTCCACGGTAATGTTCGGTTTCAAGGTAAAGTTCGGTCTCTGGTCCACAGTAATGTTCTGTCTCTGGTCCACGGTAATGTTCTGTCTCTGGTCCACAATAATGTTCTGTTTCGGTTTCACGGTAATGTTCCGTTTCTGCTCCACAATAATGTTCTGTTTCAGTTTCACGGTAATGTTCTGTTTCCGTTTCACGGTAATGTTCTGTCTCTGGTCCACGGTAATGTTCTGTCTCTGGTCCACGGTAATGTTCGGTTTCAAGGTAAAGTTCCATTTCTGGTCCACGGTAATGTTCTGTCTCTGGTCCACGATGATGTTCGGTTTAACGGTAATGTTCCGTCTCTGGTCCACGATAATGTTCTGTTTCTTTATCACGGTAATGTTCCGTTTCTGGTCCACGATAATTTTGTGTTTCTGTTTCACGGTAATGTTCCGTTTCTGGTCCACGATGATGTTCGGTTTCACGGTAATGTTCTGTCTCTGGTCCACGGTAATGTTCTGTGTCTGGTCCACGATAATGTTCGGTTTTACGGTAATGTTCCGTCTCTGGTCCACGATAATGTTCCGTCTTTGGTCCACGATAATGTTCTGTTTCTGTTTGACGGTAATGTTCCGTTTCTGGTCCACGATAATTTTGTTTCTGTTTCACGGTAATGTTCTGTTTCTGGTCCACGATAATGTTCTGTTTCGGTTTCACGGTAATGTTCTGTCTCTGGTCCATGATAATGTTCCGTTTCTGGCCACGATAATGTTCTGTTTCAGTTTCACGGTAATGTTCTGTTTCCGTTTCACGGTAATGTTCTGTCTCTGGTCCACGGTAATGTTCTGTCTCTGGTCCACGGTAATGTTCGGTTTCAAGGTAAAGTTCCATTTCTGGTCCACGGTAATGTTCTGTCTCTGGTCCACGATAATGTTCGATTTCTGGTCGCCGATAATGTTCGGTTTCACGGTAATGTTCCGTCTCTGGTCCACGATAATGTTCGGTTTCACGGTAATGTTCTGGTCCACGGTAATGTTCTGGTCCACGGTAATGTTCCGTCTCTGGTCCACAGTAATGTTCCGTATCTGGTCCATGGTAATGTTCGGTTTCACGGTAATGTTCCATTTCTGGTCCACGGTAATGTTCTGTCTCTGGTCCACGGTAATGTTCTGTCTCTGGTCCACGATAATGTTCGGTTTCACGGTAATGTTCCGTCTCTGGTCCACGATAATGTTCTGTTTCTGTATCACGGTAATGTTCCGTTTCTGGTCCACGATAATTTTGTGTTTCTGTTTCACGGTAATGTTCCGTTTCTGTTCCACGATGATGTTCGGTTTCACGGTAATGTTCTGTCTCTGGTCCACGATAATGTTCCGTCTTTGGTCCACGATAATGTTCTGTTTCTGTTTGACGGTAATGTTCCGTTTCTGGTCCACGATAATTTTGTGTTTCTGTTTCACGGTAATGTTCCGTTTCTGGTCCACGATAATGTTCTGTTTCGGTTTCACGGTAATGTTCTGTCTCTGGTCCATGATAATGTTCCGTTTCTGGCCACGATAATGTTCTGTTTCAGTTTCACGGTAATGTTCTGTTTCCGTTTCACGGTAATGTTCTGTCTCTGGTCCACGATAATGTTCGGTTTCACGGTAATGTTCCGTCTCTGGTCCACGATAATGTACCGTCTTTGGTCCACGATAATGTTCTGTTTCTGTTTCACGGTAATGTGCCGTTTCTGGTCTACGATAATTTTGTGTTTCTGTTTCACGGTAATGTTCCGTTTCTGGTCCACGATAATGTTCTGTTTCGGTTTCACGGTAATGTTCTGTCTCTGGTCCATGATAATGTTCCGTTTCTGGTCTTCGATAATGTTCTGTTTCAGTTTTACGGTAATGGTCTTTTTCCGTTTCACGGTAATGTTCTGTCTCTGGTCCACGATAATGTTCGGTTTCACGGTAATGTTCCGTCTCTGGTCCACGATAATGTTCCGTCTTTGGTCCACGATAATGTTCTGTTTCTGGTCCACGATAATGTTCGGTTTCACGGTAATGTTCCGTCTCTGGTCCACGATAATGTTCTGTTTCTGTATCACGGTAATGTTCCGTTTCTGGTCCACGATAATTTTGTGTTTCTGTTTCACGGTAATGTTCCGTTTCTGGTCCACGATGATGTTCGGTTTCACGGTAATGTTCTGTCTCGGGTCCACGATAATGTTCCGTCTTTGGTCCAGGATAATGTTCTGTTTCTGTTTGACGGTAATGTTCCGTTTCTGGTCCATGATAATGTTCTGTTTCACGGTAATGTTCTGTCTCTGGTCCATGGTAATGTTCTGTCTCTGGTCCACGGTAATGTTCGGTTTCAAGGTAAAGTTCGGTCTCTGGTCCACAGTAATGTTCTGTCTCTGGTCCACGGTAATGTTCTGTCTCTGGTCCACGGTAATGTTCTGTCTCTGGTCCACGGTAATGTTCTGTCTCTGGTCCACGGTAATGTTCGATCTGTGGTCCACGAAAACATTCGGTTTCGGTTTCACGGTAATGTTCCGTTTCTGCTCCACAATAATGTTCTGTTTCGGTTTCACGGTAATGTTCCGTCTCTGGTCCACGGTAATGTTCCGTCTCTGGTCCACGATAATGTTCTGTCTCTGGTCCACGGTAATGTTCTGTCTCTGGTCCACGGTAATATTGTGTCTCTGGTCCACGGTAATGTTCGATCTCTGGTCCACGATGATGTTCGGTTTAACGGTAATGTTCCGTCTCTGGTCCACGATAATGTTCTGTTTCTTTATCACGGTAATGTTCCGTTTCTGGTCCACGATAATTTTGTGTTTCTGTTTCACGGTAATGTTCCGTTTCTGGTCCACGATGATGTTCGGTTTCACGGTAATGTTCTGTCTCTGGTCCACGGTAATGTTCTGTGTCTGGTCCACGATAATGTTCGGTTTTACGGTAATGTTCCGTCTCTGGTCCACGATAATGTTCCGTCTTTGGTCCACGATAATGTTCTGTTTCTGTTTCACGGTAATGTTCCGTTTCTGGTCCACGATAATTTTGTCTTTCTGTTTCACGGTAATGTTCCGTTTCTGGTACACGATAATGTTATGTTTCTGTTTCACGGTAATGTTCCGTTTCTGGTGCACGACAATGTTCTGTTTAGGTTTCACGGTAATGTTCTGTCTCTGGTCCACGATAATGTTCCGTTTCTGGTCCACGATAATGTTCTGTTTCGGTTTCACGGTAATGTTCCGTTTCTGGTCCACGATAATGTTCTGTTTCTGTTTCACGGTAATGTTCTGTCTCTGGTCCATGGTAATGTTCTGTCTCTGGTCCACGGTAATGTTCGGTTTCAAGGTAAAGTTCCATTTCTGGTCCACGGTAATGTTCTGTCTCTGGTCCACGATAATGTTCGATTTCTGGTCGCCGATAATGTTCGGTTTCACGGTAATGTTCCGTCTCTGGTCCACGATAATGTTCGGTTTCACGGTAATGTTCTGGTCCACGGTAATGTTCTGGTCCACGGTAATGTTCCGTCTCTGGTCCACAGTAATGTTCCGTATCTGGTCCATGGTAATGTTCGGTTTCACGGTAATGTTCCATTTCTGGTCCACGGTAATGTTCTGTCTCTGGTCCACGGTAATGTTCTGTCTCTGGTCCACGATAATGTTCGGTTTCACGGTAATGTTCCGTCTCTGGTCCACGATAATGTTCTGTTTCTGTATCACGGTAATGTTCCGTTTCTGGTCCACGATAATTTTGTGTTTCTGTTTCACGGTAATGTTCCGTTTCTGGTCCACGATGATGTTCGGTTTCACGGTAATGTTCTGTCTCTGGTCCACGATAATGTTCCGTCTTTGGTCCACGATAATGTTCTGTTTCTGTTTGACGGTAATGTTCCGTTTCTGGTCCACGATAATTTTGTGTTTCTGTTTCACGGTAATGTTCCGTTTCTGGTCCACGATAATGTTCTGTTTCGGTTTCACGGTAATGTTCTGTCTCTGGTCCATGATAATGTTCCGTTTCTGGTCTTCGATAATGTTCTGTTTCAGTTTTACGGTAATGGTCTTTTTCCGTTTCACGGTAATGTTCTGTCTCTGGTCCACGATAATGTTCGGTTTCACGGTAATGTTCCGTCTCTGGTCCACGATAATGTTCCGTCTTTGGTCCACGATAATGTTCTGTTTCTGGTCCACGATAATGTTCGGTTTCACGGTAATGTTCCGTCTCTGGTCCACGATAATGTTCTGTTTCTGTATCACGGTGATCTTCCGTTTCTGGTCCACGATAATTTTGTGTTTCTGTTTCACGGTAATGTTCCGTTTCTGGTCCACGATGATGTTCGGTTTCACGGTAATGTTCTGTCTCTGGTCCACGATAATGTTCCGTCTTTGGTCCACGATAATGTTCTGTTTCTGTTTGACGGTAATGTTCCGTTTCTGGTCCATGATAATGTTCTGTTTCACGGTAATGTTCTGTTTCTGGTCCACGATAATGTTCTGTTTCGGTTTCACGGTAATGTTCTGTCTCTGGTCCATGATAATGTTCCGTTTCTGGCCACGATAATGTTCTGTTTCAGTTTCACGGTAATGTTCTGTTTCCGTTTCACGGTAATGTTCTGTCTCTGGTCCACGGTAATGTTCTGTCTCTGGTCCACGGTAATGTTCGGTTTCAAGGTAAAGTTCCATTTCTGGTCCACGGTAATGTTCTGTCTCTGGTCCACGATAATGTTCGATTTCTGGTCGCCGATAATGTTCGGTTTCACGGTAATGTTCCGTCTCTGGTCCACGATAATGTTCGGTTTCACGGTAATGTTCTGGTCCACGGTAATGTTCTGGTCCACGGTAATGTTCCGTCTCTGGTCCACAGTAATGTTCCGTATCTGGTCCATGGTAATGTTCGGTTTCACGGTAATGTTCCATTTCTGGTCCACGGTAATGTTCTGTCTCTGGTCCACGGTAATGTTCTGTCTCTGGTCCACGATAATGTTCGGTTTCACGGTAATGTTCCGTCTCTGGTCCACGATAATGTTCTGTTTCTGTATCACGGTAATGTTCCGTTTCTGGTCCACGATAATTTTGTGTTTCTGTTTCACGGTAATGTTCCGTTTCTGTTCCACGATGATGTTCGGTTTCACGGTAATGTTCTGTCTCTGGTCCACGATAATGTTCCGTCTTTGGTCCACGATAATGTTCTGTTTCTGTTTGACGGTAATGTTCCGTTTCTGGTCCACGATAATTTTGTGTTTCTGTTTCACGGTAATGTTCCGTTTCTGGTCCACGATAATGTTCTGTTTCGGTTTCACGGTAATGTTCTGTCTCTGGTCCATGATAATGTTCCGTTTCTGGCCACGATAATGTTTTGTTTCAGTTTCACGGTAATGTTCTGTTTCCGTTTCACGGTAATGTTCTGTCTCTGGTCCACGATAATGTTCGGTTTCACGGTAATGTTCCGTCTCTGGTCCACGATAATGTACCGTCTTTGGTCCACGATAATGTTCTGTTTCTGTTTCACGGTAATGTTCCGTTTCTGGTCTACGATAATTTTGTGTTTCTGTTTCACGGTAATGTTCCGTTTCTGGTCCACGATAATGTTCTGTTTCGGTTTCATGGTAATGTTCTGTCTCTGGTCCATGATAATGTTCCGTTTCTGGTCTTCGATAATGTTCTGTTTCAGTTTTACGGTAATGGTCTTTTTCCGTTTCACGGTAATGTTCTGTCTCTGGTCCACGATAATGTTCGGTTTCACGGTAATGTTCCGTCTCTGGTCCACGATAATGTTCCGTCTTTGGTCCACGATAATGTTCTGTTTCTGGTCCACGATAATGTTCGGTTTCACGGTAATGTTCCGTCTCTGGTCCACGATAATGTTCTGTTTCTGTATCACGGTAATGTTCCGTTTCTGGTCCACGATAATTTTGTGTTTCTGTTTCACGGTAATGTTCCGTTTCTGGTCCACGATGATGTTCGGTTTCACGGTAATGTTCTGTCTCGGGTCCACGATAATGTTCCGTCTTTGGTCCACGATAATGTTCTGTTTCTGTTTGACGGTAATGTTCCGTTTCTGGTCCATGATAATGTTCTGTTTCACGGTAATGTTCTGTCTCTGGTCCATGGTAATGTTCTGTCTCTGGTCCACGGTAATGTTCGGTTTCAAGGTAAAGTTCGGTCTCTGGTCCACAGTAATGTTCTGTCTCTGGTCCACGGTAATGTTCTGTCTCTGGTCCACGGTAATGTTCTGTCTCTGGTCCACGGTAATGTTCTGTCTCTGGTCCACGGTAATGTTCGATCTGTGGTCCACGAAAACATTCGGTTTCGGTTTCACGGTAATGTTCCGTTTCTGCTCCACAATAATGTTCTGTTTCGGTTTCACGGTAATGTTCCGTCTCTGGTCCACGGTAATGTTCCGTCTCTGGTCCACGATAATGTTCTGTCTCTGGTCCACGGTAATGTTCTGTCTCTGGTCCACGGTAATATTGTGTCTCTGGTCCACGGTAATGTTCGATCTCTGGTCCACGATGATGTTCGGTTTAACGGTAATGTTCCGTCTCTGGTCCACGATAATGTTCTGTTTCTTTATCACGGTAATGTTCCGTTTCTGGTCCACGATAATTTTGTGTTTCTGTTTCACGGTAATGTTCCGTTTCTGGTCCACGATGATGTTCGGTTTCACGGTAATGTTCTGTCTCTGGTCCACGGTAATGTTCTGTGTCTGGTCCACGATAATGTTCGGTTTTACGGTAATGTTCCGTCTCTGGTCCACGATAATGTTCCGTCTTTGGTCCACGATAATGTTCTGTTTCTGTTTCACGGTAATGTTCCGTTTCTGGTCCACGATAATTTTGTCTTTCTGTTTCACGGTAATGTTCCGTTTCTGGTACACGATAATGTTATGTTTCTGTTTCACGGTAATGTTCCGTTTCTGGTGCACGACAATGTTCTGTTTAGGTTTCACGGTAATGTTCTGTCTCTGGTCCACGATAATGTTCCGTTTCTGGTCCACGATAATGTTCTGTTTCGGTTTCACGGTAATGTTCCGTTTCTGGTCCACGATAATGTTCTGTTTCTGTTTCACGGTAATGTTCTGTCTCTGGTCCATGGTAATGTTCTGTCTCTGGTCCACGGTAATGTTCGGTTTCAAGGTAAAGTTCCATTTCTGGTCCACGGTAATGTTCTGTCTCTGGTCCACGATAATGTTCGATTTCTGGTCGCCGATAATGTTCGGTTTCACGGTAATGTTCCGTCTCTGGTCCACGATAATGTTCGGTTTCACGGTAATGTTCTGGTCCACGGTAATGTTCTGGTCCACGGTAATGTTCCGTCTCTGGTCCACAGTAATGTTCCGTATCTGGTCCATGGTAATGTTCGGTTTCACGGTAATGTTCCATTTCTGGTCCACGGTAATGTTCTGTCTCTGGTCCACGGTAATGTTCTGTCTCTGGTCCACGATAATGTTCGGTTTCACGGTAATGTTCCGTCTCTGGTCCACGATAATGTTGTGTTTCTGTTTCACGGTAATGTTCCGTTTCTGGTCCACGATAATTTTGTGTTTCTGTTTCACGGTAATGTTCCGTTTCTGGTCCACGATGATGTTCGGTTTCACGGTAATGTTCTGTCTCTGGTCCACGATAATGTTCCGTCTTTGGTCCACGATAATGTTCTGTTTCTGTTTGACGGTAATGTTCCGTTTCTGGTCCACGATAATTTTGTGTTTCTGTTTCACGGTAATGTTCCGTTTCTGGTCCACGATAATGTTCTGTTTCGGTTTCACGGTAATGTTCTGTCTCTGGTCCATGATAATGTTCCGTTTCTGGTCTTCGATAATGTTCTGTTTCAGTTTTACGGTAATGGTCTTTTTCCGTTTCACGGTAATGTTCTGTCTCTGGTCCACGATAATGTTCGGTTTCACGGTAATGTTCCGTCTCTGGTCCACGATAATGTTCCGTCTTTGGTCCACGATAATGTTCTGTTTCTGGTCCACGATAATGTTCGGTTTCACGGTAATGTTCCGTCTCTGGTCCACGATAATGTTCTGTTTCTGTATCACGGTGATCTTCCGTTTCTGGTCCACGATAATTTTGTGTTTCTGTTTCACGGTAATGTTCCGTTTCTGGTCCACGATGATGTTCGGTTTCACGGTAATGTTCTGTCTCTGGTCCACGATAATGTTCCGTCTTTGGTCCACGATAATGTTCTGTTTCTGTTTGACGGTAATGTTCCGTTTCTGGTCCATGATAATGTTCTGTTTCACGGTAATGTTCTGTCTCTGGTCCATGGTAATGTTCTGTCTCTGGTCCACGGTAATGTTCGGTTTCAAGGTAAAGTTCGGTCTCTGGTCCACAGTAATGTTCTGTCTCTGGTCCACGGTAATGTTCTGTCTCTGGTCCACGATAATGTTCTGTTTCGGTTTCACGGTAATGTTCTGTCTCTGGTCAATGATAATGTTCCGTTTCTGGCCACGATAATGTTCTGTTTCAGTTTCACGGTAATGTTCTGTTTCCGTTTCACGGTAATGTTCTGTCTCTGGTCCACGATAATGTTCGGTTTCACGGTAATGTTCCGTCTCTGGTCCACGATAATGTACCGTCTTAGGTCCACGATAATGTTCTGTTTCTGTTTCACGGTAATGTTCCGTTTCTGGTCTACGATAATTTTGTGTTTCTGTTTCACGGTAATGTTCCGTTTCTGGTCCACGATAATGTTCTGTTTCGGTTTCACGGTAATGTTCTGTCTCTGGTCCATGATAATGTTCCGTGTCTGGTCTACGATAATGTTCTGTTTCAGTTTTACGGTAATGGTCTGTTTCCGTTTCACGGTAATGTTCTGTCTCTGGTCCACGATAATGTTCGGTTTCACGGTAATGTTCCGTCTCTGGTCCACGATAATGTTCCGTCTTTGGTCCACGATAATGTTCTGTTTTCTGGTCCACGATAATGTTCGGTTTCACGGTAATGTTCCGTCTCTGGTCCACGATAATGTTCTGTTTCTGTATCACGGTAATGTTCCTTTTCTGGTCCACGATAATTTTGTGTTTCTGTTTCACGGTAATGTTCCGTTTCTGGTCCACGATGATGTTCGGTTTCACGGTAATGTTCTGTCTCTGGTCCACGATAATGTTCCGTCTTTGGTCCACGATAATGTTCTATTTCTGTTTGACGGTAATGTTCCGTTTCTGGTCCACGATAATTTTGTGTTTCTGTTTCACGGTAATGTTCCGTTTCTGGTCCACGATAATGTTCTGTTTCGGTTTCACGGTAATGTTCTGTCTCTGGTCCATGATAATGTTCCGTTTCTGGCCACGATAATGTTCTGTTTCAGTTTCACGGTAATGTTCTGTTTCCGTTTCACGGTAATGTTCTGTCTCTGGTCCACGATAATGTTCGGTTTCACGGTAATGTTCCGTCTCTGGTCCACGATAATGTACCGTCTTTGGTCCACGATAATGTTCTGTTTCTGTTTCACGGTAATGTTCCGTTTCTGGTCTACGATAATTTTGTGTTTCTGTTTCACGGTAATGTTCCGTTTCTGGTCCACGATAATGTTCTGTTTCGGTTTCACGGTAATGTTCTGTCTCTGGTCCATGATAATGTTCCGTTTCTGGTCTACGATAATGTTCTGTTTCAGTTTTACGGTAATGTTCTGTTTCCGTTTCACGGTAATGTTCTGTCTCTGGTCCACGATAATGTTCGGTTTCACGGTAATGTTCCGTCTCTGGTCCACGATAATGTTCCGTCTTTGGTCCACGATAATGTTCTGTTTCTGTTTCACGGTAATGTTCCGTTTCTGGTCCACGATAATTTTGTGTTTCTGTTTCATGGTAATGTTCCGTTTCTGGTACACGATAATGTTGTGTTTCTGTTTCACGGTAATGTTCCGTTTCATGTCCACGATAATGTTCTGTTTCGGTTTCACGGTAATGTTCTGTCTCTGGTCCACGGTAATGTTCTGTCTCTGGTCCACGATAATGTTGTGTTTCTGTTTCACGGTAATGTTCCGTCTCTGGTCCACGATAATGTTGTGTTTCTGTTTCATGGTAATGTTCCGTTTTTGGTCCACGATAATGTTGTGTTTCTGGTCCACGATAATGTTAGGTTTCACGATAATGTTCCCTTTCTGGTCAACGATAATGTTCTGTTTAGGTTTCACGGTAATGTTCTGTCTCTGGTCCACGATAATGTTCTGTCTCTGATCCACGAAAATGTTCTGTCTCTGGTCCACGATAATGTTCCGATTTTGGTCCACGGTAATGTTCTGTTTCGGTTTCACGGTAATGTTCTGTCTCTGGTCCACGATAATGTTCCGTTTCTGGTCCATGATAATGTTCTGTTTTGGTTTCAAGGTAATGTTCTGTCTCTGGTCCACGGTAATGTTCGGTTTCAAGGTAAAGTTCGGTCTCTGGTCCACAGTAATGTTCTGTCTCTGGTCCACGGTAATGTTCTGTCTCTGGTCCACGGTAATGTTCTGTCTCTGGTCCACGGTAATGTTCTGTCTCTGGTCCACGGTAATGTTCTGTCTCTGGTCCACGGTAATGTTCGATCTGTGGTCCACGAAAAAATTCGGTTTCGGTTTCACGGTAATGTTCCGTTTCTGCTCCACAATAATGTTCTGTTTCGGTTTCACGGTAATGTTCCGTTTCTGCTCCACAATAATGTTCTGTTTCAGTTTCACGGTAATGTTCTGTTTCCGTTTCACGGTAATGTTCTGTCTCTGGTCCACGGTAATATTGTGTCTCTGGTCCACGGTAATGTTAGATCTCTGGTCCACGATGATGTTCGGTTTAACGGTAATGTTCCGTCTCTGGTCCACGATAATGTTCTGTTTCTTTATCACGGTAATGTTCCGTTTCTGGTCCACGATAATTTTGTGTTTCTGTTTCACGGTAATGTTCCGTTTCTGGTCCACGATGATGTTCGGTTTCACGGTAATGTTCTGTCTCTGGTCCACGGTAATGTTCTGTGTCTGGTCCACGATAATGTTCGGTTTTACGGTAATGTTCCGTCTCTGGTCCACGATAATGTTCCGTCTTTGTTCCACGATAATGTTCTGTTTCTGTTTGACGGTAATGTTCCGTTTCTGGTCCACGATAATTTTGTTTCTGTTTCACGGTAATGTTCTGTTTCTGTTCCACGATAATGTTCTGTTTCGGTTTCACGGTAATGTTCTGTCTCTGGTCCATGATAATGTTCCGTTTCTGGCCACGATAATGTTCTGTTTCAGTTTCACGGTAATGTTCTGTTTCCGTTTCACGGTAATGTTCTGTCTCTGGTCCACGGTAATGTTCTGTCTCTGGTCCACGGTAATGTTCGGTTTCAAGGTAAAGTTCCATTTCTGGTCCACGGTAATGTTCTGTCTCTGGTCAACGATAATGTTCGATTTCCGGTCGCCGATAATGTTCGGTTTCACGGTAATGTTCCGTCTCTGGTCCACGATAATGTTCGGTTTCACGGTAATGTTCTGGTCCACGGTAATGTTCTGGTCCACGGTAATGTTCCGTCTCTGGTCCACAGTAATGTTCCGTATCTGGTCCATGGTAATGTTCGGTTTCACGGTAATGTTCCATTTCTGGTCCACGGTAATGTTCTGTCTCTGGTCCACGGTAATGTTCTGTCTCTGGTCCACGATAATGTTCGGTTTCACGGTAATGTTCCGTCTCTGGTCCACGATAATGTTCTGTTTCTGTATCACGGTAATGTTCCGTTTCTGGTCCACGATAATTTTGTGTTTCTGTTTCACGGTAATGTTCCGTTTCTGGTCCACGATGATGTTCGGTTTCACGGTAATGTTCTGTCTCTGGTCCACGATAATGTTCCGTCTTTGGTCCACGATAATGTTCTGTTTCTGTTTGACGGTAATGTTCCGTTTCTGGTCCACGATAATTTTGTGTTTCTGTTTCACGGTAATGTTCCGTTTCTGGTCCACGATAATGTTCTGTTTCGGTTTCACGGTAATGTTCTGTCTCTGGTCCATGATAATGTTCCGTTTCTGGCCACGATAATGTTCTGTTTCAGTTTCACGGTAATGTTCTGTTTCCGTTTCACGGTAATGTTCTGTCTCTGGTTCACGATAATGTTCGGTTTCACGGTAATGTTCCGTCTCTGGTCCACGATAATGTACCGTCTTTGGTCCACGATAATGTTCTGTTTCTGTTTCACGGTAATGTTCCGTTTCTGGTCTACGATAATTTTGTGTTTCTGTTTCACGGTAATGTTCCGTTTCTGGTCCACGATAATGTTCTGTTTCGGTTTCACGGTAATGTTCTGTCTCTGGTCCATGATAATGTTCCGTTTCTGGTCTTCGATAATGTTCTGTTTCAGTTTTACGGTAATGGTCTTTTTCCGTTTCACGGTAATGTTCTGTCTCTGGTCCACGATAATGTTCGGTTTCACGGTAATGTTCCGTCTCTGGTCCACGATAATGTTCCGTCTTTGGTCCACGATAATGTTCTGTTTCTGGTCCACGATAATGTTCGGTTTCACGGTAATGTTCCGTCTCTGGTCCACGATAATTTTGTGTTTCTGTTTCACGGTAATGTTCCGTTTCTGGTCCACGATGATGTTCGGTTTCACGGTAATGTTCTGTCTCTGGTCCACGATAATGTTCCGTCTTTGGTCCACGATAATGTTCTGTTTCTGTTTGACGGTAATGTTCCGTTTCTGGTCCATGATAATGTTCTGTTTCACGGTAATGTTCTGTCTCTGGTCCATGGTAATGTTCTGTCTCTGGTCCACGGTAATGTTCAGTTTCAAGGTAAAGTTCGGTCTCTGGTCCACAGTAATGTTCTGTCTCTGGTCCACGGTAATGTTCTGTCTCTGGTCCACGATAATGTTCGGTTTCACGGTAATGTTCCGTCTCTGGTCCACGATAATGTTCTGTTTCTGTATCACGGTAATGTTCCGTTTCTGGTCCACGATAATTTTGTGTTTCTGTTTCACGGTAATGTTCCGTTTCTGGTCCACGATGATGTTCGGTTTCACGGTAATGTTCTGTCTCTGGTCCACGATAATGTTCCGTCTTTGGTCCACGATAATGTTCTGTTTCTGTTTGACGGTAATGTTCCGTTTCTTGTCCACGATAATTTTGTGTTTCTGTTTCACGGTAATGTTCCGTTTCTGGTCCACGATAATGTTCTGTTTCGGTTTCACGGTAATGTTCTGTCTCTGGTCCATGATAATGTTCCGTTTCTGGCCACGATAATGTTCTGTTTCAGTTTCACGGTAATGTTCTGTTTCCGTTTCACGGTAATGTTCTGTCTCTGGTCCACGATAATGTTCGGTTTCACGGTAATGTTCCGTCTCTGGTCCACGATAATGTACCGTCTTTGGTCCACGATAATGTTCTGTTTCTGTTTCACGGTAATGTTCCGTTTCTGGTCTACGATAATTTTGTGTTTCTGTTTCACGGTAATGTTCCGTTTCTGGTCCACGATAATGTTCTGTTTCGGTTTCACGGTAATGTTCTGTCTCTGGTCCATGATAATGTTCCGTTTCTGGTCTTCGATAATGTTCTGTTTCAGTTTTACGGTAATGGTCTTTTTCCGTTTCACGGTAATGTTCTGTCTCTGGTCCACGATAATGTTCGGTTTCACGGTAATGTTCCGTCTCTGGTCCACGATAATGTTCCGTCTTTGGTCCACGATAATGTTCTGTTTCTGGTCCACGATAATGTTCGGTTTCACGGTAATGTTCCGTCTCTGGTCCACGATAATGTTCTGTTTCTGTATCACGGTGATGTTCCGTTTCTGGTCCACGATAATTTTGTGTTTCTGTTTCACGGTAATGTTCCCTTTCTGGTCCACGATGATGTTCGGTTTCACGGTAATGTTCTGTCTCTGGTCCACGATAATGTTCCGTCTTTGGTCCACGATAATGTTCTGTTTCTGTTTGACGGTAATGTTCCGTTTCTGGTCCATGATAATGTTCTGTTTCACGGTAATGTTCTGTCTCTGGTCCATGGTAATGTTCTGTCTCTGGTCCACGGTAATGTTCGGTTTCAAGGTAAAGTTCGGTCTCTGGTCCACAGTAATGTTCTGTCTCTGGTCCACGGTAATGTTCTGTCTCTGGTCCACGGTAATGTTCTGTCTCTGGTCCACGGTAATGTTCTGTCTCTGGTCCACGGTAATGTTCGATCTCTGGTCCACGATGATGTTCGGTTTAACGGTAATGTTCCGTCTCTGGTCCACGATAATGTTCTGTTTCTTTATCACGGTAATGTTCCGTTTCTGGTCCACGATAATTTTGTGTTTCTGTTTCACGGTAATGTTCCGTTTCTGCTCCACAATAATGTTCTGTTTCGGTTTCACGGTAATGTTCCGTCTCTGGTCCACGGTAATGTTCCGTCTCTGGTCCACGATAATGTTCTGTCTCTGGTCCACGGTAATGTTCTGTCTCTGGTCCACGGTAATATTGTGTCTCTGGTCCACGGTAATGTTCGATCTCTGGTCCACGATGATGTTCGGTTTAACGGTAATGTTCCGTCTCTGGTCCACGATAATGTTCTGTTTCTTTATCACGGTAATGTTCCGTTTCTGGTCCACGATAATTTTGTGTTTCTGTTTCACGGTAATGTTCCGTTTCTGGTCCACGATGATGTTCGGTTTCACGGTAATGTTCTGTCTCTGGTCCACGGTAATGTTCTGTGTCTGGTCCACGATAATGTTCGGTTTTACGGTAATGTTCCGTCTCTGGTCCACGATAATGTTCCGTCTTTGGTCCACGATAATGTTCTGTTTCTGTTTGACGGTAATGTTCCGTTTCTGGTCCACGATAATTTTGTGTTTCTGTTTCACGGTAATGTTCTGTTTCTGGTCCACGATAATGTTCTGTTTCGGTTTCACGGTAATGTTCTGTTTCCGTTTCACGGTAATGTTCTGTCTCTGGTCCACGGTAATGTTTTGTTTCTGTTTCACGGTAATGTTCCGTCTCTGGTCCACGATAATGTTCGGTTTCACGGCAATGTTCCGTCTCTGGTCCACGATAATGTTCCGTCTTTGGTCCACGATAATGTTCTGTTTCTGTTTCACGGTAATGTTCCGTTTCTGGTCCACGATAATTTTGTCTTTCTGTTTCACGGTAATGTTCCGTTTCTGGTACACGATAATGTTATGTTTCTGTTTCACGGTAATGTTCCGTTTCTGGTGCACGACAATGTTCTGTTTAGGTTTCACGGTAATGTTCTGTCTCTGGTCCACGATAATGTTCCGTTTCTGGTCCACGATAATGTTCTGTTTCGGTTTCACGGTAATGTTCCGTTTCTGGTCCACGATAATGTTCTGTTTCTGTTTCACGGTAATGTTCTGTCTCTGGTCCATGGTAATGTTCTGTCTCTGGTCCACGGTAATGTTCGGTTTCAAGGTAAAGTTCCATTTCTGGTCCACGGTAATGTTCTGTCTCTGGTCCACGATAATGTTCGATTTCTGGTCGCCGATAATGTTCGGTTTCACGGTAATGTTCCGTCTCTGGTCCACGATAATGTTCGGTTTCACGGTAATGTTCTGGTCCACGGTAATGTTCTGGTCCACGGTAATGTTCCGTCTCTGGTCCACAGTAATGTTCCGTATCTGGTCCATGGTAATGTTCGGTTTCACGGTAATGTTCCATTTCTGGTCCACGGTAATGTTCTGTCTCTGGTCCACGGTAATGTTCTGTCTCTGGTCCACGATAATGTTCGGTTTCACGGTAATGTTCCGTCTCTGGTCCACGATAATGTTCTGTTTCTGTATCACGGTAATGTTCCGTTTCTGGTCCACGATAATTTTGTGTTTCTGTTTCACGGTAATGTTCCGTTTCTGGTCCACGATGATGTTCGGTTTCACGGTAATGTTCTGTCTCTGGTCCACGATAATGTTCCGTCTTTGGTCCACGATAATGTTCTGTTTCTGTTTGACGGTAATGTTCCGTTTCTGGTCCACGATAATTTTGTGTTTCTGTTTCACGGTAATGTTCCGTTTCTGGTCCACGATAATGTTCTGTTTCGGTTTCACGGTAATGTTCTGTCTCTGGTCCATGATAATGTTCCGTTTCTGGCCACGATAATGTTCTGTTTCAGTTTCACGGTAATGTTCTGTTTCCGTTTCACGGTAATGTTCTGTCTCTGGTCCACGATAATGTTCGGTTTCACGGTAATGTTCCGTCTCTGGTCCACGATAATGTACCGTCTTTGGTCCACGATAATGTTCTGTTTCTGTTTCACGGTAATGTTCCGTTTCTGGTCTACGATAATTTTGTGTTTCTGTTTCACGGTAATGTTCCGTTTCTGGTCCACGATAATGTTCTGTTTCGGTTTCACGGTAATGTTCTGTCTCTGGTCCATGATAATGTTCCGTTTCTGGTCTACGATAATGTTCTGTTTCAGTTTTACGGTAATGGTCTGTTTCCGTTTCACGGTAATGTTCTGTCTCTGGTCCACGATAATGTTCGGTTTCACGGTAATGTTCCGTCTCTGGTCCACGATAATGTTCCGTCTTTGGTCCACGATAATGTTCTGTTTCTGGTCCACGATAATGTTCGGTTTCACGGTAATGTTCCGTATCTGGTCCACGATAATGTTCTGTTTCTGTATCACGGTAATATTCCGTTTCTGGTCCACGATAATTTTGTGTTTCTGTTTCACGGTAATGTTCCGTTTCTGGTCCACGATGATGTTCGGTTTCACGGTAATGTTCTGTCTCTGGTCCACGATAATGTTCCGTCTTTGGTCCACGATAATGTTCTGTTTATGTTTGACGGTAATGTTCCGTTTCTGGTCCACGATAATTTTGTGTTTCTGTTTCACGGTAATGTTCCGTTTCTGGTCCACGATAATGTTCTGTTTCGGTTTCACGGTAATGTTCTGTCTCTGGTCCATGATAATGTTCCGTTTCTGGCCACGATAATGTTCTGTTTCAGTTTCACGGTAATGTTCTGTTTCCGTTTCACGGTAATGTTCTGTCTCTGGTCCACGATAATGTTCGGTTTCACGGTAATGTTCCGTCTCTGGTCCACGATAATGTACCGTCTTTGGTCCACGATAATGTTCTGTTTCTGTTTCACGGTAATGTTCCGTTTCTGGTCTACGATAATTTTGTGTTTCTGTTTCACGGTAATGTTCCGTTTCTGGTCCACGATAATGTTCTGTTTCGGTTTCACGGTAATGTTCTGTCTCTGGTCCATGATAATGTTCCGTTTCTGGTCTACGATAATGTTCTGTTTCAGTTTTACGGTAATGTTCTGTTTCCGTTTCACGGTAATGTTCTGTCTCTGGTCCACGATAATGTTCGGTTTCACGGTAATGTTCCGTCTCTGGTCCACGATAATGTTCCGTCTTTGGTCCACGATAATGTTCTGTTTCTGTTTCACGGTAATGTTCCGTTTCTGGTCCACGATAATTTTGTGTTTCTGTTTCATGGTAATGTTCCGTTTCTGGTACACGATAATGTTGTGTTTCTGTTTCACGGTAATGTTCCGTTTCATGTCCACGATAATGTTCTGTTTCGGTTTCACGGTAATGTTCTGTCTCTGGTCCACGGTAATGTTCTGTCTCTGGTCCACGATAATGTTGTGTTTCTGGTCCACGATAATGTTAGGTTTCACGATAATGTTCCCTTTCTGGTCAACGATAATGTTCTGTTTAGGTTTCACGGTAATGTTCTGTCTCTGGTCCACGATAATGTTCTGTCTCTGATCCACGAAAATGTTCTGTCTCTGGTCCACGATAATGTTCCGTTTTTGGTCCACGGTAATGTTCTGTTTCGGTTTCACGGTAATGTTCTGTCTCTGGTCCACGATAATGTTCCGTTTCTGGTCCATGATAATGTTCTGTTTTGGTTTCAAGGTAATGTTCTGTCTCTGGTCCACGGTAATGTTCCGTTTCTGGTCCCTGATAAAGTTCTGTTTCGGTTTCACGGTAATGTTCCGTTTCTTGTCCACGATAATGTTCTGTTTCTCTTTCACGGTAATGTTCCGTTTCTGGTCCATGATAATGTTCTGTTTCACGGTAATGTTCTGTCTCTGGTCCATGGTAATGTTCTGTCTCTGGTCCACGGTAATGTTCGGTTTCAAGGTAAAGTTCGGTCTCTGGTCCACAGTAATGTTCTGTCTCTGGTCCACGGTAATGTTCTGTCTCTGGTCCACGGTAATGTTCTGTCTCTGGTCCACGGTAATGTTCTGTCTCTGGTCCACGGTAATGTTCTGTCTCTGGTCCACGGTAATGTTCTGTCTCTGGTCCATGGTAATGTTCTGTCTCTGGTCCACGGTAATGTTCTGTCTCTGGTCCACGGTAATGTTCGGTTTCAAGGTAAAGTTCGGTCTCTGGTCCACAGTAATGTTCTGTCTCTGTTTCACGGTAATGTTCTGTCTCTGGTCCATGGTAATGTTCTGTCTCTGGTCCACGGTAATGTTCGGTTTCAAGGTAAAGTTCGGTCTCTGGTCCACAGTAATGTTCTGTCTCTGGTCCACGGTAATGTTCTGTCTCTGGTCCACGGTAATGTTCTGTCTCTGGTCCACGGTAATGTTCTGTCTCTGGTCCACGGTAATGTTCTGTCTCTGGTCCACGGTAATGTTCGATCTGTGGTCCACGAAAACATTCGGTTTCGGTTTCACGGTAATGTTCCGTTTCTGCTCCACAATAATGTTCTGTTTCGGTTTCACGGTAATGTTCCGTCTCTGGTCCACGGTAATGTTCCGTCTCTGGTCCACGATAATGTTCTGTCTCTGGTCCACGGTAATGTTCTGTCTCTGGTCCACGGTAATATTGTGTCTCTGGTCCACGGTAATGTTCGATCTCTGGTCCACGATGATGTTCGGTTTAACGGTAATGTTCCGTCTCTGGTCCACGATAATGTTCTGTTTCTTTATCACGGTAATGTTCCGTTTCTGGTCCACGATAATTTTGTGTTTCTGTTTCACGGTAATGTTCCGTTTCTGGTCCACGATGATGTTCGGTTTCACGGTAATGTTCTGTCTCTGGTCCACGGTAATGTTCTGTGTCTGGTCCACGATAATGTTCGGTTTTACGGTAATGTTCCGTCTCTGGTCCACGATAATGTTCCGTCTTTGGTCCACGATAATGTTCTGTTTCTGTTTGACGGTAATGTTCCGTTTCTGGTCCACGATAATTTTGTGTTTCTGTTTCACGGTAATGTTCCGTTTCTGGTCCACGATGATGTTCGGTTTCACGGTAATGTTCTGTCTCTGGTCCACGGTAATGTTCTGTGTCTGGTCCACGATAATGTTCGGTTTTACGGTAATGTTCCGTCTCTGGTCCACGATAATGTTCCGTCTTTGGTCCACGATAATGTTCTGTTTCTGTTTGACGGTAATGTTCCGTTTCTGGTCCACGATAATTTTGTGTTTCTGTTTCACGGTAATGTTCTGTTTCTGGTCCACGATAATGTTCTGTTTCGGTTTCACGGTAATGTTCTGTCTCTGGTCCATGATAATGTTCCGTTTCTGGCCACGATAATGTTCTGTTTCAGTTTCACGGTAATGTTCTGTTTCCGTTTCACGGTAATGTTCTGTCTCTGGTCCACGGTAATGTTTTGTTTCTGTTTCACGGTAATGTTCCGTCTCTGGTCCACGATAATGTTCGGTTTCACGGCAATGTTCCGTCTCTGGTCCACGATAATGTTC
The DNA here is from genome assembly GCF_036924035.1 of Leuresthes tenuis. NCBI lineage: Eukaryota > Metazoa > Chordata > Actinopteri > Atheriniformes > Atherinopsidae > Leuresthes > Leuresthes tenuis. The sequence goes on along the minus strand of NW_027325407.1, from coordinate 57,594 downwards.
TGTTTCTGTTTCACGGTAATGTTCCGTTTCTGGTCCACGATAATTTTGTCTTTCTGTTTCACGGTAATGTTCCGTTTCTGGTACACGATAATGTTATGTTTCTGTTTCACGGTAATGTTCCGTTTCTGGTGCACGACAATGTTCTGTTTAGGTTTCACGGTAATGTTCTGTCTCTGGTCCACGATAATGTTCCGTTTCTGGTCCACGATAATGTTCTGTTTCGGTTTCACGGTAATGTTCCGTTTCTGGTCCACGATAATGTTCTGTTTCTGTTTCACGGTAATGTTCTGTCTCTGGTCCATGGTAATGTTCTGTCTCTGGTCCACGGTAATGTTCGGTTTCAAGGTAAAGTTCCATTTCTGGTCCACGGTAATGTTCTGTCTCTGGTCCACGGTAATGTTCGGTTTCACGGTAATGTTCTGTCTCTGGTCCACGGTAATGTTCTGTGTCTGGTCCACGATAATGTTCGGTTTTACGGTAATGTTCCGTCTCTGGTCCACGATAATGTTCCGTCTTTGGTCCACGATAATGTTCTGTTTCTGTTTGACGGTAATGTTCCGTTTCTGGTCCACGATAATTTTGTGTTTCTGTTTCACGGTAATGTTCTGTTTCTGGTCCACGATAATGTTCTGTTTCGGTTTCACGGTAATGTTCTGTCTCTGGTCCATGATAATGTTCCGTTTCTGGCCACGATAATGTTCTGTTTCAGTTTCACGGTAATGTTCTGTTTCCGTTTCACGGTAATGTTCTGTCTCTGGTCCACGGTAATGTTTTGTTTCTGTTTCACGGTAATGTTCCGTCTCTGGTCCACGATAATGTTCGGTTTCACGGCAATGTTCCGTCTCTGGTCCACGATAATGTTCCGTCTTTGGTCCACGATAATGTTCTGTTTCTGTTTCACGGTAATGTTCCGTTTCTGGTCCACGATAATTTTGTCTTTCTGTTTCACGGTAATGTTCCGTTTCTGGTACACGATAATGTTATGTTTCTGTTTCACGGTAATGTTCCGTTTCTGGTGCACGACAATGTTCTGTTTAGGTTTCACGGTAATGTTCTGTCTCTGGTCCACGATAATGTTCCGTTTCTGGTCCACGATAATGTTCTGTTTCGGTTTCACGGTAATGTTCCGTTTCTGGTCCACGATAATGTTCTGTTTCTGTTTCACGGTAATGTTCTGTCTCTGGTCCATGGTAATGTTCTGTCTCTGGTCCACGGTAATGTTCGGTTTCAAGGTAAAGTTCCATTTCTGGTCCACGGTAATGTTCTGTCTCTGGTCCACGGTAATGTTCGGTTTCAAGGTAAAGTTCCATTTCTGGTCCACGGTAATGTTCTGTCTCTGGTCCACGATAATGTTCGGTTTTACGGTAATGTTCCGTCTCTGTTCCACGATAATGTTCCGTCTTTGGTCCACGATAATGTTCTGTTTCTGTTTGACGGTAATGTTCCGTTTCTGGTCCACGATAATTTTGTGTTTCTGTTTCACGGTAATGTTCTGTTTCTGGTCCACGATAATGTTCTGTTTCGGTTTCACGGTAATGTTCTGTCTCTGGTCCATGATAATGTTCCGTTTCTGGCCACGATAATGTTCTGTTTCAGTTTCACGGTAATGTTCTGTTTCCGTTTCACGGTAATGTTCTGTCTCTGGTCCATGGTAATGTTTTGTTTCTGTTTCACGGTAATGTTCCGTCTCTGGTCCACGATAATGTTCGGTTTCACGGCAATGTTCCGTCTCTGGTCCACGATAATGTTCCGTCTTTGGTCCACGATAATGTTCTGTTTCTGTTTCACGGTAATGTTCCGTTTCTGGTCCACGATAATTTTGTCTTTCTGTTTCACGGTAATGTTCCGTTTCTGGTACACGATAATGTTATGTTTCTGTTTAACGGTAATGTTCCGTTTCTGGTGCACGACAATGTTCTGTTTAGGTTTCACGGTAATGTTCTGTCTCTGGTCCACGATAATGTTCCGTTTCTGGTCCACGATAATGTTCTGTTTCGGTTTCACGGTAATGTTCCGTTTCTGGTCCACGATAATGTTCTGTTTCTGTTTCACGGTAATGTTCTGTCTCTGGTCCACGATAATGTTCGATTTCTGGTCGCCGATAATGTTCGGTTTCACGGTAATGTTCCGTCTCTGGTCCACGATAATGTTCGGTTTCACGGTAATGTTCTGGTCCACGGTAATGTTCAGGTCCACGGTAATGTTCCGTCTCTGGTCCACAGTAATGTTCCGTATCTGGTCCATGGTAATGTTCGGTTTCACGGTAATGTTCCATTTCTGGTCCACGGTAATGTTCTGTCTCTGGTCCACGGTAATGTTCTGTCTCTGGTCCACGATAATGTTCGGTTTCACGGTAATGTTCCGTCTCTGGTCCACGATAATGTTCTGTTTCTGTATCACGGTAATGTTCCGTTTCTGGTCCACGATAATTTTGTGTTTCTGTTTCACGGTAATGTTCCGTTTCTGGTCCACGATGATGTTCGGTTTCACGTTAATGTTCTGTCTCTGGTCCACGATAATGTTCCGTCTTTGGTCCACGATAATGTTCTGTTTCTGTTTGACGGTAATGTTCCGTTTCTGGTCCACGATAATTTTGTGTTTCTGTTTCACGGTAATGTTCCGTTTCTGGTCCACGATAATGTTCTGTTTCGGTTTCACGGTAATGTTCTGTCTCTGGTCCATGATAATGTTCCGTTTCTGGTCTACGATAATGTTCTGTTTCAGTTTTACGGTAATGGTCTGTTTCCGTTTCACGGTAATGTTCTGTCTCTGGTCCACGATAATGTTCGGTTTCACGGTAATGTTCCGTCTCTGGTCCACGATAATGTTCCGTCTTTGGTCCACGATAATGTTCTGTTTCTGGTCCACGATAATGTTCGGTTTCACGGTAATGTTCCGTCTCTGGTCTACGATAATTTTGTGTTTCTGTTTCACGGTAATGTTCCGTTTCTGGTCCACGATAATGTTCTGTTTCGGTTTCACGGTAATGTTCTGTCTCTGGTCCATGATAATGTTCCGTTTCTGGTCTTCGATAATGTTCTGTTTCAGTTTTACGGTAATGGTCTTTTTCCGTTTCACGGTAATGTTCTGTCTCTGGTCCACGATAATGTTCGGTTTCACGGTAATGTTCCGTCTCTGGTCCACGATAATGTTCCGTCTTTGGTCCACGATAATGTTCTGTTTCTGGTCCACGATAATGTTCGGTTTCACGGTAATGTTCCGTCTCTGGTCCACGATAATGTTCTGTTTCTGTATCACGGTGATGTTCCGTTTCTGGTCCACGATAATTTTGTGTTTCTGTTTCACGGTAATGTTCCGTTTCTGGTCCACGATGATGTTCGGTTTCACGGTAATGTTCTGTCTCTGGTCCACGATAATGTTCCGTCTTTGGTCCACGATAATGTTCTGTTTCTGTTTGACGGTAATGTTCCGTTTCTGGTCCATGATAATGTTCTGTTTCACGGTAATGTTCTGTCTCTGGTCCATGGTAATGTTCTGTCTCTGGTCCACGGTAATGTTCGGTTTCAAGGTAAAGTTCGGTCTCTGGTCCACAGTAATGTTCTGTCTCTGGTCCACGGTAATGTTCTGTCTCTGGTCCACGATAATGTTCTGTTTCGGTTTCACGGTAATGTTCTGTCTCTGGTCCATGATAATGTTCCGTTTCTGGCCACGATAATGTTCTGTTTCAGTTTCACGGTAATGTTCTGTTTCCGTTTCACGGTAATGTTCTGTCTCTGGTCCACGATAATGTTCGGTTTCACGGTAATGTTCCGTCTCTGGTCCACGATAATGTACCGTCTTAGGTCCACGATAATGTTCTGTTTCTGTTTCACGGTAATGTTCCGTTTCTGGTCTACGATAATTTTGTGTTTCTGTTTCACGGTAATGTTCCGTTTCTGGTCCACGATAATGTTCTGTTTCGGTTTCACGGTAATGTTCTGTCTCTGGTCCATGATAATGTTCCGTGTCTGGTCTACGATAATGTTCTGTTTCAGTTTTACGGTAATGGTCTGTTTCCGTTTCACGGTAATGTTCTGTCTCTGGTCCACGATAATGTTCGGTTTCACGGTAATGTTCCGTCTCTGGTCCACGATAATGTTCCGTCTTTGGTCCACGATAATGTTCTGTTTTCTGGTCCACGATAATGTTCGGTTTCACGGTAATGTTCCGTCTCTGGTCCACGATAATGTTCTGTTTCTGTATCACGGTAATGTTCCTTTTCTGGTCCACGATAATTTTGTGTTTCTGTTTCACGGTAATGTTCCGTTTCTGGTCCACGATGATGTTCGGTTTCACGGTAATGTTCTGTCTCTGGTCCACGATAATGTTCCGTCTTTGGTCCACGATAATGTTCTATTTCTGTTTGACGGTAATGTTCCGTTTCTGGTCCACGATAATTTTGTGTTTCTGTTTCACGGTAATGTTCCGTTTCTGGTCCACGATAATGTTCTGTTTCGGTTTCACGGTAATGTTCTGTCTCTGGTCCATGATAATGTTCCGTTTCTGGCCACGATAATGTTCTGTTTCAGTTTCACGGTAATGTTCTGTTTCCGTTTCACGGTAATGTTCTGTCTCTGGTCCACGATAATGTTCGGTTTCACGGTAATGTTCCGTCTCTGGTCCACGATAATGTACCGTCTTTGGTCCACGATAATGTTCTGTTTCTGTTTCACGGTAATGTTCCGTTTCTGGTCTACGATAATTTTGTGTTTCTGTTTCACGGTAATGTTCCGTTTCTGGTCCACGATAATGTTCTGTTTCGGTTTCACGGTAATGTTCTGTCTCTGGTCCATGATAATGTTCCGTTTCTGGTCTACGATAATGTTCTGTTTCAGTTTTACGGTAATGTTCTGTTTCCGTTTCACGGTAATGTTCTGTCTCTGGTCCACGATAATGTTCGGTTTCACGGTAATGTTCCGTCTCTGGTCCACGATAATGTTCCGTCTTTGGTCCACGATAATGTTCTGTTTCTGTTTCACGGTAATGTTCCGTTTCTGGTCCACGATAATTTTGTGTTTCTGTTTCATGGTAATGTTCCGTTTCTGGTACACGATAATGTTGTGTTTCTGTTTCACGGTAATGTTCTGTCTCTGGTCCATGATAATGTTCCGTTTCTGGTCTACGATAATGTTCTGTTTCAGTTTTACGGTAATGGTCTGTTTCCGTTTCACGGTAATGTTCTGTCTCTGGTCCACGATAATGTTCGGTTTCACGGTAATGTTCCGTCTCTGGTCCACGATAATGTTCCGTCTTTGGTCCACGATAATGTTCTGTTTCTGTTTCACGGTAATGTTCCGTTTCTGGTCCACGATAATTTTGTGTTTCTGTTTCATGGTAATGTTCCGTTTCTGGTACACGATAATGTTGTGTTTCTGTTTCACGGTAATGTTCCGTTTCTGGTCCATGATAATGTTCTGTTTCACGGTAATGTTCTGTCTCTGGTCCATGGTAATGTTCTGTCTCTGGTCCACGGTAATGTTCGGTTTCAAGGTAAAGTTCGGTCTCTGGTCCACAGTAATGTTCTGTCTCTGGTCCACGGTAATGTTCTGTCTCTGGTCCACGATAATGTTCTGTTTCGGTTTCACGGTAATGTTCTGTCTCTGGTCCATGATAATGTTCCGTTTCTGGCCACGATAATGTTCTGTTTCAGTTTCACGGTAATGTTCTGTTTCCGTTTCACGGTAATGTTCTGTCTCTGGTCCACGATAATGTTCGGTTTCACGGTAATGTTCCGTCTCTGGTCCACGATAATGTACCGTCTTAGGTCCACGATAATGTTCTGTTTCTGTTTGACGGTAATGTTCCGTTTCTGGTCTACGATAATTTTGTGTTTCTGTTTCACGGTAATGTTCTGTTTCTGGTCCACGATAATGTTCTGTTTCGGTTTCACGGTAATGTTCTGTCTCTGGTCCATGATAATGTTCCGTTTCTGGCCACGATAATGTTCTGTTTCAGTTTCACGGTAATGTTCTGTTTCCGTTTCACGGTAATGTTCTGTCTCTGGTCCATGGTAATGTTTTGTTTCTGTTTCACGGTAATGTTCCGTCTCTGGTCCACGATAATGTTCAGTTTCACGGCAATGTTCCGTCTCTGGTCCACGATAATGTTCCGTCTTCGGTCCACGATAATGTTCTGTTTCTGTTTCACGGTAATGTTCCGTTTCTGGTCCACGATAATTTTGTCTTTCTGTTTCACGGTAATGTTCCGTTTCTGGTACACGATAATGTTATGTTTCTGTTTCACGGTAATGTTCCGTTTCTGGTGCACGACAATGTTCTGTTTAGGTTTCACGGTAATGTTCTGTCTCTGGTCCACGATAATGTTCCGTTTCTGGTCCACGATAATGTTCTGTTTCGGTTTCACGGTAATGTTCCGTTTCTGGTCCACGATAATGTTCTGTTTCTGTTTCACGGTAATGTTCTGTCTCTGGTCCATGGTAATGTTCTGTCTCTGGTCCACGGTAATGTTCGGTTTCAAGGTAAAGTTCCATTTCTGGTCCACGGTAATGTTCTGTCTCTGGTCCACGATAATGTTCGATTTCTGGTCGCCGATAATGTTCGGTTTCACGGTAATGTTCCGTCTCTGGTCCACGATAATGTTCGGTTTCACGGTAATGTTCTGGTCCACGGTAATGTTCTGGTCCACGGTAATGTTCCGTCTCTGGTCCACAGTAATGTTCCGTATCTGGTCCATGGTAATGTTCGGTTTCACGGTAATGTTCCATTTCTGGTCCACGGTAATGTTCTGTCTCTGGTCCACGGTAATGTTCTGTCTCTGGTCCACGATAATGTTCGGTTTCACGGTAATGTTCCGTCTCTGGTCCACGATAATGTTCTGTTTCTGTATCACGGTAATGTTCCGTTTCTGGTCCACGATAATTTTGTGTTTCTGTTTCACGGTAATGTTCCGTTTCTGGTCCACGATAATGTTCTGTTTCGGTTTCACGGTAATGTTCTGTCTCTGGTCCATGATAATGTTCCGTTTCTGGTCTTCGATAATGTTCTGTTTCAGTTTTACGGTAATGGTCTTTTTCCGTTTCACGGTAATGTTCTGTCTCTGGTCCACGATAATGTTCGGTTTCACGGTAATGTTCCGTCTCTGGTCCACGATAATGTTCTGTTTCTGTATCACGGTGATGTTCCGTTTCTGGTCCACGATAATTTTGTGTTTCTGTTTCACGGTAATGTTCCGTTTCTGGTCCACGATGATGTTCGGTTTCACGGTAATGTTCTGTCTCTGGTCCACGATAATGTTCCGTCTTTGGTCCACGATAATGTTCTGTTTCTGTTTGACGGTAATGTTCCGTTTCTGGTCCATGATAATGTTCTGTTTCACGGTAATGTTCTGTCTCTGGTCCATGGTAATGTTCTGTCTCTGGTCCACGGTAATGTTCGGTTTCAAGGTAAAGTTCGGTCTCTGGTCCACAGTAATGTTCTGTCTCTGGTCCACGGTAATGTTCTGTCTCTGGTCCACGGTAATGGTCTGTCTCTGGTCCACGGTAATGTTCTGTCTCTGGTCCACGGTAATGTTCGATCTGTGGTCCACGAAAACATTCGGTTTCGGTTTCACGGTAATGTTCCGTTTCTGCTCCACAATAATGTTCTGTTTCGGTTTCACGGTAATGTTCCGTCTCTGGTCCACGGTAATGTTCCGTCTCTGGTCCACGATAATGTTCTGTCTCTGGTCCACGGTAATGTTCTGTCTCTGGTCCACGGTAATATTGTGTCTCTGGTCCCCGGTAATGTTCGATCTCTGGTCCACGATGATGTTCGGTTTAACGGTAATGTTCCGTCTCTGGTCCACGATAATGTTCTGTTTCTTTATCACGGTAATGTTCCGTTTCTGGTCCACGATGATGTTCGGTTTCACGGTAATGTTCTGTCTCTGGTCCACGGTAATGTTCTGTGTCTGGTCCACGATAATGTTCGGTTTTACGGTAATGTTCCGTCTCTGGTCCACGATAATGTTCCGTCTTTGGTCCACGATAATGTTCTGTTTCTGTTTGACGGTAATGTTCCGTTTCTGGTCCACGATAATTTTGTGTTTCTGTTTCACGGTAATGTTCTGTTTCTGGTCCACGATAATGTTCTGTTTCGGTTTCACGGTAATGTTCTGTCTCTGGTCCATGATAATGTTCCGTTTCTGGCCACGATAATGTTCTGTTTCAGTTTCACGGTAATGTTCTGTTTCCGTTTCACGGTAATGTTCTGTCTCTGGTCCACGGTAATGTTTTGTTTCTGTTTCACGGTAATGTTCCGTCTCTGGTCCACGATAATGTTCGGTTTCACGGCAATGTTCCGTCTCTGGTCCACGATAATGTTCCGTCTTTGGCTCACGATAATGTTCTGTTTCTGTTTCACGGTAATGTTCCGTTTCTGGTCCACGATAATTTTGTCTTTCTGTTTCACGGTAATGTTCCGTTTCTGGTACACGATAATGTTATGTTTCTGTTTCACGGTAATGTTCCGTTTCTGGTGCACGACAATGTTCTGTTTAGGTTTCACGGTAATGTTCTGTCTCTGGTCCACGATAATGTTCCGTTTCTGGTCCACGATAATGTTCTGTTTCGGTTTCACGGTAATGTTCCGTTTCTGGTCCACGATAATGTTCTGTTTCTGTTTCACGGTAATGTTCTGTCTCTGGTCCATGGTAATGTTCTGTCTCTGGTCCACGGTAATGTTCGGTTTCAAGGTAAAGTTCCATTTCTGGTCCACGGTAATGTTCTGTCTCTGGTCCACGATAATGTTCGATTTCTGGTCGCCGATAATGTTCGGTTTCACGGTAATGTTCCGTCTCTGGTCCACGATAATGTTCGGTTTCACGGTAATGTTCTGGTCCACGGTAATGTTCTGGTCCACGGTAATGTTCCGTCTCTGGTCCACAGTAATGTTCCGTATCTGGTCCATGGTAATGTTCGGTTTCACGGTAATGTTCCATTTCTGGTCCACGGTAATGTTCTGTCTCTGGTCCACGGTAATGTTCTGTCTCTGGTCCACGATAATGTTCGGTTTCACGGTAATGTTCCGTCTCTGGTCCACGATAATGTTCTGTTTCTGTATCACGGTAATGTTCCGTTTCTGGTCCACGATAATTTTGTGTTTCTGTTTCACGGTAATGTTCCGTTTCTGGTCCACGATGATGTTCGGTTTCACGGTAATGTTCTGTCTCTGGTCCACGATAATGTTCCGTCTTTGGTCCACGATAATGTTCTGTTTCTGTTTGACGGTAATGTTCCGTTTCTGGTCCACGATAATTTTGTGTTTCTGTTTCACGGTAATGTTCCGTTTCTGGTCCACGATAATGTTCTGTTTCGGTTTCACGGTAATGTTCTGTCTCTGGTCCATGATAATGTTCCGTTTCTGGCCACGATAATGTTCTGTTTCAGTTTCACGGTAATGTTCTGTTTCCGTTTCACGGTAATGTTCTGTCTCTGGTCCACGATAATGTTCGGTTTCACGGTAATGTTCCGTCTCTGGTCCACGATAATGTACCGTCTTTGGTCCACGATAATGTTCTGTTTCTGTTTCACGGTAATGTTCCGTTTCTGGTCCACGATAATTTTGTGTTTCTGTTTCACGGTAATGTTCCGTTTCTGGTCCACGATAATGTTCTGTTTCGGTTTCACGGTAATGTTCTGTCTCTGGTCCATGATAATGTTCCGTTTCTGGCCACGATAATGTTCTGTTTCAGTTTCACGGTAATGTTCTGTTTCCGTTTCACGGTAATGTTCTGTCTCTGGTCCACGATAATGTTCGGTTTCACGGTAATGTTCCGTCTCTGGTCCACGATAATGTACCGTCTTTGGTCCACGATAATGTTCTGTTTCTGTTTCACGGTAATGTTCCGTTTCTGGTCTACGATAATTTTGTGTTTCTGTTTCACGGTAATGTTCCGTTTCTGGTCCACGATAATGTTCTGTTTCGGTTTCACGGTAATGTTCTGTCTCTGGTCCATGATAATGTTCCGTTTCTGGTCTACGATAATGTTCTGTTTCAGTTTTACGGTAATGTTCTGTTTCCGTTTCACGGTAATGTTCTGTCTCTGGTCCACGATAATGTTCGGTTTCACGGTAATGTTCCGTCTCTGGTCCACGATAATGTTCCGTCTTTGGTCCACGATAATGTTCTGTTTCTGTTTCACGGTAATGTTCCGTTTCTGGTCCACGATAATTTTGTGTTTCTGTTTCATGGTAATGTTCCGTTTCTGGTACACGATAATGTTGTGTTTCTGTTTCACGGTAATGTTCCGTTTCATGTCCACGATAATGTTCTGTTTCGGTTTCACGGTAATGTTCTGTCTCTGGTCCACGGTAATGTTCTGTCTCTGGTCCACGATAATGTTGTGTTTCTGGTCCACGATAATGTTAGGTTTCACGATAATGTTCCCTTTCTGGTCAACGATAATGTTCTGTTTAGGTTTCACGGTAATGTTCTGTCTCTGGTCCACGATAATGTTCTGTCTCTGATCCACGAAAATGTTCTGTCTCTGGTCCACGATAATGTTCCGTTTTTGGTCCACGGTAATGTTCTGTTTCGGTTTCACGGTAATGTTCTGTCTCTGGTCCACGATAATGTTCCGTTTCTGGTCCATGATAATGTTCTGTTTTGGTTTCAAGGTAATGTTCTGTCTCTGGTCCACGGTAATGTTCCGTTTCTGGTCCCTGATAAAGTTCTGTTTCGGTTTCACGGTAATGTTCCGTTTCTTGTCCACGATAATGTTCTGTTTCTCTTTCACGGTAATGTTCCGTTTCTGGTCCATGATAATGTTCTGTTTCACGGTAATGTTCTGTCTCTGGTCCATGGTAATGTTCTGTCTCTGGTCCACGGTAATGTTCGGTTTCAAGGTAAAGTTCGGTCTCTGGTCCACAGTAATGTTCTGTCTCTGGTCCACGGTAATGTTCTGTCTCTGGTCCACGGTAATGTTCTGTCTCTGGTCCACGGTAATGTTCTGTCTCTGGTCCACGGTAATGTTCTGTCTCTGGTCCACGGTAATGTTCTGTCTCTGGTCCATGGTAATGTTCTGTCTCTGGTCCACGGTAATGTTCTGTCTCTGGTCCACGGTAATGTTCGGTTTCAAGGTAAAGTTCGGTCTCTGGTCCACAGTAATGTTCTGTCTCTGTTTCACGGTAATGTTCTGTCTCTGGTCCATGGTAATGTTCTGTCTCTGGTCCACGGTAATGTTCGGTTTCAAGGTAAAGTTCGGTCTCTGGTCCACAGTAATGTTCTGTCTCTGGTCCACGGTAATGTTCTGTCTCTGGTCCACGGTAATGTTCTGTCTCTGGTCCACGGTAATGTTCTGTCTCTGGTCCACGGTAATGTTCTGTCTCTGGTCCACGGTAATGTTCGATCTGTGGTCCACGAAAACATTCGGTTTCGGTTTCACGGTAATGTTCCGTTTCTGCTCCACAATAATGTTCTGTTTCGGTTTCACGGTAATGTTCCGTCTCTGGTCCACGGTAATGTTCCGTCTCTGGTCCACGATAATGTTCTGTCTCTGGTCCACGGTAATGTTCTGTCTCTGGTCCACGGTAATATTGTGTCTCTGGTCCACGGTAATGTTCGATCTCTGGTCCACGATGATGTTCGGTTTAACGGTAATGTTCCGTCTCTGGTCCACGATAATGTTCTGTTTCTTTATCACGGTAATGTTCCGTTTCTGGTCCACGATAATTTTGTGTTTCTGTTTCACGGTAATGTTCCGTTTCTGGTCCACGATGATGTTCGGTTTCACGGTAATGTTCTGTCTCTGGTCCACGGTAATGTTCTGTGTCTGGTCCACGATAATGTTCGGTTTTACGGTAATGTTCCGTCTCTGGTCCACGATAATGTTCCGTCTTTGGTCCACGATAATGTTCTGTTTCTGTTTGACGGTAATGTTCCGTTTCTGGTCCACGATAATTTTGTGTTTCTGTTTCACGGTAATGTTCTGTTTCTGGTCCACGATAATGTTCTGTTTCGGTTTCACGGTAATGTTCTGTCTCTGGTCCATGATAATGTTCCGTTTCTGGCCACGATAATGTTCTGTTTCAGTTTCACGGTAATGTTCTGTTTCCGTTTCACGGTAATGTTCTGTCTCTGGTCCACGGTAATGTTTTGTTTCTGTTTCACGGTAATGTTCCGTCTTTGGTCCACGATAATGTTCTGTTTCTGTTTCACGGTAATGTTCCGTTTCTGGTCCACGATAATTTTGTCTTTCTGTTTCACGGTAATGTTCCGTTTCTGGTACACGATAATGTTATGTTTCTGTTTCACGGTAATGTTCCGTTTCTGGTGCACGACAATGTTCTGTTTAGGTTTCACGGTAATGTTCTGTCTCTGGTCCACGATAATGTTCCGTTTCTGGTCCACGATAATGTTCTGTTTCGGTTTCACGGTAATGTTCCGTTTCTGGTCCACGATAATGTTCTGTTTCTGTTTCACGGTAATGTTCTGTCTCTGGTCCATGGTAATGTTCTGTCTCTGGTCCACGGTAATGTTCGGTTTCAAGGTAAAGTTCCATTTCTGGTCCACGGTAATGTTCTGTCTCTGGTCCACGGTAATGTTCGGTTTCACGGTAATGTTCTGTCTCTGGTCCACGGTAATGTTCTGTGTCTGGTCCACGATAATGTTCGGTTTTACGGTAATGTTCCGTCTCTGGTCCACGATAATGTTCCGTCTTTGGTCCACGATAATGTTCTGTTTCTGTTTGACGGTAATGTTCCGTTTCTGGTCCACGATAATTTTGTGTTTCTGTTTCACGGTAATGTTCTGTTTCTGGTCCACGATAATGTTCTGTTTCGGTTTCACGGTAATGTTCTGTCTCTGGTCCATGATAATGTTCCGTTTCTGGCCACGATAATGTTCTGTTTCAGTTTCACGGTAATGTTCTGTTTCCGTTTCACGGTAATGTTCTGTCTCTGGTCCACGGTAATGTTTTGTTTCTGTTTCACGGTAATGTTCCGTCTCTGGTCCACGATAATGTTCGGTTTCACGGCAATGTTCCGTCTCTGGTCCACGATAATGTTCCGTCTTTGGTCCACGATAATGTTCTGTTTCTGTTTCACGGTAATGTTCCGTTTCTGGTCCACGATAATTTTGTCTTTCTGTTTCACGGTAATGTTCCGTTTCTGGTACACGATAATGTTATGTTTCTGTTTCACGGTAATGTTCCGTTTCTGGTGCACGACAATGTTCTGTTTAGGTTTCACGGTAATGTTCTGTCTCTGGTCCACGATAATGTTCCGTTTCTGGTCCACGATAATGTTCTGTTTCGGTTTCACGGTAATGTTCCGTTTCTGGTCCACGATAATGTTCTGTTTCTGTTTCACGGTAATGTTCTGTCTCTGGTCCATGGTAATGTTCTGTCTCTGGTCCACGGTAATGTTCGGTTTCAAGGTAAAGTTCCATTTCTGGTCCACGGTAATGTTCTGTCTCTGGTCCACTGTAATGTTCGGTTTCAAGGTAAAGTTCCATTTCTGGTCCACGGTAATGTTCTGTCTCTGGTCCACGATAATGTTCGGTTTTACGGTAATGTTCCGTCTCTGTTCCACGATAATGTTCCGTCTTTGGTCCACGATAATGTTCTGTTTCTGTTTGACGGTAATGTTCCGTTTCTGGTCCACGATAATTTTGTGTTTCTGTTTCACGGTAATGTTCTGTTTCTGGTCCACGATAATGTTCTGTTTCGGTTTCACGGTAATGTTCTGTCTCTGGTCCATGATAATGTTCCGTTTCTGGCCACGATAATGTTCTGTTTCAGTTTCACGGTAATGTTCTGTTTCCGTTTCACGGTAATGTTCTGTCTCTGGTCCATGGTAATGTTTTGTTTCTGTTTCACGGTAATGTTCCGTCTCTGGTCCACGATAATGTTCGGTTTCACGGCAATGTTCCGTCTCTGGTCCACGATAATGTTCCGTCTTTGGTCCACGATAATGTTCTGTTTCTGTTTCACGGTAATGTTCCGTTTCTGGTCCACGATAATTTTGTCTTTCTGTTTCACGGTAATGTTCCGTTTCTGGTACACGATAATGTTATGTTTCTGTTTCACGGTAATGTTCCGTTTCTGGTGCACGACAATGTTCTGTTTAGGTTTCACGGTAATGTTCTGTCTCTGGTCCACGATAATGTTCCGTTTCTGGTCCACGATAATGTTCTGTTTCGGTTTCACGGTAATGTTCCGTTTCTGGTCCACGATAATGTTCTGTTTCTGTTTCACGGTAATGTTCTGTCTCTGGTCCATGGTAATGTTCTGTCTCTGGTCCACGATAATGTTCGATTTCTGGTCGCCGATAATGTTCGGTTTCACGGTAATGTTCCGTCTCTGGTCCACGATAATGTTCGGTTTCACGGTAATGTTCTGGTCCACGGTAATGTTCAGGTCCACGGTAATGTTCCGTCTCTGGTCCACAGTAATGTTCCGTATCTGGTCCATGGTAATGTTCGGTTTCACGGTAATGTTCCATTTCTGGTCCACGGTAATGTTCTGTCTCTGGTCCACGGTAATGTTCTGTCTCTGGTCCACGATAATGTTCGGTTTCACGGTAATGTTCCGTCTCTGGTCCACGATAATGTTCTGTTTCTGTATCACGGTAATGTTCCGTTTCTGGTCCACGATAATTTTGTGTTTCTGTTTCACGGTAATGTTCCGTTTCTGGTCCACGATGATGTTCGGTTTCACGTTAATGTTCTGTCTCTGGTCCACGATAATGTTCCGTCTTTGGTCCACGATAATGTTCTGTTTCTGTTTGACGGTAATGTTCCGTTTCTGGTCCACGATAATTTTGTGTTTCTGTTTCACGGTAATGTTCCGTTTCTGGTCCACGATAATGTTCTGTTTCGGTTTCACGGTAATGTTCTGTCTCTGGTCCATGATAATGTTCCGTTTCTGGTCTACGATAATGTTCTGTTTCAGTTTTACGGTAATGGTCTGTTTCCGTTTCACGGTAATGTTCTGTCTCTGGTCCACGATAATGTTCGGTTTCACGGTAATGTTCCGTCTCTGGTCCACGATAATGTTCCGTCTTTGGTCCACGATAATGTTCTGTTTCTGGTCCACGATAATGTTCGGTTTCACGGTAATGTTCCGTCTCTGGTCTACGATAATTTTGTGTTTCTGTTTCACGGTAATGTTCCGTTTCTGGTCCACGATAATGTTCTGTTTCGGTTTCACGGTAATGTTCTGTCTCTGGTCCATGATAATGTTCCGTTTCTGGTCTTCGATAATGTTCTGTTTCAGTTTTACGGTAATGGTCTTTTTCCGTTTCACGGTAATGTTCTGTCTCTGGTCCACGATAATGTTCGGTTTCACGGTAATGTTCCGTCTCTGGTCCACGATAATGTTCCGTCTTTGGTCCACGATAATGTTCTGTTTCTGGTCCACGATAATGTTCGGTTTCACGGTAATGTTCCGTCTCTGGTCCACGATAATGTTCTGTTTCTGTATCACGGTGATGTTCCGTTTCTGGTCCACGATAATTTTGTGTTTCTGTTTCACGGTAATGTTCCGTTTCTGGTCCACGATGATGTTCGGTTTCACGGTAATGTTCTGTCTCTGGTCCACGATAATGTTCCGTCTTTGGTCCACGATAATGTTCTGTTTCTGTTTGACGGTAATGTTCCGTTTCTGGTCCATGATAATGTTCTGTTTCACGGTAATGTTCTGTCTCTGGTCCATGGTAATGTTCTGTCTCTGGTCCACGGTAATGTTCGGTTTCAAGGTAAAGTTCGGTCTCTGGTCCACAGTAATGTTCTGTCTCTGGTCCACGGTAATGTTCTGTCTCTGGTCCACGATAATGTTCTGTTTCGGTTTCACGGTAATGTTCTGTCTCTGGTCCATGATAATGTTCCGTTTCTGGCCACGATAATGTTCTGTTTCAGTTTCACGGTAATGTTCTGTTTCCGTTTCACGGTAATGTTCTGTCTCTGGTCCACGATAATGTTCGGTTTCACGGTAATGTTCCGTCTCTGGTCCACGATAATGTACCGTCTTAGGTCCACGATAATGTTCTGTTTCTGTTTCACGGTAATGTTCCGTTTCTGGTCTACGATAATTTTGTGTTTCTGTTTCACGGTAATGTTCCGTTTCTGGTCCACGATAATGTTCTGTTTCGGTTTCACGGTAATGTTCTGTCTCTGGTCCATGATAATGTTCCGTGTCTGGTCTACGATAATGTTCTGTTTCAGTTTTACGGTAATGGTCTGTTTCCGTTTCACGGTAATGTTCTGTCTCTGGTCCACGATAATGTTCGGTTTCACGGTAATGTTCCGTCTCTGGTCCACGATAATGTTCCGTCTTTGGTCCACGATAATGTTCTGTTTTCTGGTCCACGATAATGTTCGGTTTCACGGTAATGTTCCGTCTCTGGTCCACGATAATGTTCTGTTTCTGTATCACGGTAATGTTCCTTTTCTGGTCCACGATAATTTTGTGTTTCTGTTTCACGGTAATGTTCCGTTTCTGGTCCACGATGATGTTCGGTTTCACGGTAATGTTCTGTCTCTGGTCCACGATAATGTTCCGTCTTTGGTCCACGATAATGTTCTATTTCTGTTTGACGGTAATGTTCCGTTTCTGGTCCACGATAATTTTGTGTTTCTGTTTCACGGTAATGTTCCGTTTCTGGTCCACGATAATGTTCTGTTTCGGTTTCACGGTAATGTTCTGTCTCTGGTCCATGATAATGTTCCGTTTCTGGCCACGATAATGTTCTGTTTCAGTTTCACGGTAATGTTCTGTTTCCGTTTCACGGTAATGTTCTGTCTCTGGTCCACGATAATGTTCGGTTTCACGGTAATGTTCCGTCTCTGGTCCACGATAATGTACCGTCTTTGGTCCACGATAATGTTCTGTTTCTGTTTCACGGTAATGTTCCGTTTCTGGTCTACGATAATTTTGTGTTTCTGTTTCACGGTAATGTTCCGTTTCTGGTCCACGATAATGTTCTGTTTCGGTTTCACGGTAATGTTCTGTCTCTGGTCCATGATAATGTTCCGTTTCTGGTCTACGATAATGTTCTGTTTCAGTTTTACGGTAATGTTCTGTTTCCGTTTCACGGTAATGTTCTGTCTCTGGTCCACGATAATGTTCGGTTTCACGGTAATGTTCCGTCTCTGGTCCACGATAATGTTCCGTCTTTGGTCCACGATAATGTTCTGTTTCTGTTTCACGGTAATGTTCCGTTTCTGGTCCACGATAATTTTGTGTTTCTGTTTCATGGTAATGTTCCGTTTCTGGTACACGATAATGTTGTGTTTCTGTTTCACGGTAATGTTCCGTTTCTGGTCCATGATAATGTTCTGTTTCACGGTAATGTTCTGTCTCTGGTCCATGGTAATGTTCTGTCTCTGGTCCACGGTAATGTTCGGTTTCAAGGTAAAGTTCGGTCTCTGGTCCACAGTAATGTTCTGTCTCTGGTCCACGGTAATGTTCTGTCTCTGGTCCACGATAATGTTCTGTTTCGGTTTCACGGTAATGTTCTGTCTCTGGTCCATGATAATGTTCCGTTTCTGGCCACGATAATGTTCTGTTTCAGTTTCACGGTAATGTTCTGTTTCCGTTTCACGGTAATGTTCTGTCTCTGGTCCACGATAATGTTCGGTTTCACGGTAATGTTCCGTCTCTGGTCCACGATAATGTACCGTCTTAGGTCCACGATAATGTTCTGTTTCTGTTTGACGGTAATGTTCCGTTTCTGGTCTACGATAATTTTGTGTTTCTGTTTCACGGTAATGTTCTGTTTCTGGTCCACGATAATGTTCTGTTTCGGTTTCACGGTAATGTTCTGTCTCTGGTCCATGATAATGTTCCGTTTCTGGCCACGATAATGTTCTGTTTCAGTTTCACGGTAATGTTCTGTTTCCGTTTCACGGTAATGTTCTGTCTCTGGTCCATGGTAATGTTTTGTTTCTGTTTCACGGTAATGTTCCGTCTCTGGTCCACGATAATGTTCGGTTTCACGGCAATGTTCCGTCTCTGGTCCACGATAATGTTCCGTCTTTGGTCCACGATAATGTTCTGTTTCTGTTTCACGGTAATGTTCCGTTTCTGGTCCACGATAATTTTGTCTTTCTGTTTCACGGTAATGTTCCGTTTCTGGTACACGATAATGTTATGTTTCTGTTTCACGGTAATGTTCCGTTTCTGGTGCACGACAATGTTCTGTTTAGGTTTCACGGTAATGTTCTGTCTCTGGTCCACGATAATGTTCCGTTTCTGGTCCACGATAATGTTCTGTTTCGGTTTCACGGTAATGTTCCGTTTCTGGTCCACGATAATGTTCTGTTTCTGTTTCACGGTAATGTTCTGTCTCTGGTCCATGGTAATGTTCTGTCTCTGGTCCACGGTAATGTTCGGTTTCAAGGTAAAGTTCCATTTCTGGTCCACGGTAATGTTCTGTCTCTGGTCCACGATAATGTTCGATTTCTGGTCGCCGATAATGTTCGGTTTCACGGTAATGTTCCGTCTCTGGTCCACGATAATGTTCGGTTTCACGGTAATGTTCTGGTCCACGGTAATGTTCTGGTCCACGGTAATGTTCCGTCTCTGGTCCACAGTAATGTTCCGTATCTGGTCCATGGTAATGTTCGGTTTCACGGTAATGTTCCATTTCTGGTCCACGGTAATGTTCTGTCTCTGGTCCACGGTAATGTTCTGTCTCTGGTCCACGATAATGTTCGGTTTCACGGTAATGTTCCGTCTCTGGTCCACGATAATGTTCTGTTTCTGTATCACGGTAATGTTCCGTTTCTGGTCCACGATAATTTTGTGTTTCTGTTTCACGGTAATGTTCCGTTTCTGGTCCACGATGATGTTCGGTTTCACGGTAATGTTCTGTCTCTGGTCCACGATAATGTTCCGTCTTTGGTCCACGATAATGTTCTGTTTCTGTTTGACGGTAATGTTCCGTTTCTGGTCCACGATAATTTTTGTTTTTCTGTTTCACGGTAATGTTCCGTTTCTGGTCCACGATAATGTTCTGTTTCGGTTTCACGGTAATGTTCTGTCTCTGGTCCATGATAATGTTCCGTTTCTGGCCACGATAATGTTCTGTTTCAGTTTCACGGTAATGTTCTGTTTCCGTTTCACGGTAATGTTCTGTCTCTGGTCCACGATAATGTTCGGTTTCACGGTAATGTTCCGTCTCTGGTCCACGATAATGTACCGTCTTTGGTCCACGATAATGTTCTGTTTCTGTTTCACGGTAATGTTCCGTTTCTGGTCCACGATAATTTTGTGTTTCTGTTTCACGGTAATGTTCCGTTTCTGGTCCACGATAATGTTCTGTTTCGGTTTCACGGTAATGTTCTGTCTCTGGTCCATGATAATGTTCCGTTTCTGGCCACGATAATGTTCTGTTTCAGTTTCACGGTAATGTTCTGTTTCCGTTTCACGGTAATGTTCTGTCTCTGGTCCACGATAATGTTCGGTTTCACGGTAATGTTCCGTCTCTGGTCCACGATAATGTACCGTCTTTGGTCCACGATAATGTTCTTTTTCTGTTTCACGGTAATGTTCCGTTTCTGGTCTACGATAATTTTGTGTTTCTGTTTCACGGTAATGTTCCGTTTCTGGTCCACGATAATGTTCTGTTTCGGTTTCACGGTAATGTTCTGTCTCTGGTCCATGATAATGTTCCGTTTCTGGTCTACGATAATGTTCTGTTTCAGTTTTACGGTAATGGTCTGTTTCCGTTTCACGGTAATGTTCTGTCTCTGGTCCACGATAATGTACCGTCTTTGGTCCACGATAATGTTCTGTTTCTGTTTCACGGTAATGTTCCGTTTCTGGTCTACGATAATTTTGTGTTTCTGTTTCACGGTAATGTTCCGTTTCTGGTCCACGATAATGTTCTGTTTCGGTTTCACGGTAATGTTCTGTCTCTGGTCCATGATAATGTTCCGTTTCTGGTCTACGATAATGTTCTGTTTCAGTTTTACGGTAATGTTCTGTTTCCGTTTCACGGTAATGTTCTGTCTCTGGTCCACGGTAATGTTCTGTCTCTGGTCCACGGTAATGTTCGGTTTCTAGGTAAAGTTCCATTTCTGGTCCACGGTAATGTTCTGTCTCTGGTCCACGATAATGTTCGATTTCTGGTCGCCGATAATGTTCGGTTTCACGGTAATGTTCCGTCTCTGGTCCACGATAATGTTCGGTTTCACGGTAATGTTCTGGTCCACGGTAATGTTCTGGTCCACGGTAATGTTCCGTCTCTGGTCCACAGTAATGTTCCGTATCTGGTCCATGGTAATGTTCGGTTTCACGGTAATGTTCCATTTCTGGTCCACGGTAATGTTCTGTCTCTGGTCCACGGTAATGTTCTGTCTCTGGTCCACGATAATGTTCGGTTTCACGGTAATGTTCCGTCTCTGGTCCACGATAATGTTCTGTTTCTGTATCACGGTAATGTTCCGTTTCTGGTCCACGATAATTTTGTGTTTCTGTTTCACGGTAATGTTCCGTTTCTGGTCCACGATAATGTTCTGTTTCGGTTTCACGGTAATGTTCTGTCTCTGGTCCATGATAATGTTCCGTTTCTGGTCTTCGATAATGTTCTGTTTCAGTTTTACGGTAATGGTCTTTTTCCGTTTCACGGTAATGTTCTGTCTCTGGTCCACGATAATGTTCGGTTTCACGGTAATGTTCCGTCTCTGGTCCACGATAATGTTCCGTCTTTGGTCCACGATAATGTTCTGTTTCTGGTCCACGATAATGTTCGGTTTCACGGTAATGTTCCGTCTCTGGTCCACGATAATGTTCTGTTTCTGTATCACGGTGATGTTCCGTTTCTGGTCCACGATAATTTTGTGTTTCTGTTTCACGGTAATGTTCCGTTTCTGGTCCACGATGATGTTCGGTTTCACGGTAATGTTCTGTCTCTGGTCCACGATAATGTTCCGTCTTTGGTCCACGATAATGTTCTGTTTCTGTTTGACGGTAATGTTCCGTTTCTGGTCCATGATAATGTTCTGTTTCACGGTAATGTTCTGTCTCTGGTCCATGGTAATGTTCTGTCTCTGGTCCACGGTAATGTTCGGTTTCAAGGTAAAGTTCGGTCTCTGGTCCACAGTAATGTTCTGTCTCTGGTCCACGGTAATGTTCTGTCTCTGGTCCACGGTAATGTTCTGTCTCTGGTCCACGGTAATGTTCTGTCTCTGGTCCACGGTAATGTTCGATCTGTGGTCCACGAAAACATTCGGTTTCGGTTTCACGGTAATGTTCCGTTTCTGCTCCACAATAATGTTCTGTTTCGGTTTCACGGTAATGTTCCGTCTCTGGTCCACGGTAATGTTCCGTCTCTGGTCCACGATAATGTTCTGTCTCTGGTCCACGGTAATGTTCTGTCTCTGGTCCACGGTAATATTGTGTCTCTGGTCCACGGTAATGTTCGATCTCTGGTCCACGATGATGTTCGGTTTAACGGTAATGTTCCGTCTCTGGTCCACGATAATGTTCTGTTTCTTTATCACGGTAATGTTCCGTTTCTGGTCCACGATGATGTTCGGTTTCACGGTAATGTTCTGTCTCTGGTCCACGGTAATGTTCTGTGTCTGGTCCACGATAATGTTCGGTTTTACGGTAATGTTCCGTCTCTGGTCCACGATAATGTTCCGTCTTTGGTCCACGATAATGTTCTGTTTCTGTTTGACGGTAATGTTCCGTTTCTGGTCCACGATAATTTTGTGTTTCTGTTTCACGGTAATGTTCTGTTTCTGGTCCACGATAATGTTCTGTTTCGGTTTCACGGTAATGTTCTGTCTCTGGTCCATGATAATGTTCCGTTTCTGGCCACGATAATGTTCTGTTTCAGTTTCACGGTAATGTTCTGTTTCCGTTTCACGGTAATGTTCTGTCTCTGGTCCACGGTAATGTTTTGTTTCTGTTTCACGGTAATGTTCCGTCTCTGGTCCACGATAATGTTCGGTTTCACGGCAATGTTCCGTCTCTGGTCCACGATAATGTTCCGTCTTTGGTCCACGATAATGTTCTGTTTCTGTTTCACGGTAATGTTCCGTTTCTGGTCCACGATAATTTTGTCTTTCTGTTTCACGGTAATGTTCCGTTTCTGGTACACGATAATGTTATGTTTCTGTTTCACGGTAATGTTCCGTTTCTGGTGCACGACAATGTTCTGTTTAGGTTTCACGGTAATGTTCTGTCTCTGGTCCACGATAATGTTCCGTTTCTGGTCCACGATAATGTTCTGTTTCGGTTTCACGGTAATGTTCCGTTTCTGGTCCACGATAATGTTCTGTTTCTGTTTCACGGTAATGTTCTGTCTCTGGTCCATGGTAATGTTCTGTCTCTGGTCCACGGTAATGTTCGGTTTCAAGGTAAAGTTCCATTTCTGGTCCACGGTAATGTTCTGTCTCTGGTCCACGATAATGTTCGATTTCTGGTCGCCGATAATGTTCGGTTTCACGGTAATGTTCCGTCTCTGGTCCACGATAATGTTCGGTTTCACGGTAATGTTCTGGTCCACGGTAATGTTCTGGTCCACGGTAATGTTCCGTCTCTGGTCCACAGTAATGTTCCGTATCTGGTCCATGGTAATGTTCGGTTTCACGGTAATGTTCCATTTCTGGTCCACGGTAATGTTCTGTCTCTGGTCCACGGTAATGTTCTGTCTCTGGTCCACGATAATGTTCGGTTTCACGGTAATGTTCCGTCTCTGGTCCACGATAATGTTCTGTTTCTGTATCACGGTAATGTTCCGTTTCTGGTCCACGATAATTTTGTGTTTCTGTTTCACGGTAATGTTCCGTTTCTGGTCCACGATGATGTTCGGTTTCACGGTAATGTTCTGTCTCTGGTCCACGATAATGTTCCGTCTTTGGTCCACGATAATGTTCTGTTTCTGTTTGACGGTAATGTTCCGTTTCTGGTCCACGATAATTTTGTGTTTCTGTTTCACGGTAATGTTCCGTTTCTGGTCCACGATAATGTTCTGTTTCGGTTTCACGGTAATGTTCTGTCTCTGGTCCATGATAATGTTCCGTTTCTGGCCACGATAATGTTCTGTTTCAGTTTCACGGTAATGTTCTGTTTCCGTTTCACGGTAATGTTCTGTCTCTGGTCCACGATAATGTTCGGTTTCACGGTAATGTTCCGTCTCTGGTCCACGATAATGTACCGTCTTTGGTCCACGATAATGTTCTGTTTCTGTTTCACGGTAATGTTCCGTTTCTGGTCCACGATAATTTTGTGTTTCTGTTTCACGGTAATGTTCCGTTTCTGGTCCACGATAATGTTCTGTTTCGGTTTCACGGTAATGTTCTGTCTCTGGTCCATGATAATGTTCCGTTTCTGGCCACGATAATGTTCTGTTTCAGTTTCACGGTAATGTTCTGTTTCCGTTTCACGGTAATGTTCTGTCTCTGGTCCACGATAATGTTCGGTTTCACGGTAATGTTCCGTCTCTGGTCCACGATAATGTACCGTCTTTGGTCCACGATAATGTTCTGTTTCTGTTTCACGGTAATGTTCCGTTTCTGGTCTACGATAATTTTGTGTTTCTGTTTCACGGTAATGTTCCGTTTCTGGTCCACGATAATGTTCTGTTTCGGTTTCACGGTAATGTTCTGTCTCTGGTCCATGATAATGTTCCGTTTCTGGTCTACGATAATGTTCTGTTTCAGTTTTACGGTAATGTTCTGTTTCCGTTTCACGGTAATGTTCTGTCTCTGGTCCACGATAATGTTCGGTTTCACGGTAATGTTCCGTCTCTGGTCCACGATAATGTTCCGTCTTTGGTCCACGATAATGTTCTGTTTCTGTTTCACGGTAATGTTCCGTTTCTGGTCCACGATAATTTTGTGTTTCTGTTTCATGGTAATGTTCCGTTTCTGGTACACGATAATGTTGTGTTTCTGTTTCACGGTAATGTTCCGTTTCATGTCCACGATAATGTTCTGTTTCGGTTTCACGGTAATGTTCTGTCTCTGGTCCACGGTAATGTTCTGTCTCTGGTCCACGATAATGTTGTGTTTCTGGTCCACGATAATGTTAGGTTTCACGATAATGTTCCCTTTCTGGTCAACGATAATGTTCTGTTTAGGTTTCACGGTAATGTTCTGTCTCTGGTCCACGATAATGTTCTGTCTCTGATCCACGAAAATGTTCTGTCTCTGGTCCACGATAATGTTCCGTTTTTGGTCCACGGTAATGTTCTGTTTCGGTTTCACGGTAATGTTCTGTCTCTGGTCCACGATAATGTTCCGTTTCTGGTCCATGATAATGTTCTGTTTTGGTTTCAAGGTAATGTTCTGTCTCTGGTCCACGGTAATGTTCCGTTTCTGGTCCCTGATAAAGTTCTGTTTCGGTTTCACGGTAATGTTCCGTTTCTTGTCCACGATAATGTTCTGTTTCTCTTTCACGGTAATGTTCCGTTTCTGGTCCATGATAATGTTCTGTTTCACGGTAATGTTCTGTCTCTGGTCCATGGTAATGTTCTGTCTCTGGTCCACGGTAATGTTCGGTTTCAAGGTAAAGTTCGGTCTCTGGTCCACAGTAATGTTCTGTCTCTGGTCCACGGTAATGTTCTGTCTCTGGTCCACGGTAATGTTCTGTCTCTGGTCCACGGTAATGTTCTGTCTCTGGTCCACGGTAATGTTCTGTCTCTGGTCCACGGTAATGTTCTGTCTCTGGTCCATGGTAATGTTCTGTCTCTGGTCCACGGTAATGTTCTGTCTCTGGTCCACGGTAATGTTCGGTTTCAAGGTAAAGTTCGGTCTCTGGTCCACAGTAATGTTCTGTCTCTGTTTCACGGTAATGTTCTGTCTCTGGTCCATGGTAATGTTCTGTCTCTGGTCCACGGTAATGTTCGGTTTCAAGGTAAAGTTCGGTCTCTGGTCCACAGTAATGTTCTGTCTCTGGTCCACGGTAATGTTCTGTCTCTGGTCCACGGTAATGTTCTGTCTCTGGTCCACGGTAATGTTCTGTCTCTGGTCCACGGTAATGTTCTGTCTCTGGTCCACGGTAATGTTCGATCTGTGGTCCACGAAAACATTCGGTTTCGGTTTCACGGTAATGTTCCGTTTCTGCTCCACAATAATGTTCTGTTTCGGTTTCACGGTAATGTTCCGTCTCTGGTCCACGGTAATGTTCCGTCTCTGGTCCACGATAATGTTCTGTCTCTGGTCCACGGTAATGTTCTGTCTCTGGTCCACGGTAATATTGTGTCTCTGGTCCACGGTAATGTTCGATCTCTGGTCCACGATGATGTTCGGTTTAACGGTAATGTTCCGTCTCTGGTCCACGATAATGTTCTGTTTCTTTATCACGGTAATGTTCCGTTTCTGGTCCACGATAATTTTGTGTTTCTGTTTCACGGTAATGTTCCGTTTCTGGTCCACGATGATGTTCGGTTTCACGGTAATGTTCTGTCTCTGGTCCACGGTAATGTTCTGTGTCTGGTCCACGATAATGTTCGGTTTTACGGTAATGTTCCGTCTCTGGTCCACGATAATGTTCCGTCTTTGGTCCACGATAATGTTCTGTTTCTGTTTGACGGTAATGTTCCGTTTCTGGTCCACGATAATTTTGTGTTTCTGTTTCACGGTAATGTTCTGTTTCTGGTCCACGATAATGTTCTGTTTCGGTTTCACGGTAATGTTCTGTCTCTGGTCCATGATAATGTTCCGTTTCTGGCCACGATAATGTTCTGTTTCAGTTTCACGGTAATGTTCTGTTTCCGTTTCACGGTAATGTTCTGTCTCTGGTCCACGGTAATGTTTTGTTTCTGTTTCACGGTAATGTTCCGTCTTTGGTCCACGATAATGTTCTGTTTCTGTTTCACGGTAATGTTCCGTTTCTGGTCCACGATAATTTTGTCTTTCTGTTTCACGGTAATGTTCCGTTTCTGGTACACGATAATGTTATGTTTCTGTTTCACGGTAATGTTCCGTTTCTGGTGCACGACAATGTTCTGTTTAGGTTTCACGGTAATGTTCTGTCTCTGGTCCACGATAATGTTCCGTTTCTGGTCCACGATAATGTTCTGTTTCGGTTTCACGGTAATGTTCCGTTTCTGGTCCACGATAATGTTCTGTTTCTGTTTCACGGTAATGTTCTGTCTCTGGTCCATGGTAATGTTCTGTCTCTGGTCCACGGTAATGTTCGGTTTCAAGGTAAAGTTCCATTTCTGGTCCACGGTAATGTTCTGTCTCTGGTCCACGGTAATGTTCGGTTTCACGGTAATGTTCTGTCTCTGGTCCACGGTAATGTTCTGTGTCTGGTCCACGATAATGTTCGGTTTTACGGTAATGTTCCGTCTCTGGTCCACGATAATGTTCCGTCTTTGGTCCACGATAATGTTCTGTTTCTGTTTGACGGTAATGTTCCGTTTCTGGTCCACGATAATTTTGTGTTTCTGTTTCACGGTAATGTTCTGTTTCTGGTCCACGATAATGTTCTGTTTCGGTTTCACGGTAATGTTCTGTCTCTGGTCCATGATAATGTTCCGTTTCTGGCCACGATAATGTTCTGTTTCAGTTTCACGGTAATGTTCTGTTTCCGTTTCACGGTAATGTTCTGTCTCTGGTCCACGGTAATGTTTTGTTTCTGTTTCACGGTAATGTTCCGTCTCTGGTCCACGATAATGTTCGGTTTCACGGCAATGTTCCGTCTCTGGTCCACGATAATGTTCCGTCTTTGGTCCACGATAATGTTCTGTTTCTGTTTCACGGTAATGTTCCGTTTCTGGTCCACGATAATTTTGTCTTTCTGTTTCACGGTAATGTTCCGTTTCTGGTACACGATAATGTTATGTTTCTGTTTCACGGTAATGTTCCGTTTCTGGTGCACGACAATGTTCTGTTTAGGTTTCACGGTAATGTTCTGTCTCTGGTCCACGATAATGTTCCGTTTCTGGTCCACGATAATGTTCTGTTTCGGTTTCACGGTAATGTTCCGTTTCTGGTCCACGATAATGTTCTGTTTCTGTTTCACGGTAATGTTCTGTCTCTGGTCCATGGTAATGTTCTGTCTCTGGTCCACGGTAATGTTCGGTTTCAAGGTAAAGTTCCATTTCTGGTCCACGGTAATGTTCTGTCTCTGGTCCACTGTAATGTTCGGTTTCAAGGTAAAGTTCCATTTCTGGTCCACGGTAATGTTCTGTCTCTGGTCCACGATAATGTTCGGTTTTACGGTAATGTTCCGTCTCTGTTCCACGATAATGTTCCGTCTTTGGTCCACGATAATGTTCTGTTTCTGTTTGACGGTAATGTTCCGTTTCTGGTCCACGATAATTTTGTGTTTCTGTTTCACGGTAATGTTCTGTTTCTGGTCCACGATAATGTTCTGTTTCGGTTTCACGGTAATGTTCTGTCTCTGGTCCATGATAATGTTCCGTTTCTGGCCACGATAATGTTCTGTTTCAGTTTCACGGTAATGTTCTGTTTCCGTTTCACGGTAATGTTCTGTCTCTGGTCCATGGTAATGTTTTGTTTCTGTTTCACGGTAATGTTCCGTCTCTGGTCCACGATAATGTTCGGTTTCACGGCAATGTTCCGTCTCTGGTCCACGATAATGTTCCGTCTTTGGTCCACGATAATGTTCTGTTTCTGTTTCACGGTAATGTTCCGTTTCTGGTCCACGATAATTTTGTCTTTCTGTTTCACGGTAATGTTCCGTTTCTGGTACACGATAATGTTATGTTTCTGTTTCACGGTAATGTTCCGTTTCTGGTGCACGACAATGTTCTGTTTAGGTTTCACGGTAATGTTCTGTCTCTGGTCCACGATAATGTTCCGTTTCTGGTCCACGATAATGTTCTGTTTCGGTTTCACGGTAATGTTCCGTTTCTGGTCCACGATAATGTTCTGTTTCTGTTTCACGGTAATGTTCTGTCTCTGGTCCATGGTAATGTTCTGTCTCTGGTCCACGATAATGTTCGATTTCTGGTCGCCGATAATGTTCGGTTTCACGGTAATGTTCCGTCTCTGGTCCACGATAATGTTCGGTTTCACGGTAATGTTCTGGTCCACGGTAATGTTCAGGTCCACGGTAATGTTCCGTCTCTGGTCCACAGTAATGTTCCGTATCTGGTCCATGGTAATGTTCGGTTTCACGGTAATGTTCCATTTCTGGTCCACGGTAATGTTCTGTCTCTGGTCCACGGTAATGTTCTGTCTCTGGTCCACGATAATGTTCGGTTTCACGGTAATGTTCCGTCTCTGGTCCACGATAATGTTCTGTTTCTGTATCACGGTAATGTTCCGTTTCTGGTCCACGATAATTTTGTGTTTCTGTTTCACGGTAATGTTCCGTTTCTGGTCCACGATGATGTTCGGTTTCACGTTAATGTTCTGTCTCTGGTCCACGATAATGTTCCGTCTTTGGTCCACGATAATGTTCTGTTTCTGTTTGACGGTAATGTTCCGTTTCTGGTCCACGATAATTTTGTGTTTCTGTTTCACGGTAATGTTCCGTTTCTGGTCCACGATAATGTTCTGTTTCGGTTTCACGGTAATGTTCTGTCTCTGGTCCATGATAATGTTCCGTTTCTGGTCTACGATAATGTTCTGTTTCAGTTTTACGGTAATGGTCTGTTTCCGTTTCACGGTAATGTTCTGTCTCTGGTCCACGATAATGTTCGGTTTCACGGTAATGTTCCGTCTCTGGTCCACGATAATGTTCCGTCTTTGGTCCACGATAATGTTCTGTTTCTGGTCCACGATAATGTTCGGTTTCACGGTAATGTTCCGTCTCTGGTCTACGATAATTTTGTGTTTCTGTTTCACGGTAATGTTCCGTTTCTGGTCCACGATAATGTTCTGTTTCGGTTTCACGGTAATGTTCTGTCTCTGGTCCATGATAATGTTCCGTTTCTGGTCTTCGATAATGTTCTGTTTCAGTTTTACGGTAATGGTCTTTTTCCGTTTCACGGTAATGTTCTGTCTCTGGTCCACGATAATGTTCGGTTTCACGGTAATGTTCCGTCTCTGGTCCACGATAATGTTCCGTCTTTGGTCCACGATAATGTTCTGTTTCTGGTCCACGATAATGTTCGGTTTCACGGTAATGTTCCGTCTCTGGTCCACGATAATGTTCTGTTTCTGTATCACGGTGATGTTCCGTTTCTGGTCCACGATAATTTTGTGTTTCTGTTTCACGGTAATGTTCCGTTTCTGGTCCACGATGATGTTCGGTTTCACGGTAATGTTCTGTCTCTGGTCCACGATAATGTTCCGTCTTTGGTCCACGATAATGTTCTGTTTCTGTTTGACGGTAATGTTCCGTTTCTGGTCCATGATAATGTTCTGTTTCACGGTAATGTTCTGTCTCTGGTCCATGGTAATGTTCTGTCTCTGGTCCACGGTAATGTTCGGTTTCAAGGTAAAGTTCGGTCTCTGGTCCACAGTAATGTTCTGTCTCTGGTCCACGGTAATGTTCTGTCTCTGGTCCACGATAATGTTCTGTTTCGGTTTCACGGTAATGTTCTGTCTCTGGTCCATGATAATGTTCCGTTTCTGGCCACGATAATGTTCTGTTTCAGTTTCACGGTAATGTTCTGTTTCCGTTTCACGGTAATGTTCTGTCTCTGGTCCACGATAATGTTCGGTTTCACGGTAATGTTCCGTCTCTGGTCCACGATAATGTACCGTCTTAGGTCCACGATAATGTTCTGTTTCTGTTTCACGGTAATGTTCCGTTTCTGGTCTACGATAATTTTGTGTTTCTGTTTCACGGTAATGTTCCGTTTCTGGTCCACGATAATGTTCTGTTTCGGTTTCACGGTAATGTTCTGTCTCTGGTCCATGATAATGTTCCGTGTCTGGTCTACGATAATGTTCTGTTTCAGTTTTACGGTAATGGTCTGTTTCCGTTTCACGGTAATGTTCTGTCTCTGGTCCACGATAATGTTCGGTTTCACGGTAATGTTCCGTCTCTGGTCCACGATAATGTTCCGTCTTTGGTCCACGATAATGTTCTGTTTTCTGGTCCACGATAATGTTCGGTTTCACGGTAATGTTCCGTCTCTGGTCCACGATAATGTTCTGTTTCTGTATCACGGTAATGTTCCTTTTCTGGTCCACGATAATTTTGTGTTTCTGTTTCACGGTAATGTTCCGTTTCTGGTCCACGATGATGTTCGGTTTCACGGTAATGTTCTGTCTCTGGTCCACGATAATGTTCCGTCTTTGGTCCACGATAATGTTCTATTTCTGTTTGACGGTAATGTTCCGTTTCTGGTCCACGATAATTTTGTGTTTCTGTTTCACGGTAATGTTCCGTTTCTGGTCCACGATAATGTTCTGTTTCGGTTTCACGGTAATGTTCTGTCTCTGGTCCATGATAATGTTCCGTTTCTGGCCACGATAATGTTCTGTTTCAGTTTCACGGTAATGTTCTGTTTCCGTTTCACGGTAATGTTCTGTCTCTGGTCCACGATAATGTTCGGTTTCACGGTAATGTTCCGTCTCTGGTCCACGATAATGTACCGTCTTTGGTCCACGATAATGTTCTGTTTCTGTTTCACGGTAATGTTCCGTTTCTGGTCTACGATAATTTTGTGTTTCTGTTTCACGGTAATGTTCCGTTTCTGGTCCACGATAATGTTCTGTTTCGGTTTCACGGTAATGTTCTGTCTCTGGTCCATGATAATGTTCCGTTTCTGGTCTACGATAATGTTCTGTTTCAGTTTTACGGTAATGTTCTGTTTCCGTTTCACGGTAATGTTCTGTCTCTGGTCCACGATAATGTTCGGTTTCACGGTAATGTTCCGTCTCTGGTCCACGATAATGTTCCGTCTTTGGTCCACGATAATGTTCTGTTTCTGTTTCACGGTAATGTTCCGTTTCTGGTCCACGATAATTTTGTGTTTCTGTTTCATGGTAATGTTCCGTTTCTGGTACACGATAATGTTGTGTTTCTGTTTCACGGTAA
This sequence comes from Leuresthes tenuis, assembly GCF_036924035.1. Classification (NCBI taxonomy): domain Eukaryota; kingdom Metazoa; phylum Chordata; class Actinopteri; order Atheriniformes; family Atherinopsidae; genus Leuresthes; species Leuresthes tenuis. The sequence goes on along the minus strand of NW_027325407.1, from coordinate 26,733 downwards.
TGTTCCGTTTCTGGTCCATGATAATGTTCTGTTTCACGGTAATGTTCTGTCTCTGGTCCATGGTAATGTTCTGTCTCTGGTCCACGGTAATGTTCGGTTTCAAGGTAAAGTTCGGTCTCTGGTCCACAGTAATGTTCTGTCTCTGGTCCACGGTAATGTTCTGTCTCTGGTCCACGATAATGTTCTGTTTCGGTTTCACGGTAATGTTCTGTCTCTGGTCCATGATAATGTTCCGTTTCTGGCCACGATAATGTTCTGTTTCAGTTTCACGGTAATGTTCTGTTTCCGTTTCACGGTAATGTTCTGTCTCTGGTCCACGATAATGTTCGGTTTCACGGTAATGTTCCGTCTCTGGTCCACGATAATGTACCGTCTTAGGTCCACGATAATGTTCTGTTTCTGTTTGACGGTAATGTTCCGTTTCTGGTCTACGATAATTTTGTGTTTCTGTTTCACGGTAATGTTCTGTTTCTGGTCCACGATAATGTTCTGTTTCGGTTTCACGGTAATGTTCTGTCTCTGGTCCATGATAATGTTCCGTTTCTGGCCACGATAATGTTCTGTTTCAGTTTCACGGTAATGTTCTGTTTCCGTTTCACGGTAATGTTCTGTCTCTGGTCCATGGTAATGTTTTGTTTCTGTTTCACGGTAATGTTCCGTCTCTGGTCCACGATAATGTTCGGTTTCACGGCAATGTTCCGTCTCTGGTCCACGATAATGTTCCGTCTTTGGTCCACGATAATGTTCTGTTTCTGTTTCACGGTAATGTTCCGTTTCTGGTCCACGATAATTTTGTCTTTCTGTTTCACGGTAATGTTCCGTTTCTGGTACACGATAATGTTATGTTTCTGTTTCACGGTAATGTTCCGTTTCTGGTGCACGACAATGTTCTGTTTAGGTTTCACGGTAATGTTCTGTCTCTGGTCCACGATAATGTTCCGTTTCTGGTCCACGATAATGTTCTGTTTCGGTTTCACGGTAATGTTCCGTTTCTGGTCCACGATAATGTTCTGTTTCTGTTTCACGGTAATGTTCTGTCTCTGGTCCATGGTAATGTTCTGTCTCTGGTCCACGGTAATGTTCGGTTTCAAGGTAAAGTTCCATTTCTGGTCCACGGTAATGTTCTGTCTCTGGTCCACGATAATGTTCGATTTCTGGTCGCCGATAATGTTCGGTTTCACGGTAATGTTCCGTCTCTGGTCCACGATAATGTTCGGTTTCACGGTAATGTTCTGGTCCACGGTAATGTTCTGGTCCACGGTAATGTTCCGTCTCTGGTCCACAGTAATGTTCCGTATCTGGTCCATGGTAATGTTCGGTTTCACGGTAATGTTCCATTTCTGGTCCACGGTAATGTTCTGTCTCTGGTGCACGGTAATGTTCTGTCTCTGGTCCACGATAATGTTCGGTTTCACGGTAATGTTCCGTCTCTGGTCCACGATAATGTTCTGTTTCTGTATCACGGTAATGTTCCGTTTCTGGTCCACGATAATTTTGTGTTTCTGTTTCACGGTAATGTTCCGTTTCTGGTCCACGATGATGTTCGGTTTCACGGTAATGTTCTGTCTCTGGTCCACGATAATGTTCCGTCTTTGGTCCACGATAATGTTCTGTTTCTGTTTGACGGTAATGTTCCGTTTCTGGTCCACGATAATTTTGTGTTTCTGTTTCACGGTAATGTTCCGTTTCTGGTCCACGATAATGTTCTGTTTCGGTTTCACGGTAATGTTCTGTCTCTGGTCCATGATAATGTTCCGTTTCTGGCCACGATAATGTTCTGTTTCAGTTTCACGGTAATGTTCTGTTTCCGTTTCACGGTAATGTTCTGTCTCTGGTCCACGATAATGTTCGGTTTCACGGTAATGTTCCGTCTCTGGTCCACGATAATGTACCGTCTTTGGTCCACGATAATGTTCTGTTTCTGTTTCACGGTAATGTTCCGTTTCTGGTCCACGATAATTTTGTGTTTCTGTTTCACGGTAATGTTCCGTTTCTGGTCCACGATAATGTTCTGTTTCGGTTTCACGGTAATGTTCTGTCTCTGGTCCATGATAATGTTCCGTTTCTGGCCACGATAATGTTCTGTTTCAGTTTCACGGTAATGTTCTGTTTCCGTTTCACGGTAATGTTCTGTCTCTGGTCCACGATAATGTTCGGTTTCACGGTAATGTTCCGTCTCTGGTCCACGATAATGTACCGTCTTTGGTCCACGATAATGTTCTTTTTCTGTTTCACGGTAATGTTCCGTTTCTGGTCTACGATAATTTTGTGTTTCTGTTTCACGGTAATGTTCCGTTTCTGGTCCACGATAATGTTCTGTTTCGGTTTCACGGTAATGTTCTGTCTCTGGTCCATGATAATGTTCCGTTTCTGGTCTACGATAATGTTCTGTTTCAGTTTTACGGTAATGGTCTGTTTCCGTTTCACGGTAATGTTCTGTCTCTGGTCCACGATAATGTACCGTCTTTGGTCCACGATAATGTTCTGTTTCTGTTTCACGGTAATGTTCCGTTTCTGGTCTACGATAATTTTGTGTTTCTGTTTCACGGTAATGTTCCGTTTCTGGTCCACGATAATGTTCTGTTTCGGTTTCACGGTAATGTTCTGTCTCTGGTCCATGATAATGTTCCGTTTCTGGTCTACGATAATGTTCTGTTTCAGTTTTACGGTAATGTTCTGTTTCCGTTTCACGGTAATGTTCTGTCTCTGGTCCACGGTAATGTTCTGTCTCTGGTCCACGGTAATGTTCGGTTTCTAGGTAAAGTTCCATTTCTGGTCCACGGTAATGTTCTGTCTCTGGTCCACGATAATGTTCGATTTCTGGTCGCCGATAATGTTCGGTTTCACGGTAATGTTCCGTCTCTGGTCCACGATAATGTTCGGTTTCACGGTAATGTTCTGGTCCACGGTAATGTTCTGGTCCACGGTAATGTTCCGTCTCTGGTCCACAGTAATGTTCCGTATCTGGTCCATGGTAATGTTCGGTTTCACGGTAATGTTCCATTTCTGGTCCACGGTAATGTTCTGTCTCTGGTCCACGGTAATGTTCTGTCTCTGGTCCACGATAATGTTCGGTTTCACGGTAATGTTCCGTCTCTGGTCCACGATAATGTTCTGTTTCTGTATCACGGTAATGTTCCGTTTCTGGTCCACGATAATTTTGTGTTTCTGTTTCACGGTAATGTTCCGTTTCTGGTCCACGATAATGTTCTGTTTCGGTTTCACGGTAATGTTCTGTCTCTGGTCCATGATAATGTTCCGTTTCTGGTCTTCGATAATGTTCTGTTTCAGTTTTACGGTAATGGTCTTTTTCCGTTTCACGGTAATGTTCTGTCTCTGGTCCACGATAATGTTCGGTTTCACGGTAATGTTCCGTCTCTGGTCCACGATAATGTTCCGTCTTTGGTCCACGATAATGTTCTGTTTCTGGTCCACGATAATGTTCGGTTTCACGGTAATGTTCCGTCTCTGGTCCACGATAATGTTCTGTTTCTGTATCACGGTGATGTTCCGTTTCTGGTCCACGATAATTTTGTGTTTCTGTTTCACGGTAATGTTCCGTTTCTGGTCCACGATGATGTTCGGTTTCACGGTAATGTTCTGTCTCTGGTCCACGATAATGTTCCGTCTTTGGTCCACGATAATGTTCTGTTTCTGTTTGACGGTAATGTTCCGTTTCTGGTCCATGATAATGTTCTGTTTCACGGTAATGTTCTGTCTCTGGTCCATGGTAATGTTCTGTCTCTGGTCCACGGTAATGTTCGGTTTCAAGGTAAAGTTCGGTCTCTGGTCCACAGTAATGTTCTGTCTCTGGTCCACGGTAATGTTCTGTCTCTGGTCCACGGTAATGTTCTGTCTCTGGTCCACGGTAATGTTCTGTCTCTGGTCCACGGTAATGTTCGATCTGTGGTCCACGAAAACATTCGGTTTCGGTTTCACGGTAATGTTCCGTTTCTGCTCCACAATAATGTTCTGTTTCGGTTTCACGGTAATGTTCCGTCTCTGGTCCACGGTAATGTTCCGTCTCTGGTCCACGATAATGTTCTGTCTCTGGTCCACGGTAATGTTCTGTCTCTGGTCCACGGTAATATTGTGTCTCTGGTCCACGGTAATGTTCGATCTCTGGTCCACGATGATGTTCGGTTTAACGGTAATGTTCCGTCTCTGGTCCACGATAATGTTCTGTTTCTTTATCACGGTAATGTTCCGTTTCTGGTCCACGATGATGTTCGGTTTCACGGTAATGTTCTGTCTCTGGTCCACGGTAATGTTCTGTGTCTGGTCCACGATAATGTTCGGTTTTACGGTAATGTTCCGTCTCTGGTCCACGATAATGTTCCGTCTTTGGTCCACGATAATGTTCTGTTTCTGTTTGACGGTAATGTTCCGTTTCTGGTCCACGATAATTTTGTGTTTCTGTTTCACGGTAATGTTCTGTTTCTGGTCCACGATAATGTTCTGTTTCGGTTTCACGGTAATGTTCTGTCTCTGGTCCATGATAATGTTCCGTTTCTGGCCACGATAATGTTCTGTTTCAGTTTCACGGTAATGTTCTGTTTCCGTTTCACGGTAATGTTCTGTCTCTGGTCCACGGTAATGTTTTGTTTCTGTTTCACGGTAATGTTCCGTCTCTGGTCCACGATAATGTTCGGTTTCACGGCAATGTTCCGTCTCTGGTCCACGATAATGTTCCGTCTTTGGTCCACGATAATGTTCTGTTTCTGTTTCACGGTAATGTTCCGTTTCTGGTCCACGATAATTTTGTCTTTCTGTTTCACGGTAATGTTCCGTTTCTGGTACACGATAATGTTATGTTTCTGTTTCACGGTAATGTTCCGTTTCTGGTGCACGACAATGTTCTGTTTAGGTTTCACGGTAATGTTCTGTCTCTGGTCCACGATAATGTTCCGTTTCTGGTCCACGATAATGTTCTGTTTCGGTTTCACGGTAATGTTCCGTTTCTGGTCCACGATAATGTTCTGTTTCTGTTTCACGGTAATGTTCTGTCTCTGGTCCATGGTAATGTTCTGTCTCTGGTCCACGGTAATGTTCGGTTTCAAGGTAAAGTTCCATTTCTGGTCCACGGTAATGTTCTGTCTCTGGTCCACGATAATGTTCGATTTCTGGTCGCCGATAATGTTCGGTTTCACGGTAATGTTCCGTCTCTGGTCCACGATAATGTTCGGTTTCACGGTAATGTTCTGGTCCACGGTAATGTTCTGGTCCACGGTAATGTTCCGTCTCTGGTCCACAGTAATGTTCCGTATCTGGTCCATGGTAATGTTCGGTTTCACGGTAATGTTCCATTTCTGGTCCACGGTAATGTTCTGTCTCTGGTCCACGGTAATGTTCTGTCTCTGGTCCACGATAATGTTCGGTTTCACGGTAATGTTCCGTCTCTGGTCCACGATAATGTTCTGTTTCTGTATCACGGTAATGTTCCGTTTCTGGTCCACGATAATTTTGTGTTTCTGTTTCACGGTAATGTTCCGTTTCTGGTCCACGATGATGTTCGGTTTCACGGTAATGTTCTGTCTCTGGTCCACGATAATGTTCCGTCTTTGGTCCACGATAATGTTCTGTTTCTGTTTGACGGTAATGTTCCGTTTCTGGTCCACGATAATTTTGTGTTTCTGTTTCACGGTAATGTTCCGTTTCTGGTCCACGATAATGTTCTGTTTCGGTTTCACGGTAATGTTCTGTCTCTGGTCCATGATAATGTTCCGTTTCTGGCCACGATAATGTTCTGTTTCAGTTTCACGGTAATGTTCTGTTTCCGTTTCACGGTAATGTTCTGTCTCTGGTCCACGATAATGTTCGGTTTCACGGTAATGTTCCGTCTCTGGTCCACGATAATGTACCGTCTTTGGTCCACGATAATGTTCTGTTTCTGTTTCACGGTAATGTTCCGTTTCTGGTCCACGATAATTTTGTGTTTCTGTTTCACGGTAATGTTCCGTTTCTGGTCCACGATAATGTTCTGTTTCGGTTTCACGGTAATGTTCTGTCTCTGGTCCATGATAATGTTCCGTTTCTGGCCACGATAATGTTCTGTTTCAGTTTCACGGTAATGTTCTGTTTCCGTTTCACGGTAATGTTCTGTCTCTGGTCCACGATAATGTTCGGTTTCACGGTAATGTTCCGTCTCTGGTCCACGATAATGTACCGTCTTTGGTCCACGATAATGTTCTGTTTCTGTTTCACGGTAATGTTCCGTTTCTGGTCTACGATAATTTTGTGTTTCTGTTTCACGGTAATGTTCCGTTTCTGGTCCACGATAATGTTCTGTTTCGGTTTCACGGTAATGTTCTGTCTCTGGTCCATGATAATGTTCCGTTTCTGGTCTACGATAATGTTCTGTTTCAGTTTTACGGTAATGGTCTGTTTCCGTTTCACGGTAATGTTCTGTCTCTGGTCCACGATAATGTACCGTCTTTGGTCCACGATAATGTTCTGTTTCTGTTTCACGGTAATGTTCCGTTTCTGGTCTACGATCATTTTGTGTTTCTGTTTCACGGTAATGTTCCGTTTCTGGTCCACGATAATGTTCTGTTTCGGTTTCACGGTAATGTTCTGTCTCTTGTCCATGATAATGTTCCGTTTCTGGTCTACGATAATGTTCTGTTTCAGTTTTACGGTAATGTTCTGTTTCCGTTTCACGGTAATGTTCTGTCTCTGGTCCACGATAATGTTCGGTTTCACGGTAATGTTCCGTCTCTGGTCCACGATAATGTTCCGTCTTTGGTCCACGATAATGTTCTGTTTCTGTTTCACGGTAATGTTCCGTTTCTGGTCCACGATAATTTTGTGTTTCTGTTTCATGGTAATGTTCCGTTTCTGGTACACGATAATGTTGTGTTTCTGTTTCACGGTAATGTTCCGTTTCATGTCCACGATAATGTTCTGTTTCGGTTTCACGGTAATGTTCTGTCTCTGGTCCACGGTAATGTTCTGTCTCTGGTCCACGATAATGTTGTGTTTCTGTTTCACGGTAATGTTCCGTCTCTGGTCCACGATAATGTTGTGTTTCTGTTTCATGGTAATGTTCCGTTTTTGGTCCACGATAATGTTGTGTTTCTGGTCCACGATAATGTTAGGTTTCACGATAATGTTCCCTTTCTGGTCAACGATAATGTTCTGTTTAGGTTTCACGGTAATGTTCTGTCTCTGGTCCACGATAATGTTCTGTCTCTGATCCACGAAAATGTTCTGTCTCTGGTCCACGATAATGTTCCGTTTTTGGTCCACGGTAATGTTCTGTTTCGGTTTCACGGTAATGTTCTGTCTCTGGTCCACGATAATGTTCCGTTTCTGGTCCATGATAATGTTCTGTTTTGGTTTCAAGGTAATGTTCTGTCTCTGGTCCACGGTAATGTTCCGTTTCTGGTCCACGATAAAGTTCTGTTTCGGTTTCACGGTAATGTTCCGTTTCTTGTCCACGATAATGTTCTGTTTCTCTTTCACGGTAATGTTCCGTTTCTGGTCCATGATAATGTTCTGTTTCACGGTAATGTTCTGTCTCTGGTCCATGGTAATGTTCTGTCTCTGGTCCACGGTAATGTTCGGTTTCAAGGTAAAGTTCGGTCTCTGGTCCACAGTAATGTTCTGTCTCTGGTCCACGGTAATGTTCTGTCTCTGGTCCACAATAATGTTCTGTTTCGGTTTCACGGTAATGTTCCGTTTCTGCTCCACAATAATGTTCTGTTTCAGTTTCACGGTAATGTTCTGTTTCCGTTTCACGGTAATGTTCTGTCTCTGGTCCACGGTAATGTTCTGTCTCTGGTCCACGGTAATGTTCGGTTTCAAGGTAAAGTTCCATTTCTGGTCCACGGTAATGTTCTGTCTCTGGTCCACGATGATGTTCGGTTTAACGGTAATGTTCCGTCTCTGGTCCACGATAATGTTCTGTTTCTTTATCACGGTAATGTTCCGTTTCTGGTCCACGATAATTTTGTGTTTCTGTTTCACGGTAATGTTCCGTTTCTGGTCCACGATGATGTTCGGTTTCACGGTAATGTTCTGTCTCTGGTCCACGGTAATGTTCTGTGTCTGGTCCACGATAATGTTCGGTTTTACGGTAATGTTCCGTCTCTGGTCCACGATAATGTTCCGTCTTTGGTCCACGATAATGTTCTGTTTCTGTTTGACGGTAATGTTCCGTTTCTGGTCCACGATAATTTTGTTTCTGTTTCACGGTAATGTTCTGTTTCTGGTCCACGATAATGTTCTGTTTCGGTTTCACGGTAATGTTCTGTCTCTGGTCCATGATAATGTTCCGTTTCTGGCCACGATAATGTTCTGTTTCAGTTTCACGGTAATGTTCTGTTTCCGTTTCACGGTAATGTTCTGTCTCTGGTCCACGGTAATGTTCTGTCTCTGGTCCACGGTAATGTTCGGTTTCAAGGTAAAGTTCCATTTCTGGTCCACGGTAATGTTCTGTCTCTGGTCCACGATAATGTTCGATTTCTGGTCGCCGATAATGTTCGGTTTCACGGTAATGTTCCGTCTCTGGTCCACGATAATGTTCGGTTTCACGGTAATGTTCTGGTCCACGGTAATGTTCTGGTCCACGGTAATGTTCCGTCTCTGGTCCACAGTAATGTTCCGTATCTGGTCCATGGTAATGTTCGGTTTCACGGTAATGTTCCATTTCTGGTCCACGGTAATGTTCTGTCTCTGGTCCACGGTAATGTTCTGTCTCTGGTCCACGATAATGTTCGGTTTCACGGTAATGTTCCGTCTCTGGTCCACGATAATGTTCTGTTTCTGTATCACGGTAATGTTCCGTTTCTGGTCCACGATAATTTTGTGTTTCTGTTTCACGGTAATGTTCCGTTTCTGTTCCACGATGATGTTCGGTTTCACGGTAATGTTCTGTCTCTGGTCCACGATAATGTTCCGTCTTTGGTCCACGATAATGTTCTGTTTCTGTTTGACGGTAATGTTCCGTTTCTGGTCCACGATAATTTTGTGTTTCTGTTTCACGGTAATGTTCCGTTTCTGGTCCACGATAATGTTCTGTTTCGGTTTCACGGTAATGTTCTGTCTCTGGTCCATGATAATGTTCCGTTTCTGGCCACGATAATGTTCTGTTTCAGTTTCACGGTAATGTTCTGTTTCCGTTTCACGGTAATGTTCTGTCTCTGGTCCACGATAATGTTCGGTTTCACGGTAATGTTCCGTCTCTGGTCCACGATAATGTACCGTCTTTGGTCCACGATAATGTTCTGTTTCTGTTTCACGGTAATGTTCCGTTTCTGGTCTACGATAATTTTGTGTTTCTGTTTCACGGTAATGTTCCGTTTCTGGTCCACGATAATGTTCTGTTTCGGTTTCACGGTAATGTTCTGTCTCTGGTCCATGATAATGTTCCGTTTCTGGTCTTCGATAATGTTCTGTTTCAGTTTTACGGTAATGGTCTTTTTCCGTTTCACGGTAATGTTCTGTCTCTGGTCCACGATAATGTTCGGTTTCACGGTAATGTTCCGTCTCTGGTCCACGATAATGTTCCGTCTTTGGTCCACGATAATGTTCTGTTTCTGGTCCACGATAATGTTCGGTTTCACGGTAATGTTCCGTCTCTGGTCCACGATAATGTTCTGTTTCTGTATCACGGTAATGTTCCGTTTCTGGTCCACGATAATTTTGTGTTTCTGTTTCACGGTAATGTTCCGTTTCTGGTCCACGATGATGTTCGGTTTCACGGTAATGTTCTGTCTCGGGTCCACGATAATGTTCCGTCTTTGGTCCACTATAATGTTCTGTTTCTGTTTGACGGTAATATTCCGTTTCTGGTCCATGATAATGTTCTGTTTCACGGTAATGTTCTGTCTCTAGTCCATGGTAATGTTCTGTCTCTGGTCCACGGTAATGTTCGGTTTCAAGGTAAAGTTCGGTCTCTGGTCCACAGTAATGTTCTGTCTCTGGTCCACGGTAATGTTCTGTCTCTGGTCCACGGTAATGTTCTGTCTCTGGTCCACGGTAATGTTCTGTCTCTGGTCCACGGTAATGTTCGATCTGTGGTCCACGAAAACATTCGGTTTCGGTTTCACGGTAATGTTCCGTTTCTGCTCCACAATAATGTTCTGTTTCGGTTTCACGGTAATGTTCCGTCTCTGGTCCACGGTAATGTTCCGTCTCTGGTCCACGATAATGTTCTGTCTCTGGTCCACGGTAATGTTCTGTCTCTGGTCCACGGTAATATTGTGTCTCTGGTCCACGGTAATGTTCGATCTCTGGTCCACGATGATGTTCGGTTTAACGGTAATGTTCCGTCTCTGGTCCACGATAATGTTCTGTTTCTTTATCACGGTAATGTTCCGTTTCTGGTCCACGATAATTTTGTGTTTCTGTTTCACGGTAATGTTCCGTTTCTGGTCCACGATGATGTTCGGTTTCACGGTAATGTTCTGTCTCTGGTCCACGGTAATGTTCTGTGTCTGGTCCACGATAATGTTCGGTTTTACGGTAATGTTCCGTCTCTGGTCCACGATAATGTTCCGTCTTTGGTCCACGATAATGTTCTGTTTCTGTTTCACGGTAATGTTCCGTTTCTGGTCCACGATAATTTTGTCTTTCTGTTTCACGGTAATGTTCCGTTTCTGGTACACGATAATGTTATGTTTCTGTTTCACGGTAATGTTCCGTTTCTGGTGCACGACAATGTTCTGTTTAGGTTTCACGGTAATGTTCTGTCTCTGGTCCACGATAATGTTCCGTTTCTGGTCCACGATAATGTTCTGTTTCGGTTTCACGGTAATGTTCCGTTTCTGGTCCACGATAATGTTCTGTTTCTGTTTCACGGTAATGTTCTGTCTCTGGTCCATGGTAATGTTCTGTCTCTGGTCCACGGTAATGTTCGGTTTCAAGGTAAAGTTCCATTTCTGGTCCACGGTAATGTTCTGTCTCTGGTCCACGATAATGTTCGATTTCTGGTCGCCGATAATGTTCGGTTTCACGGTAATGTTCCGTCTCTGGTCCACGATAATGTTCGGTTTCACGGTAATGTTCTGGTCCACGGTAATGTTCTGGTCCACGGTAATGTTCCGTCTCTGGTCCACAGTAATGTTCCGTATCTGGTCCATGGTAATGTTCGGTTTCACGGTAATGTTCCATTTCTGGTCCACGGTAATGTTCTGTCTCTGGTCCACGGTAATGTTCTGTCTCTGGTCCACGATAATGTTCGGTTTCACGGTAATGTTCCGTCTCTGGTCCACGATAATGTTCTGTTTCTGTATCACGGTAATGTTCCGTTTCTGGTCCACGATAATTTTGTGTTTCTGTTTCACGGTAATGTTCCGTTTCTGGTCCACGATGATGTTCGGTTTCACGGTAATGTTCTGTCTCTGGTCCACGATAATGTTCCGTCTTTGGTCCACGATAATGTTCTGTTTCTGTTTGACGGTAATGTTCCGTTTCTGGTCCACGATAATTTTGTGTTTCTGTTTCACGGTAATGTTCCGTTTCTGGTCCACGATAATGTTCTGTTTCGGTTTCACGGTAATGTTCTGTCTCTGGTCCATGATAATGTTCCGTTTCTGGTCTTCGATAATGTTCTGTTTCAGTTTTACGGTAATGGTCTTTTTCCGTTTCACGGTAATGTTCTGTCTCTGGTCCACGATAATGTTCGGTTTCACGGTAATGTTCCGTCTCTGGTCCACGATAATGTTCCGTCTTTGGTCCACGATAATGTTCTGTTTCTGGTCCACGATAATGTTCGGTTTCACGGTAATGTTCCGTCTCTGGTCCACGATAATGTTCTGTTTCTGTATCACGGTGATCTTCCGTTTCTGGTCCACGATAATTTTGTGTTTCTGTTTCACGGTAATGTTCCGTTTCTGGTCCACGATGATGTTCGGTTTCACGGTAATGTTCTGTCTCTGGTCCACGATAATGTTCCGTCTTTGGTCCACGATAATGTTCTGTTTCTGTTTGACGGTAATGTTCCGTTTCTGGTCCATGATAATGTTCTGTTTCACGGTAATGTTCTGTCTCTGGTCCATGGTAATGTTCTGTCTCTGGTCCACGGTAATGTTCGGTTTCAAGGTAAAGTTCGGTCTCTGGTCCACAGTAATGTTCTGTCTCTGGTCCACGGTAATGTTCTGTCTCTGGTCCACGATAATGTTCTGTTTCGGTTTCACGGTAATGTTCTGTCTCTGGTCAATGATAATGTTCCGTTTCTGGTCCACGATAATGTTCTGTTTCGGTTTCACGGTAATGTTCTGTCTCTGGTCCATGATAATGTTCCATTTCTGGCCACGATAATGTTCTGTTTAAGTTTCAAGGTAATGTTCTGTTTCCGTTTCACGGTAATGTTCTGTCTCTGGTCCATGGTAATGTTTTGTTTCTGTTTCACGGTAATGTTCCGTCTCTGGTCCATGATAATGTTCCATTTCTGGCCACGATAATGTTCTGTTTCAGTTTCAAGGTAATGTTCTGTTTCCGTTTCACGGTAATGTTCTGTCTCTGGTCCATGGTAATGTTTTGTTTCTGTTTCACGGTAATGTTCCGTCTCTGGTCCACGATAATGTTCGGTTTCACGGTAATGTTCCGTCTCTGGTCCACGATAATGTTCCGTCTTTGGTCCACGATAATGTTCTGTTTCACGGTAATGTTCGATTTCTGGTCGACGATAATGTTCGGTTTCACGGTAATGTTCTGGTCCACGGTAATGTTCCGTCTCTGGTCCACAGTAATGTTCCGTATCTGGTCCATGGTAATGTTCGGTTTCACGGTAATGTTCCATCTCTGGTCCACGGTAATGTTCTGTCTCTGGTCCACGATAATGTTCGATTTCTGGTCGACGATAATGTTCGGTTTCACGGTAATGTTCCGTTTCTGGTCCACGATAATGTTCTGTTTCGGTTTCACGGTAATGTTCTGTCTCTGGTCCACGGTAATGTTCTGTGTCTGGTCCACGATAATGTTCTGTTTCTGTTTCACGGTAATGTTCCGTTTCTGGTCCACGATAATGTTCTGTTTCGGTTTCACGGTAATGTTCTGTCTCTGGTCCATGATAATGTTCCATTTCTGACCACGATAATGTTCTGTTTCAGTTTCAAGGTAATGTTCTGTTTCCGTTTCACGGTAATGTTCTGTCTCTGGTCCATGGTAATGTTTTGTTTCTGTTTCACGGTAATGTTCCGTCTCTGGTCCATGATAATGTTCCATTTCTGGCCACGATAATGTTCTGTTTCAGTTTCAAGGTAATGTTCTGTTTCCGTTTCACGGTAATGTTCTGTCTCTGGTCCATGGTAATGTCTTGTTTCTGTTTCACGGTAATGTTCCGTCTCTGGTCCAAGATAATGTTCGGTTTCACGGTAATGTTCCGTCTCTGGTCCACGATAATGTTCCGTCTTTGGTCCACGATAATGTTCTGTTTCACGGTAATGTTCCGTTTCTGGTCCACGATAATTTTGTGTTTCTGTTTCACGGTAATGTTCCGTTTCTGGTACACGATAATGTTATGTTTCTGTTTCACGGTAATGTTCCGTTTCTGGTCCACGATAATGTTCTGTTTAGGTTTCACGGTAATGTTCTGTCTCTGGTCCACGATAATGTTCCGTTTCTGGTCCACGATAATGTTCTGTTTTGGTTTCAAGGTAATGTTCTGTCTCTGGTCCACGGTAATGTTCCGTTTCTGGTCCACTATAATTTTCGGTTTCGGTTTCACGGTAATGTTCCGTTTCTGGTCCACGATAATGTTCGGTTTCGGTTTCACGGTAATGTTCCGTTTCTGGTCCACGATAATGTTCAGTTTCTGTTTCACGGTAATGTTCCGTTTCTGGTCCATGATAATTTTCTGTTTCACGGTAATGTTCTGTCTCTGGTCCATGGTAATGTTCTGTCTCTGGTCCACGGTAATGTTCGGTTTCAAGGTAAAGTTCCATTTCTGGTCCACGGTAATGTTCTGTCTCTGGTCCACGATAATGTTCGATTTCTGGTCGACGATAATGTTCGGTTTCACGGTAATGTTCTGGTCCACGGTAATGTTCCGTCTCTGGTCCACAGTAATGTTCCGTATCTGGTCCATGGTAATGTTCGGTTTCACGGTAATGTTCCATCTCTGGTCCACGGTAATGTTCTGTCTCTGGTCCACGATAATGTTCGATTTCTGGTCGACGATAATGTTCGGTTTCACGGTAATGTTCCGTCTCTGGTCCACGATAATGTTCGGTTTCAAGGTAATGTTCCATTTCTGGTCCACGGTAATGTTCTGTCTCTGGTCCACGATAATGTTGTGTTTCTGTTTCACGGTAATGTTCCGTTTCATGTCCACGATAATGTTTTATTCGGATTCATGGTAATGTTCTGTCTCTGGTTCACGGTAATGTTCTGTCTCTGGTCCACGGTAATGTTCGGTTTCACGGTAATGTTCCGTCTCTGGTCCACGATAATGTTGTGTTTCTGTTTCACGGTAATGTTCCGTTTCATGTCCACGATAATGTTCTGTTTCGGTTTCATGGTAATGTTCTGTCTCTGGTTCACGGTAATCTTCCGTCTCTGGTCCACGATAATGTTGTGTTTCTGTTTCACGGTAATGTTCCGTTTCTGGTCCACGATAATGTTGTGTTTCTGGTCCACGATAATGTTAGGTTTCACGATAATGTTCCGTTTCTGGTCAACGATAATGTTCTGTTTAGGTTTCACGGTAATGTTCCGTTTCTTGTCCACGATAATGTTCTGTTTCTCTTTCACGGTAATGTTCCGTTTCTGGTCCATTATAATGTTCTGTTTCACGGTAATGTTCTGTCTCTGGTCCATGGTAATGTTCTGTCTCTGGTCCACAGTAATGTTCGGTTTCAAGGTAAAGTTCGGTCTCTGGTCCACAGTAATGTTCTGTCTCTGGTCCACGGTAATGTTCTGTCTCTGGTCCACGGTAATGTTCTGTCTCTGGTCCACGGTAATGTTCGATCTGTGGTCCACGATAATGTTCGGTTTCGGTTTCACAGTAATGTTCCGTTTCTGCTCCGAGATAATGTTCTGTTTCGGTTTCACGGTAATGTTCCGTCTCTGGTCCACGATAATGTTGTGTTTCTGTTTCACGGTAATGTTCCATTTCTGGTCCATGATAATGTTCTGTTTCACGGTAATGTTCTGTCTCTGGTCCATGGTAATGTTCTGTCTCCGGTCCATGGTAATGTTCGGTTTCAAGGTAAAGTTCGGTCTCTGGTCCACAGTAATGTTCTGTCTCTGGTCCACGGTAATGTTCTGTCTCTGGTCCACGGTAATGTTGTGTCTCTGGTCCACGGTAATGTTCTGTCTCTGGTCCACGGTAATATTGTGTCTCTGGTCCACGGTAATGTTCGATCTCTGGTCCAAGATAATGTTCGGTTTCACGGTAATGTTCCGTCTCTGGTCCACGATAATGTTCTGTTTCTGGTCCACGATGATGTTCGGTTTCACGGTAATGTTCTGTCTCTGGTCCATGATAATGTTCCATTTCTGGCCACGATAATGTTCTGTTTCAGTTTCAAGGTAATGTTCTGTTTCCGTTTCACGGTAATGTTCTGTCTCTGGTCCATGGTAATGTTTTGTTTCTGTTTCACGGTAATGTTCCGTCTCTGGTCCACGATAATGTTCGGTTTCACGGTAATGTTCCGTCTCTGGTCCACGATAATGTTCCGTCTTTGGTCCACGATAATGTTCTGTTTCACGGTAATGTTCCGTTTCTGGTCCACGATAATTTTGTGTTTCTGTTTCACGGTAATGTTCCGTTTCTGGTCCACGGTAATGTTCCGTTTCTGGTCCACGATAATGTTCTGTTTAGGTTTCACGGTAATGTTCTGTCTCTGGTCCACGATAATGTTCCGTTTCTGGTCCACGATAATGTTCTGTTTTGGTTTCAAGGTAATGTTCTGTCTCTGGTCCACGGTAATGTTCCGTTTCTGGTCCACTATAATTTTCGGTTTCGGTTTCACGGTAATGTTCCGTTTCTGGTCCACGATAATGTTCGGTTTCGGTTTCACGGTAATGTTCCGTTTCTGGTCCACGATAATGTTCAGTTTCTGTTTCACGGTAATGTTCCGTTTCTGGTCCATGATAATTTTCTGTTTCACGGTAATGTTCTGTCTCTGGTCCATGGTAATGTTCTGTCTCTGGTCCACGGTAATGTTCGGTTTCAAGGTAAAGTTCCATTTCTGGTCCACGGTAATGTTCTGTCTCTGGTCCACGATAATGTTCGATTTCTGGTCGACGATAATGTTCGGTTTCACGGTAATGTTCTGGTCCACGGTAATGTTCCGTCTCTGGTCCACAGTAATGTTCCGTATCTGGTCCATGGTAATGTTTGGTTTCACGGTAATGTTCCATCTCTGGTCCACGGTAATGTTCTGTCTCTGGTCCACGATAATGTTCGATTTCTGGTCGACGATAATGTTCGGTTTCACGGTAATGTTCCGTCTCTCGTCCACGATAATGTTCGGTTTCAAGGTAATGTTCCATTTCTGGTCCACGGTAATGTTCTGTCTCTGGTCCACGATAATGTTGTGTTTCTGTTTCACGGTAATGTTCCGTTTCATGTCCACGATAATGTTTTATTCGGATTCATGGTAATGTTCTGTCTCTGGTTCACGGTAATGTTCTGTCTCTGGTCCACGGTAATGTTCGGTTTCACGGTAATGTTCCGTCTCTGGTCCACGATAATGTTGTGTTTCTGTTTCACGGTAATGTTCCGTTTCATGTCCACGATAATGTTCTGTTTCGGTTTCATGGTAATGTTCTGTCTCTGGTTCACGGTAATCTTCCGTCTCTGGTCCACGATAATGTTGTGTTTCTGTTTCACGGTAATGTTCCGTTTCTGGTCCACGATAATGTTGTGTTTCTGGTCCACGATAATGTTAGGTTTCACGATAATGTTCCGTTTCTGGTCAACGATAATGTTCTGTTTAGGTTTCACGGTAATGTTCCGTTTCTTGTCCACGATAATGTTCTGTTTCTCTTTCACGGTAATGTTCCGTTTCTGGTCCATTATAATGTTCTGTTTCACGGTAATGTTCTGTCTCTGGTCCATGGTAATGTTCTGTCTCTGGTCCACAGTAATGTTCGGTTTCAAGGTAAAGTTCGGTCTCTGGTCCACAGTAATGTTCTGTCTCTGGTCCACGGTAATGTTCTGTCTCTGGTCCACGGTAATGTTCTGTCTCTGGTCCACGGTAATGTTCGATCTGTGGTCCACGATAATGTTCGGTTTCGGTTTCACAGTAATGTTCCGTTTCTGCTCCGAGATAATGTTCTGTTTCGGTTTCACGGTAATGTTCCGTCTCTGGTCCACGATAATGTTGTGTTTCTGTTTCACGGTAATGTTCCATTTCTGGTCCATGATAATGTTCTGTTTCACGGTAATGTTCTGTCTCTGGTCCATGGTAATGTTCTGTCTCCGGTCCATGGTAATGTTCGGTTTCAAGGTAAAGTTCGGTCTCTGGTCCACAGTAATGTTCTGTCTCTGGTCCACGGTAATGTTCTGTCTCTGGTCCACGGTAATGTTCTGTCTCTGGTCCACGGTAATATTGTGTCTCTGGTCCACGGTAATGTTCGATCTCTGGTCCAAGATAATGTTCGGTTTCACGGTAATGTTCCGTCTCTGGTCCACGATAATGTTCTGTTTCTGGTCCACGATGATGTTCGGTTTCACGGTAATGTTCTGTCTCTGGTCCATGATAATGTTCCATTTCTGGCCACGATAATGTTCTGTTTCAGTTTCAAGGTAATGTTCTGTTTCCGTTTCACGGTAATGTTCTGTCTCTGGTCCATGGTAATGTTTTGTTTCTGTTTCACGGTAATGTTCCGTCTCTGGTCCACGATAATGTTCGGTTTCACGGTAATGTTCCGTCTCTGGTCCACGATAATGTTCCGTCTTTGGTCCACGATAATGTTCTGTTTCACGGTAATGTTCCGTTTCTGGTCCACGATAATTTTGTGTTTCTGTTTCACGGTAATGTTCCGTTTCTGGTCCACGGTAATGTTCCGTTTCTGGTCCACGATAATGTTCTGTTTAGGTTTCACGGTAATGTTCTGTCTCTGGTCCACGATAATGTTCCGTTTCTGGTCCACGATAATGTTCTGTTTTGGTTTCAAGGTAATGTTCTGTCTCTGGTCCACGGTAATGTTCCGTTTCTGGTCCACTATAATTTTCGGTTTCGGTTTCACGGTAATGTTCCGTTTCTGGTCCACGATAATGTTCGGTTTCGGTTTCACGGTAATGTTCCGTTTCTGGTCCACGATAATGTTCAGTTTCTGTTTCACGGTAATGTTCCGTTTCTGGCCACGATAATGTTCTGTTTCAGTTTCAAGGTAATGTTCTGTTTCCGTTTCACGGTAATGTTCTGTCTCTGGTCCATGGTAATGTCTTGTTTCTGTTTCACGGTAATGTTCCGTCTCTGGTCCACGATAATGTTCGGTTTCACGGTAATGTTCCGTCTCTGGTCCACGATAATGTTCCGTCTTTGGTCCACGATAATGTTCTGTTTCACGGTAATGTTCCGTTTCTGGTCCACGATAATTTTGTGTTTCTGTTTCACGGTAATGTTCCGTTTCTGGTACACGATAATGTTATGTTTCTGTTTCACGGTAATGTTCCGTTTCTGGTCCACGATAATGTTCTGTTTAGGTTTCACGGTAATGTTCTGTCTCTGGTCCACGATAATGTTCCGTTTCTGGTCCACGATAATGTTCTGTTTTGGTTTCAAGGTAATGTTCTGTCTCTGGTCCACGGTAATGTTCCGTTTCTGGTCCACGATAATGTTCGGTTTCACGGTAATGTTCCGTCTCTGGTCCACGATAATGTTCCGTCTTTGGTCCACGATAATGTTCTGTTTCACGGTAATGTTCCGTTTCTGGTCCACGATAATTTTGTGTTTCTGTTTCACGGTAATGTTCCGTTTCTGGTACACGATAATGTTATGTTTCTGTTTCACGGTAATGTTCCGTTTCTGGTCCACGATAATGTTCTGTTTAGGTTTCACGGTAATGTTCTGTCTCTGGTCCACGATAATGTTCCGTTTCTGGTCCACGATAATGTTCTGTTTTGGTTTCAAGGTAATGTTCTGTCTCTGGTCCACGGTAATGTTCCGTTTCTGGTCCACTATAATTTTCGGTTTCGGTTTCACGGTAATGTTCCGTTTCTGGTCCACGATAATGTTCGGTTTCGGTTTCACGGTAATGTTCCGTTTCTGGTCCACGATAATGTTCAGTTTCTGTTTCACGGTAATGTTCCGTTTCTGGTCCATGATAATTTTCAATTCAATTCAATTCAATTTTATTTATATAGCGCCAGATTACAACAATTGTCATCTCAAGGCACTTAAGTAATATAGTCCAATTCAAGCCAATTGGAATTCAATTCATTGTAATCATAATCCAATTAATTCATATAGAGCTAATTCAAAAAATTAATATCCTAGCTAAGGAAACCAACAGATTGCACCGAAATGTGTCTTCAGTCCAATCTCCCGTCCTGAGCGTGCCTGTGGCAACTGTGGAAAGGAACGACTCCCTTTTAACAGGAAGAAACCTCTGGCAGAACCAGACTCAGGAAGGGTGGCCATCCGCCTCGACCAGCTGGGGTTTGAGAAGACAGAAAAGAGGGAAAAGAGGGGGGAAAAACACCATAACGCCATTCAAAGGATATCTGTTGGAACAGGGAAACATAGGTTAATAACCACAATAATGTCACATGTACATAAAATCAATTTTGAAATTAAACAGGGAAAAAGAGAGCAAAGTGAGGAAAGGTGTGACAGATGAGGTCCCCCAGCAGTCTAAGCCTATAGCAGCTTAACTATGGGATGTTTCAGGATTACCTGAGCCATCCCTAACTGTAAGCTTTATCGAAAAGAAAAGTTTTAAGCCTAATCTTAAAAGTGGAAAGGGTGTCTGCTTCCCGGACATTTACTGGCAGCTTATTCCACAAGAGAGGGGCCTGATAACTGAAGGCTCTACCTCCCATTCTACTTTTAGAAACTCTGGGAACAACAAGTAAACCTGCAGTTTGGGAGCGAAGTGCTCTGTTAGGAAAATATCTTACAATTAAATCTTTAAGATATGATGGAGCTCGGTCATTAAGAACTTTATATGTCAGAAGAAGAATCTTAAATTCTATTCTGAATTTAACAGGGAGCCAATGAAGAGAAGCTAAAACTGGAGAAACATGATCTCTCCTGTTAGTTCTCATCAGAACTCTGGCTGCAGCATTTTGGATCAGCTGGAGGCTTTTCAGAGAATATGTGGGACAGCCCAATAATAAGGAATTACAGTAGTCCAATCTTGAAGTAACAAATGCATGAACTAGTTTCTCTGCATCACCCTGAGACAGGATGTTCCTGATTTTAGCAATATTACGAAGGTGAAAGAAGGCAGTCCTAGAAACCAGTTTTATATGTGCGTCAAATGATAAATTCTGGTCAAAAATAACTCCAAGGTTCCTCACTGTAGAACTAGAAGCCAAGGAAATACCATCTAGAGTAACTATATAACTAGACAATTTCTCCCTGAAGCGCTCAGGTCCAAAGAGAACAACTTCAGTTTTGTCTGAATTTAAAAGCAGACAGTTCTGAGTCATCCAGGTCTTTATGTCTTTAAGACAGGCTTGTAGCCTGACCAACCTGTAGGTTTCATCTGGTTTCATAGATAAGTACAGCTGAGTATCATCAGCATAACAATGGAAATTTATGCCATGCTGTCTGATAATGTTACCTAATGGAAGCATGTATAAAGTAAAAAGAATCGGTCCAAGCACAGAACCCTGAGGAACTCCATGACTTACTCCAACGTGTGAGGAAGATTCCTCATTTACAAGAACAAACTGGAATCTATCAGATAAATATGACTTAAACCAGCCTAATGCAGTTCCTTTAATCCCAATAACATGTTCAAGTCTCTGTAACAGAATGCTGTGATCGATCGTATCAAATGCAGCACTGAGATCCAACAGGACAAGCACAGAAACAAGTCCGCTATCAGAGGCTAACAGGAGATCATTGGTAACTTTCACCAGTGCTGTTTCTGTGCTATGATGCACTCTGAATCCTGACTGAAACTCTTCAAACAGATTATTTCTATGTAAATGATCACAAAGTTGAACTGCAACTATTTTTTCAAGAACTTTGGACAAAAAAGGGAGATTGGATATAGGTCGATAATTAGCCAACACTTCTGAATCAAGAGTAGGTTTTTTAAGTAAAGGTTTAATTACAGCAACCTTAAAAGTCTGAGGTACATATCCTGTCAACAAAGACCGATTGATCAAATCCAATATGGAAGTGTCAATTAAGGGGAAAACCTCCTTGAACAGTCTGGTTGGGATTGGGTCTAACATACAAGTTGATGGTTTAGAAGAGACTATTGCTGTTGTTAGCTCAGAAAGATCAACTGGACAGAAGCTGTCTAAATACAATTCAGGTTCGAAAGATACTTCTAAAGCTGCTCTACTTGATGATACATCAGTGATAATAATGGGAAGGATTCCATTAATCTTCTCTCTGATAGAAACAATTTTATTGATGAAGAATCTCATGAAATCATCACTGCTGAGAGTTAAAGGAATACATGGCTCAACAGAGCTCGGACTCTTTGTCAGCCTGGCAACAGTGCTGAAAAGAAACCTGGGATTATTCTTATTCTCTTCTATCAATAATGAATAATACGCAGTTCTAGCTTTACGAAGTGCTTTCTTATACGTTATTAAACTATCTTTCCAGACTAATTGAGACTCTTCTAAATTAGAGGAACGCCACTGTCTCTCCAGCTTTCTTGCAGTCTGCTTTAACGCACGCAGCTGTGAATTATACCAAGGAGCCAACCTCTTCTGACTGATTACCTTCCTTTTCAGAGGGGCAACATTGTCCAGTGTTGTACGCATTGAAGCTGTAGTGCTGTCAACAAGAGAGTCAAGTTCTACTGGAGTAAAATTTAGGTAGCCATCCTGTGTCATATCAGCACATGGCAGTGAAGAAAAGGATGATGAAATCAACTCTTTAAATCTGGTTACAGCATTCTCTGACAGACACCTTCTATATGTAGAATTCTTCTCAGAAACCGTGTAGTCAAGTAATGTAAATTCAAAAGTTATTAAAAAATGGTCAGACAAGACAGGGTTATGAGGGAACACTGTTAACTGTTCACTCTCAATGCCATAAGTCAGCACAAGGTCAAGGGTATGATTAAGGCAGTGAGTAGGTCTGTGAACACTTTGAGAAAATCCAATAGAGTCTAATATAGAATTAAAGTTAATATTTAGGCTGTCATTTTCAACATCTACATGAATATTAAAGTCACCCACTACAATGACTTTATCTGTACTCAGCACTAACTGGGATAAAAACTCTGAGAATTCAGACAGAAACTCAGAATAAGGGCCAGGCGGACGATACACAACAACAAACACAAGAGGTTTTTGTGATTTCCACTTTGGGTGGGAAAAACTGAGAATCAGAGATTCAAAAGAGCTAAAACTAATCTTGGGTCTAGGACTGATTAGTAACCCTGATCTGAAGATAGCTGCCACTCCTCCTCCTCTGCCTGTGGTTCTAGGAACATGAACATTTAAATAGTCAGAGGGAGTTGATTCATTAATGCTAACATGATCCTCCTGCTGCAGCCAGGTTTCTGTAAAACAAAATATATCAATATGATGATCACAAATCAAATCATTCACTAACAGAGACTTCAAAGGGAGAGATCTAATATTCAGCAAACCACATTTAATAGTTTGATGTTTTTGTTCAGTTAAAGTTTTTGTTTTAATTTTTTTTTGCACAAGAGGATTTGCTCCTTTTGTGTTTTTTGATTGAGGGGGGGGCAGCATCAGGTGGGAAGCCGCAGAGAAGTGTGTAAGACTACAACTCTGCATCCTGGTCTCAACCCTGGGTTGTCATGTTTTTGGATGACTAATAAATTCGTCCATATTTCTAGAAATGAGAGCCGCTCCTTCCAAAGTGGGATGGATGCCGTCTCTCCTCATCAGACCAGGTTTTCTCCAGAAAGATTGCCAATTATCTATGTAGCCCACGTTGTTTGCTGGACACCATCTAGACAACCAGCGATTGAATGAGGACATGCGGCTAAACATGTCATCACTGGTCAGATTTGGCAGGGGTCCAGAGAAAACTACGGAGTCCGACATTGTTTTGGCAAAATTACACACCGATGCAACATTAATTTTAGTGACCTCCGATTGGCGTAACCGGGTGTCATTACCGCCGACGTGAATAACTATTTTACCGTATTTACGTTTATCCTTAGCCAGCAGTTTTAAATAGGATTCTATGTCGCCCGCTCTGGCCCCTGGAATGCATTTGACTATGGTCGCTGGTGTCTCTAATGCCACGTTTCTGACTATAGAGCTGCCAATTACCAGGGTTTTGTCCTCAGCGGGTGTGTCGCTGAGTGGAGAAAATCTATTAGAAACGTGGACAGGTTGATGGTGAACCACGGGCTTGACTTTAGGACTATGACTCCTCTTCCTGACAGTCACCCAGCCACTCTTAAGTCCCGGCTGCTCGGGATCTGCTCGGGGACGACTAACAGAGCTAGCTACGCTAGGTGGCTCCGCACTGACTAAAGGGGCCTGGCTCGCTATCGGGTGGTTTTCAACAGTGCAGAGCCGAGCTTCCAATTCAGATAACCTTGCCTCCAAAACTACAAAAAGACTACATTTGTTACATGTACCATTACCACTAAAGGAGGCAGAGGAGTAACTAAACATCTGACACAAGGAGCAGGTGAAAGCAGGAGATAGAGGAAGAGAACTGGTAGCCATGCTAAGCTAGAGAACCAGACACAACGCTAAAAAGTGAAAAATAAAAACTAAAGATCTGTAAGAGTGAGCGTTAGAATATAACAAGTATGGGATAGAGTTAACTATGCAAGATGTGTAAATTATAGGGAGAAATAAGGTGATTATTAGTAGTTCAAGAAGAGCGAGAACTGTCACAGTGCACACACACAAAGCAACAGGAAGTGATGCAATACGTCTTACCGCAAAGCAAAGCCGTCAGACCGTCAGCATGTTACTGTTTCACGGTAATGTTCTGTCTCTGGTCCATGGTAATGTTCTGTCTCTGGTCCACGGTAATGTTCGGTTTCAAGGTAAAGTTCCATTTCTGGTCCACGGTAATGTTCTGTCTCTGGTCCACGATAATGTTCGATTTCTGGTCGACGATAATGTTCGGTTTCACGGTAATGTTCTGGTCCACGGTAATGTTCCGTCTCTGGTCCACAGTAATGTTCCGTATCTGGTCCATGGTAATGTTCGGTTTCACGGTAATGTTCCATCTCTGGTCCACGGTAATGTTCTGTCTCTGGTCCACGATAATGTTCGATTTCTGGTCGACGATAATGTTCGGTTTCACGGTAATGTTCCGTCTCTGGTCCACGATAATGTTCGGTTTCAAGGTAATGTTCCATTTCTGGTCCACGGTAATGTTCTGTCTCTGGTCCACGATAATGTTGTGTTTCTGTTTCACGGTAATGTTCCGTTTCATGTCCACGATAATGTTTTATTCGGATTCATGGTAATGTTCTGTCTCTGGTTCACGGTAATGTTCTGTCTCTGGTCCACGGTAATGTTCGGTTTCACGGTAATGTTCCGTCTCTGGTCCACGATAATGTTGTGTTTCTGTTTCACGGTAATGTTCCGTTTCATGTCCACGATAATGTTCTGTTTCGGTTTCATGGTAATGTTCTGTCTCTGGTTCACGGTAATCTTCCGTCTCTGGTCCACGATAATGTTGTGTTTCTGTTTCACGGTAATGTTCCGTTTCTGGTCCACGATAATGTTGTGTTTCTGGTCCACGATAATGTTAGGTTTCACGATAATGTTCCGTTTCTGGTCAACGATAATGTTCTGTTTAGGTTTCACGGTAATGTTCCGTTTCTTGTCCACGATAATGTTCTGTTTCTCTTTCACGGTAATGTTCCGTTTCTGGTCCATTATAATGTTCTGTTTCACGGTAATGTTCTGTCTCTGGTCCATGGTAATGTTCTGTCTCTGGTCCACAGTAATGTTCGGTTTCAAGGTAAAGTTCGGTCTCTGGTCCACAGTAATGTTCTGTCTCTGGTCCACGGTAATGTTCTGTCTCTGGTCCACGGTAATGTTCTGTCTCTGGTCCACGGTAATGTTCGATCTGTGGTCCACGATAATGTTCGGTTTCGGTTTCACAGTAATGTTCCGTTTCTGCTCCGAGATAATGTTCTGTTTCGGTTTCACGGTAATGTTCCGTCTCTGGTCCACGATAATGTTGTGTTTCTGTTTCACGGTAATGTTCCATTTCTGGTCCATGATAATGTTCTGTTTCACGGTAATGTTCTGTCTCTGGTCCATGGTAATGTTCGGTTTCAAGGTAAAGTTCGGTCTCTGGTCCACAGTAATGTTCTGTCTCTGGTCCACGGTAATGTTCTGTCTCTGGTCCACGGTAATGTTGTGTCTCTGGTCCACGGTAATGTTCTGTCTCTGGTCCACGGTAATATTGTGTCTCTGGTCCACGGTAATGTTCGATCTCTGGTCCAAGATAATGTTCGGTTTCACGGTAATGTTCCGTCTCTGGTCCACGATAATGTTCTGTTTCTGGTCCACGATGATGTTCGGTTTCACGGTAATGTTCTGTCTCTGGTCCATGATAATGTTCCATTTCTGGCCACGATAATGTTCTGTTTCAGTTTCAAGGTAATGTTCTGTTTCCGTTTCACGGTAATGTTCTGTCTCTGGTCCATGGTAATGTTTTGTTTCTGTTTCACGGTAATGTTCCGTCTCTGGTCCACGATAATGTTCGGTTTCACGGTAATGTTCCGTCTCTGGTCCACGATAATGTTCCGTCTTTGGTCCACGATAATGTTCTGTTTCACGGTAATGTTCCGTTTCTGGTCCACGATAATTTTGTGTTTCTGTTTCACGGTAATGTTCCGTTTCTGGTCCACGGTAATGTTCCGTTTCTGGTCCACGATAATGTTCTGTTTAGGTTTCACGGTAATGTTCTGTCTCTGGTCCACGATAATGTTCCGTTTCTGGTCCACGATAATGTTCTGTTTTGGTTTCAAGGTAATGTTCTGTCTCTGGTCCACGGTAATGTTCCGTTTCTGGTCCACTATAATTTTCGGTTTCGGTTTCACGGTAATGTTCCGTTTCTGGTCCACGATAATGTTCGGTTTCGGTTTCACGGTAATGTTCCGTTTCTGGTCCACGATAATGTTCAGTTTCTGTTTCACGGTAATGTTCCGTTTCTGGTCCATGATAATTTTCTGTTTCACGGTAATGTTCTGTCTCTGGTCCATGGTAATGTTCTGTCTCTGGTCCACGGTAATGTTCGGTTTCAAGGTAAAGTTCCATTTCTGGTCCACGGTAATGTTCTGTCTCTGGTCCACGATAATGTTCGATTTCTGGTCGACGATAATGTTCGGTTTCACGGTAATGTTCTGGTCCACGGTAATGTTCCGTCTCTGGTCCACAGTAATGTTCCGTATCTGGTCCATGGTAATGTTCGGTTTCACGGTAATGTTCCATCTCTGGTCCACGGTAATGTTCTGTCTCTGGTCCACGATAATGTTCGATTTCTGGTCGACGATAATGTTCGGTTTCACGGTAATGTTCCGTCTCTGGTCCACGATAATGTTCGGTTTCAAGGTAATGTTCCATTTCTGGTCCACGATAATGTTATGTTTCTGTTTCACGGTAATGTTCCGTTTCTGGTCCACGATAATGTTCTGTTTAGGTTTCACGGTAATGTTCTGTCTCTGGTCCACGAT